>NW_005054298.1:2729023-2761890 GCF_000277835.1 Geospiza fortis | reverse complement strand
AACTTCTCTGCATATTAAAAAAAAAAATAGATAAAAGTTCTTCCACTATGAACTTAAAGCAGTTATTCATGCTTTTCACCTAAATGGGAGCTGCTTTTACATGTTCTTGAGGAAAGGGTACCTGATAGAAAATCAGACCTGTTTCTGAAAAAGTCTGTTTTCAGTAGGCTTTATCTTTAAAAGTGTAATATTTTTATTACTATACAGAGATATTGTCTTTATATTTAGCTATTGCGTGTTTAGCACCTGCTGTAAGGTTCTGCAGCTCATGTTTGTACTGTTGGAAAAGAACTGTGTGAATGCTGAAATGAGCTTGCTGATTAAATCCCTGCCCATGGCAGGGGGATTGGAACTGGATGATCTTTTAAGGTCCCTTCCAACCCAACCCATCCTATGATTCTTTGGAGAAAATTCCAATTGGTCTTGATTTTTTTTAAATTTTTTTTCCCCAGTCAGATGATAAAACTACTCTTCCTTTTTCTTCTCATGCCTCTTCCCTTCCTATTTGTTTTATGGCCACTATGCTCATATAAAATTTAAACAGTCACCGAGACCATAACCTGTACTGAAGAAATTAATCCTATCCTTGACCTTGCTTGCTTTTAGAGCGGAAACCTGGAAATCCAGGTTGCAATTCTGCCTCTTTACTGCCAATTTACTTTCACGGATTTCTGAAATATTAATTATTGCAAGCACTGTTCTATTTAGTGCATATCTTCACTAAATGTTTGTCCTCTTGGCTGTCTCTATTTCTATTGTAATAATACCTGTAAGAATAATCCCCAGAGTAGACCCAATTAGTGTTAAATCCTGTCACCAACTTAAATAGCTCTCAAGCCCTTCTCTTCATCAGAAGCATGCCATGCATTCAGGAAAACCATAATCAAGACCTTAATCTGTGAAAACCTGAGAATATAGCTAAAACTAACAATGTTTTTCTAAAAGGAGAAAGGCCTCCTTATTTTCTTTTAAAAAAAAATTCCCACAAATGAAGCCACAAGTCAGTTGAAGTCAAGAGATTAATAATAAACTCCTGAAAGACCTGACCCTGAAGTCTTAGGTCATTAGTTGAAAATTATTTATGCTGTACACTACTGTAACCTTTCTTTCCTCTTGTCAAAAATAACAGATCTAAAGGAGTGAAGTACAGTCCTTAAAAATCTTGCAGTGATTTACCTAGTCCTATAAAAGCTGCTTATTCACAATACTCAAAATCATTTGTCAAGTGGGTGGAATGGGGAACTTTTCATTTCAAAATATGGGAATTAAAATTAATTGGTGCCAAACAAAAGGCATCAGTTTTAAAAGTTTTTTCGAACTTCTCCAGTAGTGATCAATATTTATATGACCTTTACCAAAACTAAGACGCTAAGCAATCTCTTTAGTTCAGGATATGCAAAACAGGGGCAATTTATATGAAGGAAAAAATTTAGGGCTGTTCTCCAAGTGATATCCCTGTTCTTTTCCCCAGGGAGCTTTCAAAGAGCCTGCTTGACTTCTTACCTGCTCTGGGCCCTCAACCTGAGCCTCAGGCTCTCGCCCTATTTACTTTAATAGGTCTTTCATACCAGCACGGATAAAAGTTTATGAACCAAGGCATTAGCTGATATTTGTGGCTTCTCTGTGAATTGATTTCTTGCAGACCACAGCCAGATCTGGTTATGCTGGGAAATGTCAAGCCAGCTCTGATATTAAGACATTTCTCCTCTCTTGTTTGTTCCAGTGAATAGCTGCATGATTTTTTGACAGCTCCTGACTGCATATTCATATGTTCAAACAGTGAACTCTGCATCTCAGATGGAAATCTGGGGGTGGTTATGTGAATGTTCCCCCTGCCCAGCTAAGGGACGAGGCGATCCAGGCCCTCATAAGCAAATCTGGAGGTGTGCAGCAATGAACACACAGGTTCTGGTGCTTGGCTGAAGGAGCCCTGGAGTATGTGGTGGCAGCAGGCTGTGTGTCAGGAGGCTCTCATGGTGCTGAGTCACAGCCATCAGTGGCTGTGCTGTTTTTCCACCAGCCTGTGTTCACAGCCAGAGTTTCCCAAAGCTGCTCCAGGGCCACGCTGGTGGCACACATTCCAAGGCTTATGCAAAACAAATCCAGGCTTTCTAACATTTAACTTAGTTTTCAGATGAATATATTGATGTTTCTCTCCCACCTGCCTCTGAACTTTCTATAACATGTAGGTTTATTTACTCTCCAGAATAAAACCTCTGTAATAATTTAGCAATATATGCATGAGCTTCTCTGTGGGATTTCCATTCTGTATTCAGCATGGGAAACTTAAATCTGAACATCACCCCAACAAAGCAAAGGAACAACTTCTTTTATGTTTTTTTTTGCCTAAAGGAAAGGGAAGAACTCTGCCAAGTGAGTCAAGAATTCTGAAATTTATTGTGTGAAAAATAATTTCAGGAATTCTTTAAGGCCCTTTACTATATTATATCAGTAATGTATTGTCTAAGTGGGTGAGGGCAGAAGCCTTTGATTAAAAACTGCAGAGCCTTTGGACACGCACAGCCCAAAGAAATTGGCTGTTCTCTTTGCTGGCAAACACAGACCCATGGCTTGTCTTCCTCACTGAGCATTTGCTCCGCTGTTCTGCAAGGCTGTGGACCAATACACTGGCCTTTATTTTTGTCTCTTCTGCTTTCCTGTTTCTGTACAGCTTTTTTACTTTAACCTTCATCTTATGGCACTGATGCTGAATGCAGATGAGCCATTACATTGTTCCTCTCAATGATTTTTTTTTTTTTCAGATAATTAGCTGAAATCCCAAATAAGCATTCTGGAATTTTGTGAATTTTTTTGGCAAGGAGTCTATCCCTGATTCAGCTCCTGACCACAAGAAAGTATGAAGAAGCTGCATGCAGTTGATCCAGGATCTGTATCTTAGATGGTTTTGACTAAAAAAAATAATAAATCCACAACTTAGGTTTTAGATTCATATTATTCAAGTATCTGAAGCTCGGTGCAGTACAAGGGTTTGGTGTAATTATTACTTGTGAAGTGTTGGTAGCAAGTATAGGAGCAGCACCAAATTCTGCTGGGGGATGTTTGACTCCCTATACAAACCACAGGTGAAAAAATGCTGCTAATTAATGCCTGTGAAGTATTTACTTATAATTATATCTGTCTCCAAAGACTGCATTTTCATTGTGCTTTGCAGTGCTGGCTCTGACTCTAGAAAGGAAGGGAAAATGTGCTCTTTATGGCTAAAAGGGCTTTTCTAAAGTGGATATTTAGTGCTGCTCTTGACAGGAACTTATTCATCCAGAGAAAGTCAATAGGACAACTGCAACAGACCCAGCAGGTTCCTCACACTCAATACTAGTGGCAGGGAGGCTTAGTTGGGGAAAGCAAAAACACAGAGAAAGCTCTATAATATTAGAGGTTGTTTGCTCTTTAGCTCTGAATTTTGCCCTTTGCCTCTTCTACACCCCCCTATACAAAGCTGAGTGTGGTAAAAAGCAAAAGCAAGGTGGGGAGAAGAGTAATCAGTGTTGAAAAAGGGCAAATGTGTCAAAATGCCCATTACTGCCAGCCACAATATGTAGTTAAAGAGGCCTTTCCATTAGGGAATGGTGTATGTTGAATGAATTTTCCCTGAAAAAACCTACCAAATAAAACTTGAAATAATTTTCAAATGCTGCTTTATCCATTCCTGTAGAAGAAAGCACTCTAATGGTTGTTGACTTTGTTTCCTTGCTGTGCTTCCCCGGTGCCTCTTTCAGTTATCAGCCTGGCTTAGTTCTGCTTCTGGGCATGCAGGGTGGTCATGGCAAAAGCCAAATTTCCCCTTTTCTTATTTTTCCCTTGTGCTTGTGGTGATGGAGCCATGCTCTGCACGTGCTGCTCACGGCTTTGAGAAGATAAAACTCTAAACACAAGCACCCTTCCTGATGATTTAAACATCAGGAGCCTGGAAGGAAGCAAAGGGTCAGAAATCCATTCTGCAGTCAAATGGCACAGGGGACTTGATTTCTCTAAAGGAGGTAAACAACTCTTCCTGTAGTGGGCTTCTTATGGTGGGAGGGCTCTGCAGAGGAGAGTGCGGGGGTCTGAAACTTCATTCCTTGGGAAAAGTACCAAACATTTCAGCACATATATTTTATTCCATGTATTTCTTCTTTCGTCTCCTGCAAGAAGAGCCCAGAGCTGAAATTTTGCCTTTTTTCACAGCAGGTTAGAGCTTCTCCTCACTGCTGCAGCCATTGGGATTGGCTTGTTCCCTGCTGTGCAGGGACTAATTAAAAAATGGGCCTGGCGCAGGGATGGTCACACTTTAAATACCACCAATTCTGGTTGCAGGGATTTTTTATGTGCTTTAAGAGAGATGCACCCCAAGGTATGAGGGGCTAAATGGCTCAGTGGTGCCCTTGGAGCCAAGGAAAAGATGGGGAGAGGGGAAGGGAGGGAAGGAGGCAGCAGAGATGAGTGTGAGGATAGGGGAAGTGGTTTCCCTAGCAACAACAGCACTTTGGATGGTTTCAGACAAGAGTACAACAGGGTACAAAGTATCTGATTAAAATTTATTGCAAGGGATAGAAGCAGCGTGAGCCATAGCAGATCCAGCGTGTGTGCTGGAGATGTGATTTGAATGATTGCTGCATTGTCTGGGCCATCTTCTGTGCTCAAGGAGAAGAAAAGAGGTTTGGGAAGTGGCAGGTGTGTGAAGGTGGCGTGACCAAGCTTTGAAGACACAAAAAAAAATCAAAATTAAATGCATGCCTTGGGTTGACACTTAGGGAAAACATAAAGATGTCTCATATCTAAAAAGAAATTATTTAAGAATGTCCTGCTATAGAAAATGACAAAATTTCTTTTTAGTAGCTATGAGTAGCTATTTTTCATGATGAGATGGACCAACTGTTGGCAATAGCAGTTGCTAACTGTGCTTCTATTTGTGAATTGAAGTTTCTGGCTTTTTCTTTTTTTTTTTTTCATTTACTAAGGTGATAAATAAACATCTCAACCACACACTTTTAATCCAAAAATAATCACTTATTTTTATAATAATAGTAGGTCCAGTGGCAGAAATCCTGTTGTTAATATTTAGATCTCTGCTTTCCCCCAGGGTTGCTGTTTGGAAAGTTACCAGGTAGAAGTCATAAGTCTTTAAATCGGCCTAAGATGTTAACTAGGTTATTTTTAGGGGTTTATGTATTTTTATACCTGACAGCTCTTTTTGTTTTAATTGGAGAAAAATGCTCATTTCTGAATGGGAATACTTAAGCCATCATTTAGATGCCTGAGAGTTCATTTTAGACATTGAAAGTAAATGTCAATTTCTTAGTCATGCACTTTTCTCTGTGCTTAAGTTTCCTCATCTGTAAAATAACTGTATTTAAGTTTCTATCTCACACAGATGTTTCAAGATTTATTTCTAGAAGAAATGTAAAATGTTATGAGTTGCTTGTCTGGCTGTGTAAGTATAAATTACTAACTACGAGGAAGACTTCAAAATTTTGAGTTTGAGTTTTTATCTGGAGTCTTGAGTCTTCAACAGTGGTCTCAAAACCTGATGACAACACCCTTTCATGCAGTATTCCCATCAGATTTGCCTTTTGTGTGCGTGCAGTGGTGCATAGAAAATGTCTGAAGTAAAATGCAACTCAAAGTCAAACATTTCTTAGGTTCATTTTTGGGTTTAGAGCTCTCAAATGTTGCAGCTCAGAGCATACAAGACAGGTAGATAAAGAGCTCAGCTGACCTGTGAAGCAAAGGCTATAAAATAAAGGTCTTTGAGTATTCACTGGACCAAACTCTCCAGGAATTGTAGAAAAACTCATCTGGTGTTTTTAAGCTCTTAACATTCAGTGTGAAAGGAAGGTGGGTTTGTAATGCTGTCATTGTCCTGATGCCAAACCATGTGTGCTTGGAGAAATATGAATTATTGGGAAGCTCCCATGACAGTGCAAGTCAACAGGTGTAAGGAGAGACCATCCCAGACAACACAGGTTGGAATTTCCAAACAAAGGCAGCAAGGGGAAGGCTCCACAGCCTGGAATACTTGGAGATGGCCATGGGTGTAACTCTTTATGCTGTCTCACTTCAGGCACATCCTTGGAGTTATTATCCCTCCCTCCTTTGTGTTAGTGGAGAAACAGCCTCAGATAATGAAGTTCCAGTGCAGTGGATCAAAACCAACACCTCATTTCACCAGCTGAGGGTGAAGTGCCTGCATCCAGGAGGAACACATTGGGCAGAAATGTAAAATAGTAATGGCATGGCCAGACTTGGATCTGAATGTTTTCATTGTATATTGCTTGGATTAGAATAGTTTGGTTTAAAAATAAATAAAGGCTCCTTAGTGTTGCTACTTCCTCTTTCCATGAATTCCAAGAACTTCGAAAGCAACAGTTCAAATTTTCATTATTTAGGAAATAGCTGTGAGCATGCTCCAGAAAGAGTTCATTCTTGCCATTCCCTGAATTGGTATGATAAACAGAAGTGAGCAGAGTTCAGATGTAGCAGTGTGTCAGCAGCAGACTAAAGGGTCTCTGTGCTCCTCAATCTTGTTACTAACGATAGGATAACTGACAACTGTCAATATTCCCCAAACTGAGGGAATATCCTGTTCCTTCTGCTCCTCAAAGTAACTGGAATGGACTGGTCCTTTCTATGGCATGTCAGCCTCTGTGCCATGATGGGAACCTTTATCAGAGTCCCTTTTCCCAGCGAGATGCCAACATCAGGTCCTTCCTCTCCCTTGCACAGGAGTTGTGACCTATCCCTCCTCTGTCCCCTGCTGCAGCTCCTCTCCCACCCTCTGAGGGAAGAGGAGATGACTTTCACAAAGCTTTTAGTGCTGCTGCTCGTTGCGCTGCGCCACCACCTATGATGGATTGATACATCAGGATTAAGAAATAATTTATTATAATCTTCATCAATTTAAAGTCGCCATTTGATTTAATGGATTGAGGGTTTATCGGAAAAGCTTTTATCCACGGTCGTTGACTCGAGTTCCCTTGGCCTGGCTGCTGAAGGAGATGCACTCTGATAACTGGTTTGAGATCAGAAGTGGCACAGGTCAATTCTTGTTTGCATTTCTAACTAGGGAAAACAGCAGGCAGGGCTGCTGTCTGACATGCCTGCCATTTATCTTCTGTTTGTTTTTATTTTTTAACTGATACGATATAGGAGAAGATCCCTTGGGAATGTGTTAGTGTTTGAAGAGCTGGAAGATGCATATTCAATCTGGATCTTTACCTCTGAGTTCCTAGATAATCTTGGGCAATTGAATTTTCTGTTAACCTGTTTCCCTTGTATACAGTGATAAAGAAAAATAAAAGAGCATTTTAAAATCATTTCCTTGTCAAGGACAAGCTAATTTTTGAGGGCATGTCAGTAAAATCGACCTGGTATAGGACACACATCAGAAGATGCTTTGTCTATACGTTTTACAGGTCATCTTAAATTACATCTCCTGTACTGAAGGTCTATCCTAAATAAGACAAGCGCTAAAATTCAATATAAGTGAAGCCTTAAAATTTAATAGCTTTAAATTTTATGAAGTGGCGTAAAGTATCTGAGATAAAATTAATGTTAAAATGCAAAATTAATGTTTTATGTTTTACTGCCCTTTATATGTAAATGCCTTCATTTTGGATTGTCACATGAACCGAAGAGTAAAAAAAATGTTAACAACAGAAGTTGAGAAATATTAGGATATACAAAAAAGTTGATCTGTTTTATGTGTTAAAAAAGGTAGAATAAAATAAATTCCTCAGCGTGTTGTTTACATGCTACATTACTCACGTCTTTTTGACTATAGTTCTAAATATACTGGATAAAAAAAACTATGGATGTTATTTAAAATACACTTAAGGCTTTCCAGGAGTTATTTAGTAAATTTGATTGCTGAGTGAGATTTGAGGTGTGTTACACCATTAAAACATAATCTTAACGCCATAAGTTGAATACCTTAAAATTGTGGAAGCATTTTTGCTCCGTAGAGAATATCACACAATTTTAATCAACTACTAGAACTATTTTTAATGGCTTTTTTTTATTTCTGGACTCAGCTGCTTGGACTAACAGCACTCTCCTTTCCAAAGGAGTACCATGGCCTTCCCTTTTCCTGCCTTGCAGTCCAAGGAGAATAGATGAGAGAAACATATTTTCCCTCCATCAAAGCAGGAGTAACCACACATCCTCCAGTTTGCACCAGGGCCCTGTGTTGCATATTTTATACCTCTCTCTACCCAAACTCAGCAGAGAAAAGCAGAAGCGTGGAACAGGCAGCACTGCTCTCAACCGCGCCTGAATGTGGATGAGAAGGAAGATTTATCCTTGTCTGTGGCCGTGTTAGTGATGCCAAATTTAACAATGACTTCAGGGTGGGTGAGGCTGATATCTCCCTCAAGTACAGTGGTGTTGGGTATTAAATGCCTTCTTTGCCACTTCTGATTATTGCTGTTTAACATAGGAAGAAAATTTGGGTCGTTTTGTGGGTTTTTGGTGTGTAGCAGGAAGAGTCCTGTTTAAATTTGAGCAAGGTCCCCCATTCTTTAACAGGTTGAGTGAAAACATTCAACACAAATTGGTTTTTGTCATGGTAGAACTCAATTTAAATAAGAACCCTGCACGTACCAGAGGTTCTACCTGATGTTTAGGGACCAGGTGTATTTGGATGATTCACACAGGAATCACTTTATATGAGAGGTATGGAAATGAAATGGAGAAGAAGTGGCTCAGGAAAGGTGTGTTTTGGCAGGAGAGGAGGGTGATGAGGGTGAGAAGGAGTAGGTAGGAGGGAGTGAAGCCTGCCAAAACAGTAAAAGAGAAAGTTTTTCAGTGGAGCAGAAGAGATGCCTCGTTAGCAGGGGATGAGCAGAGCACCTGGCTGTGCAAACAGCGACTGGGGCTGGCAGCTGAAGGAGAAATCCCTGAGCCAGGGAGCAGGAGCTGCCCAGTGCAGCAGGATGACCTGCAGGAAAAGCCAAAGGGCAGCTTGGGTGGCTGAACTCCTGCACAGTCAATGTGACTTGAAGGGACTGGTTATGCTGAAGCTCCTATTTGAATTTTTATCTCTGCTTTTATTAACGCAATACAATCTCTTCCCTCAAATCACATTTTTATATGTCTGTGTGCCTATGTATTAGATATATGCATATAAATTGCCTCCCGATTAATTTCCAAAGGGAAAAAATGGATTTTCTCAATTTACTGGGAGGATTTATGATATTTAAATGAAAACTTGCAAAATAAGTTTGAAATCAATGGATCTTCAAGCCCTCTCCCTTCTGAATAAAATAGAGGAGATCGTCCCTGTGCAGCTCCTGGTTTGTGCAATACTGTAAAGTTACTGTTCAGTGTGGAAATTCAACTTTCAGGGTGTCACTTACCACCATCAATAGCCCTAAATATTGAGTGGTTTATTTATAATTCCAGCATTAATCCTGATATTAAGGCAGCACTGTACTGTACATCAAAATCCTAAGGGATGGAAAGGAAAGAAATTTTTCATGGGACTAGGAAGCATTTGATATGACAAATACTTCATAAAATTAGAGAAGTCTTATCATTTAAAAGATGAATCACATTGAGTTGTAACTGCCCTGCTGTGCTTTGCATTCTGTCTGCTGATAGCTGGTATTTCAAGTGTATATATCATCAACCTCCTTATCTGTACTTTACAATCTTTTTTATTTTTTTTCTTTTGGTGTTGTTACAGAAGTTTTGCTGATTCCTCATCTTTAAATTTAGTTTTGGAAGTGTAGGGTGGTTAATTTAAAGTAGACTTAAGGTAACATTTAAGCTCAAATTACTGTTTAGGGATTTCTGGGGAGGGAGGAGGAAAACTTTATTTTATATACTGTCTCTCCCTCCAAGAGCACCAGGGAAAACAGATCTGTGGTACCAGCCACACACATGACAAGAAAAGATACTGTGTTTTTCTCAGTAATTTATCACCTTCTGTATGATGGAAAGCCTAGTTTTCCCAAAGAAATATCAGGGAGGGAAAAAAATACCCTGAAACAAACTCATATTTAGTACAGGTGAGGAACTCAGCAGCTCAAACCCAAGCTTATTTCCTGTATTTCTGATGGACTTTGGTCTGCTAGTTACAGATTCTAATGGGGATGCTCAGGAATGACCCTGCTGTGTAACTATTGCCTAATTTGGGATGGATTTGGGGGGGAAAAGTTGTTATTCCATGACAAATCTGTTTAGATGTTTCATAACACATCTCAAATGAACACCATTTTATAGCTGTTTTCAACCAAGCAAAATGTGATATGTCATTGTGACTGTAACAGGGAACCACATTTTTAAACAGATGTCATTTTTTCTTATGATTTCTGTATTCCATTATGAATCACTGCTGTTGGAGGGAGGAAAATAATCTTCATCTCTACATGTACAAAACCTTATACCTGGAATACGCAGAGTTCTGGAAATAGCAATAATGGAAATAACAGTAATAGGACGCAGTAGTCCTCCTCCTGTATCAGCCTCAAATGCCAAGAGCTCTTCAGAGAAGAAAAGCTGAGGCCTTAGAAGATATTGCTGGGTATTAAAGATATGAATTTTTATATCAAAACCAGCATATTATAATGCCAACAAAGCCTTTCAGTATAAACAAACAGAATTGATAGCATTGGGTATCAAATGATCTATAAAGTACTTCATTTCGTGTAAGATGGTTGTGGAGGTTTAATATCCAGGAGAAAGTTGCTATAAAATGCCATAATGTTGCACATAAGAGAGCTGCTAATTAGAATTGTCAATCAGAGATTGATCACTGCCTCATAAACTGCAGAAGATGCTGTGCATCCAAGCAATTGTGTTATCTTAAGGGGACAAGGAACTGCAGCATTCAGCTCGGAGCTGTCAGCAGGATTTCACAGAGTGAAGGTCTGTTCTATCCCTGCAGTCTGCTGAGCAGCCTTGCAGAGAACACCTAGAGCAGCCTCAGCTTCACAGCCTGCTGATAAAGGAACACTCTGCTGTAACAGAACAGATATTTGTAATGCCATTCTTTTTTAATACAGAAAAATATATTTGTAGTGTTACATTCGCTCGCTCGTTTTCTTCTTTTGTATTTCAACACGTACAGGGAAGATGTTAATGGACAGATTCTTCTCAAAAGTCAGACCCCACCCAGGGCACTGCAGCCAGGTGCAGTGTAAAGAAAGTTGGTAAATGTAAAGAAAGTAATGTAAAGAATGTAAAGAAAGTTGGTAGCTACTACTTTCACAAGTAAAGACAAATCTCATTGTATATTAAGAGGAGTCTGATATGAAATTGTTCCTTCTGCTTGGGTTCTTGATATTATCTGTTTTATCTATGTAAGTTGTGTCCTCAGAAAAGAAAAGTGTCTCTTCAACCTTCAGGTATCCAAAGAAGAAGCTGGTTACAGTTTGCTGTGAGAGGTTTGGTATGGCAATGCCGTGTAGCTACTGAGGGGCATGAAATTTCAAAATAACTGTGTTCAAAATATTGGTATTTCTGTGCATGACAATCTACTATCAATCCAAACTACCTTTGAGAGACTGAAAGGAAGAAATTCTAGAAATTAAAAATTTTTACCACACCAGAAAACCCTGGTGTGGTAATTCAGTGTCAGCTCTGCTAAAGGGGGCAAAGCAGAGATCAGAGTTGAAGTTTGGTGGGAAATAATAAAATGACTGCCTTAAAATTTGGGAGGATTAGGAGTTTTGGTGTATTCAAGACAAGGCAGGATCAGCCTAATGTCTATGAATTGTCAATCAGAGATACTGGTGCAAGTTGTCTGTGTTGGGATCTGAGGTAATTTAGGTAGGAAAGGGGCCCCAGCAGGTCTTGGGTCAGACTTCCTGTTCCAGAAGTGCCAGCCCTGGGGTCTGACTCACTTGTCTGGGGCTTGATCCACTTGGATCCTGCAAATCTGTGAGGTTGGAGGTGGGCAATCTTCTCTCATTGACTGTTATCATGGGGGAAAAGGCTTTCTCTGAGTCACTCTTCCTTAGTTTTGAAAGATTAGAGTGATAAACGAAAAGATGGAGGTGATAGTGAGTCATTCGTGGCCAAAAATAAAACTGCTCCAGGATATTGTCTTGAAGAAAGGCAGCAAAGCTTATCCAGACCCCAGATTTATTTTATGGCTGTTGTGACTAGCCATGGCAAACAATGCCTTGCGCTTAAGGCTCATTTGTAGTGTTTTGTAAAGCAATTCTGAAACTGTAAGTGGTGGGAAGGTTAATTTAATACAGAGTTAACAAAGAGACTCTGTAACTCATCCTCCCTAATGCTAATCCTTCAAAACATCTTTACTTCTTAACTGACTACTGTCAATTACCATCTCTTAGAGATGCTGAATAGGTAATTTCTTGTATACTGATTCTTGTCAGTATTTTATAAAACAGTCAGCATCTCATTCAGAAAGCTTGAATTTGGGAAGAACAAAAAGCCCTGTTAGAACAGATGGTTTCTGTGACTGACGCCCTAATGCACAGTTTCAACTCTGTCTCGTCTTTAACAGGAAAGTGTTTCAGGATTCACCAGTTGGCTTGTCAAATTAGCATTAGAGACTGGTTTGGATGTAAAATCATAAATCATTTGGTGACCCGAGGGTGGATGAAGTATTGGCTAAAAGGAAACTTGTAACTTGAAGAGAAGCCTTTCCCGTGTTCTGGTGCCACCTTTAAGTGGGAGGTTGGCCATTATGAGCTGACCTCTCCTCTGCAGGGTCTGCATCCTTTCGCCATGAAGTCATGGAGGTGCCTACTGAGCTTCCATGAAACAGCAGCAAAGAAAGGATATTTATGAGTCCTTAATGCCCCTCACTATCCAGCAACTGCCATGGTTTTGACTCCAGACCATCCTTAATGAAGGGCTGTTCAGAAAACCAAGTTTAATTGATCCAACAGAGGTGGGGTAACACCTCACAGACAAGTGTGTTCATTAAATCAATCATCAGGTCCTTTGTGCTGCCTCCACCACTTTGTTCTCAGGAAATTTGGCTTCTGTATAAGTGCTTGGCTTAGGTCAAATTCCGTTTAGATCTTTCTGTTGTGTGAAAAATCTTTAGCAGCCAAAGAGCATGGAAAGATGCAGCAAAGGAAGGATGTGACAAACCATCTACTTCACTGAAAAAAAAGTGTTTAGAGGTTTACTCAATACAATTTTGACTTGTGAATAGTGCCAGAAGATTTGTCTGAGTAAAATAAGACCTGTAAGAAATCCTGCCTCTTAGGGGATGTGACTTTCCAATTCCTCCTTAATTTTGCAGACAATATTTTTATGCCAATAATACGTGCCTGAAACGAGAGAAAGAGCTGTAGAAACTGGAGAGAAAAATAAATGTAAAGGAGAAAAGAACAGGGAAATGGTTAGGGGTAGAGTGATAAAGAGAAAATGTAAGCAAATAAAAAGGGAAGGGGAAAAGGGCAAAATAAAAAAAAAATATTTCAAGTGATGAGAGATAGGGGGATGAGTAGGAGGTGGCAAATTCAAAACAAACAAGATATGAAGTGTGGGATAAGCTTTAAAACTCCTCTACAGGATGTGGGGAAAATTTATGCTCTCTCCATCACTTTTTCACAGTCACTATTACTTCCATATGCTGTACATGCTCAGCTTAGGAGTCTTTAGCAGAGAGGAGAATGTAAAAAGACACAGAAAAGAGATTTTAAGTTCAAATAGAAGCTGGACACATTGATTGAAGATGAATCCCCTGTGGGTGTCTTACTACTTGGAAAGCACATCTGGTGGGTGCTGGGTTTTTGGGATGGCATGGGATGGGTTGGCATGGGCAGAGGCTTTGGCTTTTCCTCGCTGCTGGAGCTGGGATATGGGATCTGGCACTGCTGCTCTGGGCCTCTGCGGCTGCTCCAATGTCAGGAAAGAACCAAGCTGGCAGAATAGCATGGTCAGTGCATGTTGCAAAAGCAACTTAGCCCTCAAAAAGCAGGATGCCATCAGAGCCAGAAGATTTCCAGAGGGTTAATATCCATTTGTCTTTGCCCTTCTCATGGCCTGGACTTCCCTGGCTTTCATCTCTCTCCCATCCTCCCAATGCAGAGGTTTCCTCTTGCTGCCTTCTTTCTGACACTGCTGAGAGCCATCATTCTCTGTAAGCACACTTTGTCCTGATGGCTCCCCAGGCAGGTATTATCCCTCACCACTCACTATTTAGACTTATGCTCTGCTCAAGTACAGTTTTTACTAATCTCTTTCACTCTGAGGAATTCCTAATGTTTATCTAGAGCATATGCAAGGATTTCTTTGGGAAGATGAGTGTGAGGTAAAACTCTGTTCGCACAGTTGAGCTGCATGAAATGGTCATTTGGAGTGAGAGGAACTTGTAAATTTTCTGTTTGCTGGGTGCCACAAGGCCGTGCTGGTGGGATTTACTGCATGTCCTGGGCCTGTGCTGCACATCCTCAGCAAAATAGTCACTAGGAACTGCATCATTCCCTTTCAAATGTTTGGCTGACCCCTGCAGAGGTGTAAGGTGGGACAGGAGAGTGGGTGCACATCCCAGGGTTAGGGTGGAAAGTGTCATATTTCAGTCACATTTTCTGAAAAATTCCCTTGCCCAGGATTCTTCTCCAGGGAAGCTGAGAAGCCTTAGAGAAAAAGGAAAACAATATTATCTCATTTGCTTCTTCTGTGTTTTGCTGCTTTGGAATGTGGTTTAGACATTGTTTATCCGACAATGTGAATTGTTTTGACTTTATGACCAATCA
Source organism: Geospiza fortis (assembly GCF_000277835.1). Classification (NCBI taxonomy): domain Eukaryota; kingdom Metazoa; phylum Chordata; class Aves; order Passeriformes; family Thraupidae; genus Geospiza; species Geospiza fortis. Next base: position 2,747,209 of record NW_005054298.1, on the reverse strand, counting down.
CAGTCAGGCTGTGTTGGACTCTGAGGAGAGAGAGTCACAAGATCTTAATTAGTATCTCGTTAAGATTTCTGTCTGCATCCTTTCTCTATTCTTTAGTATAGTTTTAGTATAGTATTCTTTAATATAATACAGTATCATAAAATAATAAATTAGCCTTCTGAGAACATGGAATCAGATTCATCATTTCCTTCCTGCCATGGGGGACCCAGAAAGTACCAGAGGAAAGGTATTTTCCTGACTCTCTGAATCATAATTTTGCTTTTTTCATGGTAGTAGACCTTTTTAGACCCTTTTTATGCATCCTTTACTAAGGAAAACACTGTGCTCCAAGTCCTTTTCTCCCTCCTGTAGGCTTTCCCAGGTGTGCAAGATGTTGCCTTGCGAGTAATGGCCAAGCTTTCTTTTAGCCTGATTAATTTTTTGGTTGTTGAGCTATTGAAAATTAATGAACACATTACATAAGAATTTTAAAAGTACTCCTACAGTGCTTTGGAAAATGTCACCCCTGCTTAGACTGAGAAGAATTTTACAATGCTCCAAATACACAGAAATGTATTCCAAAGTTCCATATCTAAAATGCAATCAAAATTGGGAGATTATATGTGCTTATAAAACAGAAATACTTTTATCTGCTTCTCAAAGATAATTTTATATAATTTAATATATAAGGGATATAATGATAAACTGGGTGCTTAATTTCAAATCTGAAATGATAAAACCCCACACAGTTTTAAAGTGAATAATCTGTGTAAGTTGGCAGTTTGTAATCCTTCCTAGCCACTTTGAGCCAGCATTGCATCACAGGCACAGCTTATCACCCATTGCATAAGGGAATTAAGTCAGTTTTACTGAGAGTGTAGGGGACTATTTACCTCTGACAAAGTTACAGGGTAATAAATACAAGTAATGTCAAAGTTTAACTACCCAAACCATTGTTAATTACCCATTTCCAGATGATTATTAGAAGAAAAAAGAAATTAAAAAAAGAATTACTTTTGCCCCGCATGAAGAGCTTCTAAGAAACTTCAAGTAAGAGTAGTATAAGAGTGCCTCCAAGTGGCATCTATCTAAATTAAAAAAACAGTTAAAGCAAGCTTTAGGAATTAGTTCAGAAAACCAAGCTGAACAAATCCTGCCTTTTTGGAGTTTGTTTTGTTTTGTTCTTCTTAGTCCATTTCATTCTTTAAGTGTTTATGTTGACTAGTCAGTGGGGCTTTCTGTGTTTTATTAGGAAACCACCAGAGAAAGGTACTTAATCTAAATCACTGTTCTTAGAGGCTTATCTTTATATCCTACCTTTGCAGAGGTCATCCTTAGATTAATTTTAATGGTTAAATTAAATTTATTGACACATCATGTCACGGCATTGGTGTTCCCTGGGAACTGCTGCTTTGAAGAATATTTTTTTCCTTTGGTTTTGTGGTGTTTCCTGCTAAAGGATCTCCAGCAGAGCCAACTTCTGATCCACATCCCCCATGGGTTCTTTGCTGCATGTAGAGGTTGCATCACTGCCATGGATGTCCTTGCAGGGAGAAGGGGAGGCTGTGCAAAGGGGAGAGTTTTTACTGTAGGACTGGAGGTAAATGGAGGGACTCACAGAAAGGGAAGATGTGAAAAAATCTGTGATCTGGTAGAGCTGGAAGGACTGGAAGAGTCTGTACCCTCACACAGGATAGTTGCTTTCATGGGCACAGCCATGTGCTGGAAAACACCAGGAAGAGAGAGAAGTGCATTGCCCTGTGCTCTTGAGGTTCTGGGCTTTGGAGAGACCAAAGGAGCATTTTAATTCAAGCCACAATTGGTTCTGAAACTCATTAGAAAGAGAAGAAAATCTTCAACACCTAGAAAAGTATTTTTATCATTGTGCAAGTGAGGTCTGGAAGTGGCTGTCTCTGGAGGTCGTGGAGACAGCATCAGCCTGCTCAAAAAGGGATAGGAAAATCCATGGATAGGAAATCCATTAAAAATATACTGATGGAAGGGAACCAGCAGAGATGTCTGCAATAATGTCCTTAACCCAGGAAATGTGGATGTTGGAGAAGGCTGTGAACCACAGGAAGTCATGCAGGCTCTCCCAGCTGGATTCGATGGATCAAAGGTCTCACCTAGTAGGGGACTTTTTGCCATTAAAAGAGATTGCACCCCACACGTTGAAGACAATTGATTACAGAATGGTTTATTTTCTTCTTTTTTTCCCTCTGTACTAGAAAATTTGTAACTGTAGTCCTGAAGTTTTAATCACCATAAATGAAAATAACTCATATAAAAGAGATTTTATGTGGAAATTTAAGAATAACACCAAATTATTCATGGGAACAAACCCACAAACTTCATGATCTTCATGTGTTTTTCTCCTACAGGTGTCTCAAGTTATTTTATCCTTTTGAAGAGAGAGATAACTTGATATCTGGGGGAAAATCACTGTCTAAGGAACCTACAAATTTAAATTATCTTGCATGATTGACAGGTTTTAACACCCACAACTAATATGGAGCTACTTGATGGCAGACTTTACAGTTTACAGATAGATTAAAAGGAAGCAGAGAATTTATTCTTACTTTAAAGCAAGCCTGTGTAGCATATAGCCAGCCTTCCTTGGAATAAGCAACCTGCTTTTGAGCGAGAAAACCCGCTGATACACATTTAAGAAAAACAGAAAATAAAAATCAGAGCTGCAGTCATTGGTTTGTGTTTTTGTGGAGGTCTTTATAAAGACAGTAGCATTTAGCAGCACCTATTTTTACAAGTCTGTCTACACATTAAAGAGTGGGGTTTAGGTTTAGACGTGCAATTAATAACAACAATAATCCAGCCTAGGAAAACACAAACACAAATATCCGGTGTTTGTAACCTGCATTGATATTTCCCTTTGCTCCAAATGAATGCCCGTTCTTTGTTTTTTCCTGACTGTATTCTATGTCAATCCAAAGATTGTTGGGTTTTTCATTTTTGTTTGTTTGGTTTGGTTTGGTTTTGCTTTTTCTTTTTAAAGATAAATCATGTTTAGCTGACTTCGAGGTTTAGGCGTGAAATACTTTCAATAGTGATTTGCGGTTTAGTAATCCTTGGAATGGCTTTGTTGGAGAAAAGAGCTTTGTCAGAGATCAGTCTGCAGGAAACAGAGATTTAAGAGACTAGCTGAAATGGTGGGGAAGTTTGGGAAAGCATATCTGAGCAACCTGTCTGAGAGGAAATGGCTAAAAGACAAAAAGCACTGGCAGAACTTCCTCAGATCATAATATGCAGTTTATGCAGCTGGCACATAACTGTAGAGTGGTTTTGAGGTTGGAAGAGACCTTAAAGATCCTCTAGTTCCCATCCCCTAGCCATGGGCAGACACATTCCTGTTATTCTAGAATAGCTCCAGACCCTGATCCATAGCAAGAGCAGAGGGAGTTAAACATGGGAAGGCAAAACTGAACTGACAGGAGCTGAAGTCTGTTGGAAAGAATGTATGCTATTTACCACTGTCATGGGAAGTACTGCCCCAAATTCCAAACATTTTAAAATTATTGTCACAGAAAAATTGTTAGTAGACTCCTATATTTGCCCATTGAGTCTCTTAGTTCTTTTAAAACCTTAAAAGTAGTTTTCCTGTTTTTAGACTTATTAGTTGGGGTTTTTTTCCTGCTTTTCCTAATGAAGGGCCTTTTAATTATTTGAATTCTTCCTGACCAGTGGTCTGTCAACAGATTATATCATCTTAGCAGTATGTTGTGAGTTCTGCAGGAATGTCTAAGTGCATGTGAGACTGCATTCACTTTAAGGAAGTGCTCAGTTTAGCAACAAAAGGAAAGAGTAAGCTCCATAGCTGGTGAGCTAAATCACATTTTTAAAATTCATCCATGGGAGCACAGCAGTGCATCAACCAACAAGTGCTTAGAGGAGCACTCAGGTTATGTGCAGGCACAAACAAAGATGCAGTGAGGTCGTGATGGAACAGCTGCATCTGCAGCTTGATGCAGTAGATATTTTGCAAGGACAATACCATTTCTCTTGCAAATTTTGAAGTAAATTTTCACTTCTCCCTTTTCAAGTCCCCTTCAGTAAGTGTTTGCTGGTATCACCCCATGCTCACGATGCAGTGACAAGCCAGGGAACACACTGGAGCCAGGATGGTGACATAGCTGATGGCAGTGGCCATGGCAATGGTTTGACATTTTATTTTAAACCTTTAAGCACAATGAATCATAAGAGCTTTGGGCCAGACCCAGCACAGCTGATTTAAGGCAATGGGATTTATGCCCCTGTCAGCTCTTGTCTTGGTATGCCTGGGAGGACAAGAGTTTTCTCTCTCTGGATTTGGAATCTCTTTGGACTATTGTCTAATTGAAATCACTGCAGAAAGAGGTAGAATCAGTTTCTCAGTGGTTAGGAAACAGGGAAGACAGGCCACCCTTTTGAAACTACTAGATTTTACCCTCTAACCTTTTCTGGAAGAGGGAAGCATTTTTACCATCTCTCAAAGGACCAAAAGGAAAGAAATTTTTGTGTTGGTTGCACATCTCCAGCCACTGAGATCACTCCTCTGGCTTTTAAATATCTTTATTTCAAAAGCTTGTAAGCTAACTACCTGTACCTCTACAATCTGACCAAAAAGCAATTGCTCAGAAGTGCTTTAGGATGTAATTCAGAATTAGGTAACTTTTTAGAGAACATCTTAAACTCAGAAGTATAGAATGAGTTTACCTTTCGTTTTGTAGACAAATTGATCTTAAGTCATAGTTTGGAGAAAGTGTTGCCTGTAGCTTTTGTGTCGGAAAATTATGAAACAGCATTGTCAGCATGATTCAGCATTAGTCAGGAGTGACAACATTGCCAAAAAAGTGACTCAGGCTCTACTGTGTGTTACAGTCACAGAGGAAATGGACCTGTAATTCTGAAATTCCACTTAGAAGTACAATAATTGACAGGCCATTGGATTCAGACACGCATTTTTTTTCCCCTGGGCAAATAGAAATGTAAGGATTAGTTAAAAGTATGAAGAAATAGTTTAAAGTAATCTTATAAAAAATTGTGCTCCCTTAATATTTGATGTTTTAAGATGGTTTCATGGCCAGGATAAAGGCAAACCTCTAAGTGTAGGAAATAGCAACAGGAGATTGTCATTCTTCCAGATTTTCTTCAGTGATCTGTTCTCTCAGACAAAGGCAGAATTCTCATTTGTTCTCCCACAGAAAGCAGTGACTCAGGTCAGTCTCTCCCTGTTCCTCCATGAAGGTGAGTGGAAGTTTCAGACCTGAGGTTTCTCTCCAGCAGTGCCCTTGACTTCAAGTGAAGCTTGACTTCACCTTCCCTTGTCTGTCCAGCCCTTCTGTTTGTTTCACTCTCAGAACCTCTCAGGGATGAGGGGTGGATATTTCCCCTGCCATGACAGAGGGCTCTGGCAAGGTCAGATGTGACTTGTGCAGAGTTTTGGAGGCAGCACTGAGAGCCAGACTGGTCTGTCACCTTTTCTCTCTTTAACAGGAATTACTGATGTTTTAAGCAGTGCTCAAACCTTCTTCCCAGGTTTAGTCTTGTTTTTATCAGGTCTGTAGAAGATGAAAGATTCATAGGTTAGAATCAGAATCGTTGACATCAGAAAAGATCTCTAAAATCAGAGTCCAGTCATTGACCCAGCACCAAGTTCACACTAAACCTTGTCCCCAAGTGCCACTTCTGTCTTTTAAACACTTCCAGGAATGGTGATATCCCTCCTCCTCTGGGCAGCCTGTTCCTACTGCCCCTATTCAGAAGACATCTCTTCCCAAAGAGAAATCCACTCAAGCAGTTTGCTTAGGCAGTCCCACACATTCCATGCCTTCCCATATCATCTCTGCTCTACCAGTTTGTGACCATCTGCTCGTGCTGTTTGCATCTATATTTATTTGTGTGTGCTTTGTTGGTGGATACATCTCACATAGGCACCTTTTCCTGAAGCAACGCCCCCCAAAAGGCAGCAGCAGGAGCCTCAGTTGTTGAAATAATTCTCACCCACCAGTGTGGAGGAAGAACTGGTCCTAGTCCGTTGCTATAGCAATTTTCAGAGGTGTGAATGTGGCTTAATAGTGTCATCCTGGAGCACTATAAATCTAAAGTAATGCCTGCCAAACTATTACATTCTGAAAATTCCATACTAAGGGAGTTAATAAAATTGATATGTGTGCAAATTGCATTTATAAGTTGCACATTACCAATACAGTGCTCGGTCCCATTCCAATAAAAGTCAGTTGCAAAACTCTCGTTGACTTTATGGTGTTCAAGATGAGACCCAACATCCAGCTGTGATTAAGTATGCAGTCTTGACAATTCAATGAAGAAAAGATAAAAAGCAATGTTCCTATGGAAAACAAAGCTCCTTTTCTGTTTATCAACATATGTGTTCAAAATCTTCCACCATTTAATAATACATCAATAATATTATAAAATGGAAAGGAATAAAGCAAGTGTCAAACTGAAATCTTTGATGCATAAACCTGTGTGAGATGATGAAAACCAGAGCCCAATATAGCTGTCTAATAAAATCTGCTAGGTGTATAAAATATGTGTATTTCTCTACTATATGACTTTATAATTAGTGCTAAATCATTTATTGTTATAATTAGCATGGTTAAATAATAGTCTTTAGCAAATTTGTAAAATATCCACTGACAACACTTCTGCAGTTTTTATATGTAAGTGTAGTGAGAACAAAAGGGATTTAAAAACATGTTCAGCCCATGTCAGTTTTAAGGCAAATGGAAATCACCTCAATTGTTTAGAAAACAATAATATTATGGGCTATTTTTGTGGAACAAGGACAAAACTGAGGGCACAGAACATTAGACTGCCATGTCTCTGCAGTCTGTTTATAAACAGAGAGTCCAACCAAGCAGGAATAGAAGAATGAATTGTTTTTCTTCTTTTCTTGTGCATAGTTTTTAGGTAGAAGAGAACTCTGTTGTATTTTTTTCATAGCTAAGAGAGGTTACTCCTGGTTAGTTCCTTCAGAGTGACTGCTTTCCCTGTATGGGACTCAGAAGTTTGCACTCTGTAACTGAGTTGATCCATGGATGGTTTTCCCTCTTTATGAAGTTGTTCCCATCAAGGTGCTGTGAAACATCACAGGCACTGTAGGTGGGTGGGGATGGGGATTAGCTGGAGTTAATGACTATTTTCTGTAGCTTTATGGGTGGAAAAGGTTATTTGTGTTCTTGCACAATGTGTTCAGTCATGTTTCCATACAGTGAATATTGCTGTGTCACCAATCAAACTTTTCAGATCATAGGACCATAGAATGGTTTGGGTTGGATGACATCTTAAAAATCATCTAGTTCCAATTCCCTGCCATGGGCAGGAACAACTTCTACTTGTAGATGCAAGACTTGTGAATTTAATTTAAGAATCTAAGAAAAACCAATTTTTCTACCCCACATTGCAACTTCACGTTAAACTACAAGACAACCAATATATTTATTATGTATCAAGGTCATTCTTATTGCAGACAAAACTTAAAACTAAAGAGAAACTGAAAGCCTGAAATATTCTGAACAGATACTTTTTAATTATATGAACTTGATCCTGTCTTTTAAAATTATCTGTCAATGCATCATGGTTGCTTTGCAGTGTTTGCTTTTCAGGGGATGGAAATTGAGGACATGGCTCTTGTTGCAGTGGAAAATGAATTCAGAAAAAAACAGCACAAGGCAAGGGGGAGAAATGCTGTGACCACCAGTCCTTCAGCAGGGAGGTCCAGGATCACCAGAGTGGAGGTGTCTGCAGCAGAAATCGAGGAACTTCATCTCAGGAAACCTTGAAAGATTTTGCAGCAATTTCAGCAAGAATTGCCTGCCAGGTTGTGCGGTTTAGTTCGTGCTCTGCAGTTCATATAAATAACACAGATTTGCTTTCACTTACTTTTCCCTTCTCATCTTCTTTCTTCCTGTGCAAGTACAAACCTCAGTCTCCCTTTGTTTCTCCAGAAAGGGTTGGAGCTCCTTTCCAGCAATTATTCAGATGCGAAGCAGTTCAGCATAGCAAAATTCAGCTATAAAAATAACAGCACAGACAGGAAAAATATTGCATGATGGATTCTGATCTCCTGTGTTTTAACATTAATCACAGTATTGATTTTAACAGGGATGACTTCTCAGCATAGTGACTGTAGCTGCTTTTTTTCATCCTTATTTTACTGTGGCTGATTAGTTTCTGTCTGATGTCCAGTGTAGAACCATCCTCTGGAGAGAGCACTTTCAGAAATACTTCTACTTTTTTCTTAGTAAAATAATTACTTGAAGAGATTAGACCTAATAACTGCAGTTGAATCAGCTTGTGTTCTTATTGAATTATTATGTAAAATTAAAAGAGAGCAAATTCAGGATATATTTGTCTAAGAGGCCTGTTCCATTGCATGCCCATAAACTGTAGATGATTTGAGTTCAAATAATTTAGGAAAAAATATTGCAGGAAAATATCAGGCTGCGATGTAGGTCACTTTTCTGTTCATTCATGATCCTTGTTAAGCCTTCCTTTTTTTTTTTTTTTTTTTTAAAGAACTTTCTAGGAAATGTCACAGTCTCATTTACTATAGACTTCAGTGGTGCTGCTCAGAAATCAGATTGCTCAAAATCTTTATGTTTGAGATGGAACTGGATAACCAGATACTTCTTTCTGCGTGTTTTGTTGCAGCTTTACCTCTGCTCCTGATGTTTTCTCATTCCCTGCACCCACTGCTTTAGGACAAAGCAGGAATTCTGCTGTTCAGCAGATCTTTGGGGACAAGTGTCACTAATCAGATGCCCAAGTCTGGGAGAGGGATGCAGGACATGGTCCTCTCAGCGGCACTGCCAGTTTAAGCTGAGTGCAAGCAATGATTTCTGGGCATGTGAGATTTGCTGATGTGCGTTAGGGTAAGTTTGTGCCAAAAACCTGTTAATCCCCCCCAGAAAAGAACAGGGAACTGAGAAAGTTGAGAGGGTACACTGAGGCATGCTGGATCTAGCTGTGGGCTCTGGGACAGCTCCCCCATCTCTAAATGATTACATCTCTGTAATTAGTGTAGAAGATGACTGTGAAAGTGATAGTTCTTCATACATTCACTACTGCAGTTTCATGTCCTTTACCATAAGAATGACCACAACCCACTTCAGCAAGGTGTACTTTGCCATTATTAGGGCTGCCCATCTTTGTTAGCTCTTCTGCTGCCTAATCACCATTCCCAGTATTCCTGCAAATGTATCTTAGTTTCACTGAACTGGTACTTTAACCTCTGGAAAACTATTTTTCTTGATCTAATGTGCAATTTTCATGCCATCAGGGGTGACTGGGCCGGACTTTGTGACCTCTTGACTGCAGTAAAATCACAATAGTAATGCTTAATTACACACAGGGTTGAAAATGTATTTTTTAAGATTTGCAGTGCTGTTACTTTCTGAATTTCAAATTTATCAGACAATTAAAATAATTAAATATTCAGTCTCTGTTTAACTTAACAGAGAGGTTGGGCCTATTTAACAGACTTTATTAAGCTTACAGGTCAAAATTAATTTGTTGAAACTACTCAAGGCAAGAGATAGTGTCCTGTAATACATCTATTTAATGCTGGTCTACAATGAAGCCATATACCAGATGTCTAATTCAATGCTTACCAGCCTTTAAAACATTGTTTCAATCCATTTTACTGAGTAAATTTGACTGGGGAAAAATCAAATAACAAAGACAAATTAGTTGCATCTTCTGTTAATCATCGATTATAAATTAGACATGCTAGCTCAACTGAAATGTCTCCAAGGGTGTGAATATTAGAGTTAATTGTTTAATTTGGAAAGGATCTGGAAAGTTTGTTTCCATTTGTAGGGGTTGTAATCCTCTGAGATTAAGGTGTTTGGACTGTCTCTTTACTCAGTAAGTGGCACTGTCTTTCAAACACTCCCTGATTTCATGGGCCACTGTTTAGAGAGGAATTGGTGCCTGGACAGCCAAAGTGGTTTTTCACTCTCATGCTCACTCTCATTTCTTGGTGTATTCTCCATGATCACACTTCTTGCATAGAATTATTACACAGGAAAATGCTTAATTCCTATTTAAAGATCCTCCGTTCTTTTTTTTTTCAGCCACCTTGAAAGTTCTGCCCAGGAAAATTATGCTTTAATTTTGCGTTAATATATGCCTAAGACTGTGGAATCATGCTCTTGGCTGATAGCCCTGGGTGGTACTGTGCTATAAATTTAAACACATACTTTGTATATAGATAATTTCTATATATAATATACTAATAATTTAGAATTTATATAATTTTTATAATTTATAAATATTATACTAATCATAATGGTTAAAATAGTTTATATTATTTAACTTTACATAAGATCATAGAATATTTTGTGTTGGAAAGGACCCTAAAAATCATCCCATTCTACCCCCTGCCGTTGTCAGGAACACCTTCCACTGTCCCAGGTTGCTCCAAGCCCTGTCCAGCCTGGCCTTGGACATTTCCAGGGATCCAGGGGCAGCCACAGCTGCTCTGGGCACCCTCCACCTCGTCACCCTCAGAGCAAAGAATTTCATCAATTCTTTTATGTTTGTATGTATTTCATGCAATATATAAAATGTATCTATATTTTATAATTGCGACAACAATTTTAAACCCTTTTGACATGGTTTCTTATAGTTCCTACTTCAAAGACTTAGTCAGTCTTCCTCCAATCCTTTAATTAATAATGAGAGGCAATAGGGCTCTTAGAAACACTACTGGATGCATGTGGAGCATTCATCCATAAACTTTTAATGACAGGAGTGATACTCAGCTGTGGAAAAAACACTTGGAGGAGTCTTTAATGCAAAGAGATGGTGGTGACTTTGTTGACCCAAGAGCTCAGTCGGGGAAACAGAGAAAGGGGTGCATCAAAATGAGGCCCATCACCAATTCAGTGACAAACTCATGGGACAGACCTCTTCCTTAGCACTTGAGATGAGGAAATTCTCTGAGGAATCTTATGAAGAGCATTTAGCTCTGCAAATCCCAGAGGAATGGTGCAAAAATAATAAAAAAATAAGTGTGGAGCTCGGAAAGGAGAACAGGCAGCAGTGAGAATCAGGAATATTATTTAAATGAACTTTACTCTTTGGTGAACAGCAAAGTTTTCCCCTTTTCCTCTGCTGTTTCTGGCAGTGTTTAGACGAGTGTAGGTTGACATGACATCTGAATGTATCGGCCTGCCAAGAGGCACCACTTCTAACTTTTGACAAAGCACATCTCTATAAATGTTATATATTTTCTAAACAGCTATATAATTAGGACCAAAAAAACCTTTGGAGCACCTTTATTCTGCTGCATAGCTGGAGGCACGTGCCACCCATTAAACTCTGCGAAGGGGCTTTGTTCTTTCTGTGAACACAACAAACCAGCAGATTCCTTGAAAGCAACAAATTTTGTCTGATTGACATCACATTTAGGACTTTTTCCCAAATATATTTTTGTTCTGCAAAATATAGCTTTGGTTTTACAGGTGCATATCAAACTCAGAAGAATTGTAATTGGAAGATGCTGAAGGTAATGAAATGCATTTTTGATGAGCTGAACACATTTTTACAGTGCAAGGGGGAACACGACCCTGGTGAGGGTGGATGTGGCTGGAACAGGTGGTTTGGGTCAGAAACTGCAGGTGACAGCAGAGCCAGATACAATCAATTCTCTAAAAACTGCTGATGTTGAGGCAGAAGGTATTTAAGTGCAGTATTTAAATGCTTAAACCCAGAGTAAAATGAGTACATGTTTAACACCACGCACAGACGGCTTCCTGGGCTGCCGCCTAAACCTGAGGGGGAAAGAAATTAAACATTAAACAATGCTTCAAATGGCAAGAAATACCGTCCTGGTGAAATCAATATAAATATTAGAATAGTCTCCACAGGGACGTGCTGGTTTCTCCAATGCTGGACACTTTTAAGAGTTGTCTGGACAGGACGCTGGGCCATGTCTAGGACGTATCTTTGCCAAGAAAGTTCAGACCAGATGACCCTTGAGGTCTCTTCCAACCTGGTATTCTGTGATTTATTTTGGCATTTCAAATTATTATAATGATCAGAATGAAGAGAAAGTTTAGAAAGTGTAACCTATCTGTGCTGTGATAAATTGGATGGGCTTCAGAATATCTGGTCAGCCTTTCTGGTGATTTATGAATGCCAGAGGCCTAATAACGGAAAGAAATTGGTTGAGTCTTTCTATCTGATCATGTTTGCTGTGCTTTGTGGTTTAAAATAAACTGTGTATTTGTATCAGGATTACTAAACATTGAACCAAGCACAGAGATAAATCTATGTTGATGTAATTTGCCTCCATTTTTGGCCACTTTCCACACAAGCTTTTCCAACTCTAAATCCCATAAAGGCTTTCTACCATAGTACATAATGCTTCCTTTTGTATCACATTAATTTTTTCTTAATTATATACTTGAAATGTACATTTCACTCTGACACTCTAATCACCTCTAACAGCAACAGAAATATACCTATAAAACAAGCATATATGATATAAAAAATAATAACGAAAATGATAAATTACACTGCAGGTGCCTGAATCTCCTCCAGTGCATGTGCTCAAACACTAAGTTGGTAAGCTGGGTTTTACCCAAGCTGTGAATGATACAAAATAAACTGAGTGAAAGATTTTGCTGCATTTCTGATAGTGAATATCATGATTACTGATAATTAGTCAAGATTTAGTCAAAGGACTCAAAGATTTGATACTGCTTTTTTCTTGCAAAAGATCTTTCTCATAACTTCTGCAGGAATATTTCGCTGGCAGCCATGCACTCCATCCTAATATTTTTTGCATATAAATATTTATATGATATTAAGCAATATGTGAATTATATTCAACCCGCCAAGGTGTACACTCTAGTGGAGTGAAAAATATGTGATCCAGCATTTAAATGAAATTATCTCTTTATAAACCTTGAAAAGGTGGAAAAAAATTAAATTTACCACCAGAGAAGAGTTAGTTTGGGTCACTTTCACTTGGTGTAAAACTGGAGTAGTTAATAGTCCTCTGTCTAGACTGGAAAATGTCACTACAATAGTGCTGAACTCTGGAATGAAAATTACATAATTGCAGCTAGGAGATATTAGTCTTTGCAATATAGATGTTGCAAAGTCAACATCAAAATTGGAGTTAAATCTGATGGCATTGTGTCTTCTTCCCTACTTCATAAATTTTAAGGATTTTGCATAAAGTTTGCGTTCATTTTTATATATTCCTCACAATCTGATATGCTCTGCCACTTTTCAGGAACTGAGATTATTTCTACAGCCTTATGAAGATCGGCCCCATATAATCATGTCACACCATAACAGGTCTCCATAAGATGTGTTATTTCCACTTTTCCGCACAAAGTTGAAGCTGATCCCCTCCCTCCTCTGTAAATTAGACACAAAGCCTCCAGGAAATCAAACTGAATAATCAAGCACTTAATAAAAAATGCATCATGGTACGTCAGCCTATGTTATCAACTTGGAAGAAAAAGCAGTATAAAATGCTCAGACAATAATGATTTTCATGCATATAAACATTAATGCTAACTTCAACCTCATTGTACTTCTGAGATGTTTAAAGCCTTTTACCAGATTAAGCTTTCTTCAAACCTTTCTGACAAACTACTTTGTTAAAAACCCACATGAATTGGGAAATGATTATGAACAAACAGATTGTGAATATGGAGTGAAATCAGGTCATGTCAAAGACATCTGTTCCATGCACACTTGTAAATGTTTATCACAACCTCACTGGTAGGTCCTGGTCACTGGTAGGGCCCGCTGAACAAGGTGATTCCAGATATTCCTGTCCCACACTTGCAATTATGAGTTTTAAAACAGAAAAAAGGGCAAGACAAAATCTCTGAAAAGGTTTTTTACCTTACTTTTCAGTAGAAGAGCCTTTCTGTGTTTCTTCCAGAAAGGAAGACAAGGACAAAGCATTTAGAATTCAATGTGGTGATTTATGATAAAAACCCCCAAGCAAATAAACAAACAAACAAAAACCAAGCATGCACTCTCCCAACAAAAAAACAAACCCCCAAAATTATTCAGCTTACTTTGGCAGTGAAAAAGGGAATTTTAGTCATTGAAAAGTCATTGTTGTATTTAATCATATAAATTTCACAAATATGAAATGTGAATATCAGATTGGTACTTCTCTCTCTCTCATCTCCTTAAAATATTTCTCTTTAGTAACACTTTATTTTCAGATTTTGACTTTAATTCCCATTATTTTGGATTGTTTATGAAAGGATGGCAACTGTATCCAATATATAGCATATATTTATATGTATAATTTAGATATACATTTATAGCAATAAATTTACAGAACTGAGTCATAGGAGCTACAACAAATTTATATTTGTAAAGTAAATACTGTGGGTTTATAATATTTGCCTGCTCTGTAATTGTTTATTGAAGCACAAACAATTTGCTGATCTTGTCAGGAAATGGCTGAAAATGTTTTTAACAAAAGACACCGTGATGATGCTTTAGGACAGTGTGAGAAATCAGTATGAAATTAATGAATTTTTTTTATTCTGTACATGACTTTTACGCCCAGCCCATCCCATGGTGGTCCTTACCCTTTGTTGATCTGTGGATAACAACTGTAACAAGGAAACAAAGAATTTTAATTTGTCTTTTCATTTCCAATATTCAATGATGATGGCCAGCCTTAAAAAAAAAAATTACAAAAAAACTTATGTATGACCTGTGCTGGAAGGTCGTTTTCCTCTTTAATACAAGGTTTAATTTTCCTATGTTTAGTCAAGCCAATTTCTCAAGGGTATCCGTGGAAGCTTAGTCCTAGTGGGAATCTAAATTGCAGTGGATATACCCATGTATAATATTCAGTCTTGCATTAACTTTAATGCAGTGTTTTATAGTGCAGTTTTTTTACAGGATATAGTTTAGTTAATGTGATAAAACATTAAGTTAATGCTCTGCTCCTCAGAATTTATTTTACAACTGTTTTTTTGTTTAAAAAAAAAAAAAGTCACTTTACAAGGATGTGAAACTTGAAGCGCCTGGCTTGGCAACTACATTTAAGATGGCCAAATATCAGTGGCCACCAAATGACTGGTGGTAAATGTTGCTTGGAAAATACTTGTTTTACAAGGAAAAAGAACTGTACAAGCATAAAAGTTGCTTTCTAATGCATTGTTTGTTGTACCTGGCAGCACTTTGATGCCTGTCAAGCAGCCCCTTACAACAATAACACCCAGGAAGACGTGAAGTGAACAGGTACACCATTAAAGCACTAATAAAGTTCCCCTATCTTCATTAATGTACCTTGTAATAGACCAGTTAGAAGACAATTTGTTCTTTCTTTCATGCAGATAGTTCTATTAATGGAGCAGAGAGAATGATGACAATTTAAAAGGTACACTAAAACACTCTGATGAATATATGGGCTGAGTGGTGCTCCTGTGGCTGGGATGTGAAGGAAAATAAAACATTCAAGTTCTTGGTGTTGCAACTGCTATGAGTTACTTCAGCCCTTGGTCCAGGTTGGTTTAGATATTTAGCAAAATAAATTTACAATGCCAAAAATTAGTTTCCACTGTCACTGTACAGATACAAAAAATATTTGAGTATTAATGCAGATTCAAATACATTGGATTTAATTCCATCCAGTTCAATAAATTTGCAGTAATGTGGGGTTTGACAAATCATTTCTCCACCACACAGTTCTCCGTGTATTTCATCCCATTTGTTCACCATGAATACATGGTTCACCACGTATTTCATATTCTCTGGGCATTTAACTGAGATAATTTAGCTATCCAAAGCTAGAGCCCAAGCAGGTTGTACAGGAAAGACAGTGATTCAAAACACCTCCACGAGATACCACAAATTAAACCATGTGAGGAAGAGCCTGTGGTCACAGGTTTCAGAAGCACAATAATTGACAGAGAATATTCCAGTGTCCAGCCCAGCAGATCATTGAAGCTTTCACTTACCTTTGAATATAATTTTAAAGTAGTCATTCTGTGTGTCCCCATTGTGAATTTCTTAGTTGTGAAAAGGAAGCTGGTTGGGGGAGTTCTATCGGTGTTCTACTGATTAACATTTAGCCTAATCTGGAAAGGGATTTGTATGCATAATATAGAACTATTTGCACACTTAAAATTCAGCACTGGCTTTATTATCTAGATCAATCAGGATTAAATAAGTCAAAGTCTAAGTTCTTACTGACTGTAGGTAAGTTTGGATCAGAACCTATGCTATCATCACCTCTCAAACTTCTTGAAAGGTTTTAAGAATATCATTGAATAGAAATTAAATGAGAATAACTTTGTGGTGCTCTTGGTGTTAAATCTTTTGTGAGTCATCAGCTCATCAGCATGGGCCATATCAGGAAGGAACCCTGCAGAGATAAAGCTCTCAAACTGTGATAGAGTGTGCAGGCTGATACCAAAGACTTGCAAAAAGAGTTGTGCAAAAACCTAAAGCACTTTCCTCTGGGATTTCCTTCCGGGAGACAAATAGAGGAGCGCTGGTGGCTGGATGAAGGAGCTGTTTCACCTGTTTTTCTCTGAACAGCCCTGGTGCAACTCAAGAATTGCTTGGAAATTTAACACTTAGCGACCTCAAGCTACCTGGAGAAATAAACTCCTCAACATTCCAGTTTATATCATTTTCCCTTTTGAAGCATTTGGACACTCAGGAAGAGTCTTCGATGAGTCCTTTGGCAAGCAAATCCTCCTCTAAGGGCTGAGCTTTTCTTGTGCATTTGTGTTCAGAATTACAGTGGCACCTTCCCTCCCTCAACCCCTGTTAGAACTTAACACAATCTACTAAGTAACAGCAAACAAGCTTTTTACCTTTTTTATAATTATTAGCTTTTTTCCCTAGAAAGAAAAGCCCTATGGAGGTTTAATCACTTTGTATTATATCTGATGGTTCTTAGAGTGATTTTTGTAGACTCCTATTACAGTTTCATAGTGTCCTATTGATTTTGTTTCTCTTAAGGGCTTTCCCAGCAAAAGATTGTATATAATACAAAGGACAATAAAAGAAATTGCTAAGCAGTAAGGATTATTATTCTCCGTGTTTACTGCTGTACCAACTATATGAAAAAAGAAGCCAGAAAAATAAGCTGAGGTAATAAACTTATGACCACTGGGATTTGTAGTATTTCCTGTGTAAATGCATGATGACCTCCAACTGCCTGGGATGGTAAAATCAATAACAAGAAATCCACCCACCGTTTATTACACTGAAATTGTTATTCAGGTTATATATTAAGAGAAGGTTTCATCTGCAGTGTAGTGTATCATGTTACATAGCTGGGTTTTCTGAAAGCACCTATCATATCTGTGGGGATATTATATTACTCTGGCATAATAGCATTGCACTGGCAATCCAAATTCAGCATTTTTTTCTTCTTAGAGGTGATATTTATGGCCTAAGTAGCCACAATTTTCTTCACATAAAATATGAAATGTAATCAAATCTTTCTCTTCCTGACAGAACAGTATTGTAATTCTAATCTTTCTCTTCCTGACAGAAGGGGATCATAATTCTATTCAGTCCTCAGCCATTCTTTACAAAGATTAATGATGAGATTTTGGAAAAAAGACAATAATTTCTTTAAAAAAAATTAACAATGTTTCTCAGTTATGAAAGTAATTGTACCATGGTAGCAAATATTACTGCCACAATTCAAATTTTTTTTAGTGGCACAAGTAATTATTACTCAAGTAAAGAATTTCACTTGGTGTGGATTAGCATCAGTCTTGGGGGTAAAAAAGATGATTTTGTGTTTACTATGCAACAGATTCTAGTTGGATAAGAAATCCTTGAAAACTCTTTGTTATTCATCAGTGCATGATTGATGACATTGATGAAACTTAGAATTTCCAATGTCACAGTAATTTATACACTTGAGCGTGGAACCACAGACACAAAAAAAGAAGTCACAAAGCCATCAAAAAGCAGGCCATATGCCATCAAGTGCAGGCACACGCAGCAAAGCTTGCCAAAATTGATCCCCGCTGAAGGCAAAAACAGAACAGAAAGACTTACAAACACGATGGAATGGAGATACCTTCAAAGCAATTGCAACTGGAAAAGATAAAAAAAATTTGGGGAAATAATGTCGCCATAAGAAAATTGACGGGGGTTGTATCACGAGCATTGCAAAAGACGAAAACATGAAAAAATTAACCTCACAGATGTTGCAAAAGC
>NW_005054298.1:2705508-2728750 GCF_000277835.1 Geospiza fortis | reverse complement strand
AACCTCACAGATGTTGCAAAAGCAGTGGAAAGAGTCAAGGAGGAAGACACAACTTGGAGGGGAAGATATGAGGGATATTGCATGGATAGTTAAAAAAGTGTAAAAAAATGCAAAAAAAAACTTCCTCAAAAACAAAGCCATCAAAAGGCATGGCTTGCCATCAGGTGCAGGGACATGCACCAAAGATTCCTCTCTTGGTCCCCATTGAAATCGCAAGATCCCTTTTCCCTTCCTGAAAGGAATTTTCGGGGAGGGAAACGGAGTCTTGCGAACCCGTAATCTGACAAATGTGATGCGAAGAAAAAGGAACTTGGAATTTGACAGTTGATTAATACCTTCATTTTTAAATAAGAGCAATGAACTTCCCCCACGGATCTATCCAGCATCTTTAGTAAACATACAGTGATCTAATAAACCAAATAAAGTAGATATTTTTGAAAATATTGTTCTTAATATGAAATTATTCCTTTGGGTATCATGGAAAAAAAGTATTTTAAAAAATTGTTCATAGGGCTTTGTAACTTGCACCCAGCTAGGTAATGGAATGTACAATGCAATTATAACACATTGTAATGCTAGAGAATGAAGAAGTTCTTTTAACTAGAAGAAAATGTTGCATTTACCTATGGGCTACAAAATTTAAACCCCTGTGTTTGTTGCAAATTATGCTGTACTGAAAATGTTCAGTTCTTCAGAAAAGGAAGCAGGGATAATTTAGTTTCAGGGTTCACTATCCAGGGCAAGAAAGAATAAAGCAGAGTGGAGAAATAGCAAAATGACCTCATTTACTGAGATAGAAATGTGCTGTTTACTCTTTGATGTAAGGTATCTCCTCCTCCTTTCAAACCAGGACATATTTCTTATTTCCAGGTTTATGAAGACAAGAAAATAAGAAGTGGGCAGGAAAACCCAGGTATTATATAACAGGGAGAGTAATGATAGTTTTTTTAAAGTGTTTTTGATCAAAAAAGTTTAATTCCATTCAGAATATTTTCTCAGAAATACTGTGGCGCTTGGAATATTTGCTTTTGAGGGCCTCATTGTTGCCTCTGAATGAGGTATAACTCAGTTCAGGAATCAGAGGCATCAAGATGATATTGCTATGGATTTATACACATTTTCCTCTCTCTCATTTTTTTCTTTTAATTGGGTAATTTAATACCTACTATAACCAAACTGGTATAAAAGGTCAGAGCATGAGTTAGTCTCCTCTTGGGACACTTGATTATGTGTCCTTGCAGCTTTTAAGGGTATTTCCACTACGTTTAAAGAAATACATCACTAATTTGGGCATCAACCGTTTATTTTTGTGGAATCTGCCTCCTTGGTTTGTCCTCCACAACCCATCAGGAAACCCAGGCTGTTGTTTGCCTACAAAGAAACTCAGATAAATAATGTTTGCTGAATTTGCTTGTTGCAAACAGGAAATGCAAAATGAATACAGTGTACAGAAAGGGAAACCTTTAGAAATGAAGATTAAAATATGGCCTAAGGTTAATCATCTATTATCCAATGTTTCTTTTCTTTCACTAACTCATATCTTGGCTTGCATATACTGTAGTTACTGAAATTATAATAGAAGAACATATTTCGGTGGAGAAATTATTACCAATATTTAGATTTAGAGGGAATGTAAAGTATAACATCAATTTAAAACTCATTAAAATTATCTTACTAGTTTATTTCTTTTACAAAAGGATTTGGGCTGGATTAATTATAGCACGACCAAATGTAGAGACACCGATGCAATGTTTTGCTGATGTTGTCCTTTTTAATTATGTACCAAGTCTTGACTTCTGATGCTCTGTATCCATCCTCTTCTGAAGTTTTTGCTTTGAGTCATGGCTTTAGTTTGTGAATTCTGTAAGTAAGAATATACTCATTATTACTATGCTTCTTACTAGGAAAGAATTCTCAGAAAGGCATGTTTTTATTTATTGTTGTGATGTTCATTACAGAAGTCCTCCTTCCCATATAATGACCTGCAAGGCTTGATGAAATCTGGCCTATGACCTGCATCCAAGACCTTCCTTATAGATTGGAGAATTCTGTAAGTATCAGAAGGACTTTGCAGACTCGTTAATGGGCTTTATTTAAAAAGACAGATAAAAGAAAAGGAAAAAACGTGCAGTCTGTGGTTTTGCTGCAAATGCTGGTGCTTTGGTGTCAGGAATGTGATAGGAGTTGAGCTGGTGGCCAGCAGGGATTTCTGGAGAAGCTGGGATGGAGGAGAACTCAGGAAGTTGGTCAGGTTTGTCTGTCTGCCCTTCCCACAGCAGCTCAGAGCTGAAGAGCCTGAAACTTGTAATGTCAAAACCTCTTCACTTTGTTACCCTTCTTGTTATCCCAAAAAGCATCCAAATCTTCAACCTAAGAATAAATCAGGTTAAAAATGTGGGAAAAACTTGTGCTATACAGCTGCTTTCATGTAAAACCCAAGCAGCACAGATGAGTCACTGTGGAAGTCTTGTAATTTTCTGCCAAGCGATAAATTATTACCTTAGCCTGCACTGGAAATGGGGGAAAAGTTAGCTAAAAGTGTTTGAAAAAGCAAAACCTCCTACCTTTTTGCAGCATAATAATAGATATAGTTATCTCTGATGACTCATGTTATGGGAGGTCATGGGGGGAACTGCGGAAGCGTTTTGGCATTGAATTTAAAATGAAAAAGCTCAAATTGTTCTAAATAAATATGCTTTTTCCCCCCTCCCATTTGGGAGTATTCTCAGAGATTCTTTTAAAAGCAAGTATTTCACAAGAGGTTCAAACTGTGTGAATAATAAAATGTCATTAGCTTTATATTTGAAATCTGAATGGACAAGAAAATAAGGCTGTTATTATTCAGACTTAAGTTTAGAGAAACAGACTTTAGCAAAGTGAAATAATCTACCACGGGAAGTGGTAATGAAAACCATGAAAAAAATTTCTAGTAACTTCAAATGTGCATGAAATATTTATTTGCTATAAAAATAAATGTTGCTAGGTTATGACATTATGATTTGTCAGGAAAGGTTCTCTGTGTTGTCATTCAGAGTTAAAAAAAAAAAAAATTTTGTCAAAATTTTACCATGATGGAGGTGATTAGTTCTGAAAAGATCCTCATCCAGTTTCAAAAATAAATCAGTGAAAAAATGAGTATTTTCTTAAGAATTGAAGTCATCAACGTTAAAGGTGATATTAAAAAAAAAAAAAGGGAAAGAAAAAAAGACAATAACTCCAATGATGGAAAGATTAAGCCCTTGATCCTCACTTTCACATCCCTGATTGACTGAAGAAAACCCAGTGTCAGATGCAGGCAGTGCCCCATCCCAACACTGAAACCCTTTGAGGTTTTGCCCTTCCAAGCATAAATAAAGGAAAGAACATTGGACTGTGACACTGAAAAAGCTCAAAAGTCTTTAAAGAAGGTATCAAAGTGTGTAGCACAGGCTTTAAATAATTTTTAATGTTGTCAGGAACATTCAGTTCAACAACAAAAATTATAGAAGCTCAAAAATATCTTGGTTTTGTACATTTGTGCAAGTTTATTGGGAAAGCAATATATGTGCAGTCCTCTATCGTTAGGAAAATTGATGATTACAAGGTAACTTCTGTGGGATACAAAAATTTGTGTAGAGAGTGAGTTCAATTATTATTCAGCACATTGACCAAGCATCAAAAAAAAAGAAAATGCCAAGCAAACCATATTGGACATCTGTCTCAAAAATGTTTAAATCAATAGGAAAAGCAAACTTTATTTGACTTGTAGTCACAGTCTAATTCCATTCCCAAATTTTCCACAGGCTAAGTAATTACAATTAACCAATGATTAATGCTTTCACTAATAAGAATTTTGTTGAGGAGCTGAATATACCATACTTTCAAAAAACATGGGAAAAGGCAGGTTAAAAGGGTATTTCACAGGCAGACATACAGAGAAATCTATAGCAGAAAATGAGTTATTGTTTGATCATTTCTGAAATTTGTTTTGTATTTGATTTATGACTTCATAGTTTACACTTAAAGTTTATCAGTTTTTCAATGTTCATAGACAAAATCATTTCCTCATTTTCTGGGAGTAAAATCAGGCAATTCTATTTTGAGCTGATGGGTGAAGAAAATTGATTTTTCTTCGGCAGTAATTCTTGTATTTACTAATATTTCCTAAATATTGCTATGCAATTTAATTTCACCTTGTTCTTTACTGCTAGAGTTTCTTGAGGGTTTTTTTTTCCTTAAAAGTTATCTGATGAAAAATTTGCTGCAACTTAATGATACAATATTTCATTTAAAATGAGGGCAGAAGTCTCCCATTTAATTCAGATAAAAGCAAAGCATAGAAATTGAGAATTTTTTCTTCCTGGTCATCCAATTTGTAATGTTCTCATAAAATCAGAAAATGTAGTTCAAAACAATGAACAGATATATGACAGTGCATTTGACCTCATAAGCGTCGCTGGGATTTAATAATTTTCCCTCTTTTTTATGTGTACAGTTTAATCAGAATCAAGATATTGTGACAAAATGCATCAATTTCCAGAACTGAATATTTTTTCAGTAGAAAAACATTTCCATTACAAATCTTAATTTATTTCATTGCCTTTCTGTAGGGTATTTCCTGTAGTAACTGGCTTTACTGTCTTTTAGATACAGAAAACATTCTGGGATATCAAATAAATGCCTGTGTTAGTAGTTTTCTGTGTCTGTGAGCCACTTTTTATTCCTCAGGAACTTGCCAGAAATTTTTAAACATCCTAGAAATATTCACACTGGCAGGAAAACACATTGTCTAGAAAAATCAGCAGCTCTGCCATCCAAAATGGACAAACAAGGGGCAGTCTCTTAGCCATTATCTCTGCCTTAGGCTTTGGAATTTAATGTTTAATTATTTGAGGACCCAACAAGACAAAAAATCCAGAAGGCGAGGGACTTGCTCACCTGGTGAATTAGGACTCGAGGTCTGTGGCCATGCTTTGCTTGGATGTGATGAACCCCAGAAGATTTCCCAGTTATGTCCCAGCTCCACGTTGAAGGCCTCTGGTCTTCCTGCCCTCTTCCCTGCCTGCTTTCCCTTCCTGCCTGGATTTCCCCTGCCAGACATGGGTCTTGCAAGTGACCAAGAGGATCCATCCCATGTGCACAACCCAAGGACACGTGGGGACAAAGCAGTGGAGGTGAGATATTCCAACACTGCTGGCTGAAGTCCACCTGCTGTAAATCCTCAGGGAATTTCCCTTTTGAACTCAGGGATTTATTACAACACAGTCGAGTCTGTCATCTCCGGGACTCCTCAAGATAATGCAGCATTTTGGAGCTGGGAGTTCATTAGGCACAGATAATGGGGCTAAAAGGAAAAACACGTGGACTGGGTTCTGTTGTCTTTGTTTCATGGCAGATCAGGCAAAATTAGCCCCTGCACATGGTACATAGTACATTTATTCAGATATTTCATGTGTAATAAAATAACACAGTTTCTGGTGGTGTGGGATGGTTTCCCTATAGACAAACCAAACCTGCTGGGGTTCTTATTACTTTGGAGCCTACTGCTACTTCTGAAACAGATAAAATCTTCTACCTTCTGCATTCAGTAATTGCTTAATATTTACAGTAATTTTTATTATTATTATTTTTTAATTCTGTGCATACTTTGAAAGTGCAATCAGTATTCTAATGAGTTTCCAGGTTGCTGATTCCTCTGCTGCAGAATAACTTGCACTGGAGGACTTAAAAGGCATCTCTAATTTCCCTCACTGTCAAAGACCGGGTAGGTCCAACATTTTACTTTGAAATTATGTTCTTCTTATGAACTGCTTATTAGGCAATTAAATGTGCTGTTTAAGCTAGAACTAGCTAAAATTGAAATGAAATTATTTTAAAAGACTCGGTGGTAGCTCTTGTTGAAAGACAGTTACGACTGTGTGGCTGTCAGATAGGGTTTAGAGTAATGAGACACACAGGTAATCAGCATGAGCTGGCAGGAACAGTTTTTCCATGATTTCATTCCAAGGGGACCTGATTAGAAAAAATATTGCACTTATTACTTCTGAGCGAGCATTTTAAGTAGGCTTGGCTAGAAAGAGAATTACATATGGCATTACTATTTCAGGCATATAAAAAACTGTTAAGTATGTGTAAAAAGAGGAAAATTGCTGTTTCTGGGATTAGCACTTTAGCAGGCCTTGCTAGCCAAATGTTACAGCTTAAAGGTGCTACTCTACAGCTGTGGAAGAGTTTCCAGATGTGACAGGCTCCAAAGTTGGTGAAACAAATGATATAAATTAAATTCATTAATTAAGGATAGGGTTGTGATTTCCATCTTGTTTGTACAGGTTGGTTTTTTTGTGTATTCTAAAATCTTCAGGCTAGTTTTTATTATTATTTCTCATTATCTAAAGCTCCTTTCATTGAAGTGGACCTCAAAACACTCCACAACCTTCTTTGTACATTGAATACCACTTCTCTGATCTGTTAGGGAGTTCTTGTTGCCTTTGAGAAGACATAAACCAGATTAACATAAAATTAAATAATAAGAACATCAAAACGGACATCTGACTTTGAATAATGTGCGTAGTCTACACACAGTACAGAAGAATAGGGAAGATGGACTTACCTGCAATCTCTTCCTCTCACCACTTGGGCTGCAGCAGAGATCAGAAGTCCTAAAAGAAATGACTAAATTATTTTAGAAGATGAAATTTTTGCATTTCAATAAACCCCAGTTTAGACTCTTCACCCATTTTTCATTTTTGAAACCTGATGAAGTTTTTACAAGCAGCTACCTTGTGGTACTGCCTTATCACCACAGTAGGTCCAGTTCATAGGCAGAGATAATTCTCAGTGATGTAGGCAACAATAAAGTCTGATCATTCCCTTTTGACTTTTCAAAGAAAAAAAGTCATGATGTAAGGAATCAAAAGAGCTCCCACAGATTCTCTTGAAGGAGTCCATGACATGCTTGGAAAACATAAAGCTGAGCTACAAAGCCCTACACTTTTTAAAATCTGTCAGTGGAACACAACAATGCTTTTAAAACTGAAATTGTAATTATAAACTAAATAATCAGCTCACAAAGGGGAAAAAAATTGGCTGTTCAGCATTAGCTAGCTACCTGGAGTTATGGTAAGTAGTGCCATCATTCATTTTAGGACATAATGAGATGCCAGGTTTGAAGGTATAATGAGATGCTGAAGTTGAAGGATATTTATTTGATAGTCATCTCCTATATGCTCCCTGATTAGTTTAAGCTGAATAAACCCAACAGCCCAGCATTAGTGACAAGCCAGCAGAGCTCCAGCCACCTGCAGCATCATATGGGTAATGGATTATAAAATTCATCTCCATAGGTAAAGCTGTTGCCATTCCACATTTTGTCTGAAAAACTTGGTAGTGTCATTGGTAACACAGAGCTAATCCTAATAAAAAAAGAACCCAAAAAAGCCACAAAACCACCTCCAAACTAAAACATAGGGCAGGCTTTGGAACAGGCTGCCCAGGGCTCTGCTTGAGAGATCATCATCCCTGGAGGCATTTAAAAGAGATGCATTATGAGGCACTATGTGGCTTAGAGGTGGGCTTGGCAGTGCTGGGTTAATGGGAGCTTGATGATCTTAGAGGACTTTTCCAATCTTAATGATTCTGTAATTCTTAAATTTCTGGAGCAGGCCACTGGGGAAAGAGGATCTGACCACCCTGGCAGAGTCACTGACATGCTTTGCACCGAGGGTTGTGCAAAAAAGAATTTTCAGACCCCAACTTCCTGACACACCAACAGAACACATCACTCTCTGCTTGTGTGAATGAGCAAGGCTGAAATCACACACAAGAAAACACTTTGTGGCAGCTGGATGCAGTCAGGACACTGTGGAGATAAAAATTCCATAATTTGGGAACTGTGCATCTAGAGAGGAGCAGATGGATAAACTACAAACTCTCCTTGAACAGGCAGCACCCTTTGGAGAGCAAGGAGGGCTGCTGACATCTAGTGTTTCCCACTCTAACACATCTCCTGCTCGTGCTTTTCAGGAGCAGAAATGTCTGTGTTTGGTGACAGCCCCTGGGCTGCTCGGGGAGCACGAGGTGCAGGGCTCCGGGACATCTGTTAGATGAGGGGCTTGTGGAAGATGCTGCTGTGAAATTCCCTGTCCCTGCTACCTGTGTCTCCAACATCCTGATCCATGTGGGCACCGGGGCAGAGGGGACTGCAGGGGGAGCTGCTTCTGAACATTTATTTTATTTCTCCCCCAATCTTATTTTCTTGAACTGAGATGCAATTTCTAAAATCAAGATCAAAAATTATTTCAAAGAAACATCAAGAAAGGTCAGTGGGAAAATGGGGGGCCTCACTTCCTAATTCCAACAACAATCAAGTTTTACAGTGTTTGCCTTTCATACAAAGAAAAACAAACTAAAAAGCTGGGAAAGAAGGCTTTCACTGATATCGTAGATGCAGTCAGAGCACATAAATATTGCATGTCCTCACTGTGATTGTCACTATGCTTCCTTTTAACCAAACATAATTCTTCTATAATAGTTTCATTGGAGAATATGTTTTGCCTCCCTACACAAGTTCATTCTCTTTACTCTGTCTATTTACAGTTTGTGCACACTGTCTGATTACGTTAGGACTGTCATTCTGTGCTGTCATTATTATCTGGATTGTTTTGTTAGCTCTGTTGCTGTTAGACTCATTATTTTCAGCCTGCTAAATGTCCTGACCTAGATTTGATTGCCTACCAGGTGACTCATTATTTAAATTAACTGGTAGATCTACATCAGACATTACAATCTAATTCCTTGAATTAGATTGCCTGCTGATTCTTCCTCTCCAGATGATTGATAGTTTGAATGATTGCCATTTATGGAAATAAAAAAGAACTAAGCTTTTGTGTATGAATCAGTATTTAACTATTCCTTTTCTTTTATATTTTTGCCTTAAATTTGTCCTTGAGGCCTCAAACAAAATCATAGAACAGTTTAGGTTGGAAAAGACCTCTAAGATCATTGAGATGTAGGGATGTGGATGACAATGATTTTACAGCGGAAAATATTTTAATATTTTGCCTGCAATAGCCTTTACTTAAATATTCTAGAAAGATATTTTCTGGCTACTGTTGAGGCTGTCTTTACTTATATTGCAGATCCTTTGACACGCCAGCTGCAGGGAGACCTTTGTGCTAAATGCAGGAGGAGATAGTGGCTTCCCTGAACATCTCTTTCAACCTAAAGGTTACATTGAGAATGTCTTTTTTGGAGTGATGGATGAGTGCCTGCATGAGCTGTATCATTGTTTTGTATGGGGCAACTAGTGCAAGTGCTGCTCATCAATGAGAATAACTGGTTCACAATCTGTCTCTCAAAGATAAGACATGAAAAGGACACAGACCTTGGGAATGACTCCCAATCTGTTACCTTAACCACAAGACCATTATGATGAGGATATCAGTTTTTTCTTCATGTGTTTGTCTAGAGAAGACAGTTTGCATGAAGAAATTAACTATTTAAAAAAAATTTGTAAGCATTGGCCTGCACAAAATTAAGTGTGAATTTTGTGCCTCTATAACTAATATTGTTTCCAGCTGATGGTGAGTTTTGACTCTGCAAGAAAGAGTTAAATTGCTGCATTTACACTGAGCTCTAAGCCTGTTAGTGTTTAGCAGGATGGGAATTTCTCCTCTTGAGTTTTTGCTTTTCACAGTGGAAGGTGCGAGATTTTGTGGCTCTGCTAAAGGTTGCTCTACCTCTGCCTTTTCACCAGAACATTTGCTCCCTGGTTTTCAGTTTGACAGTTTTGACTGAGGTTAGAAGAGTTCATCTTGTTTACAGCTTCTCTGGATGGGAGTGATGCATGTGTATATTCATGTACCAAAGATGTAAAAGGTTTGTGTTTTGGAGATGGTTCGCTCACCCTCTCATTGAGACAGCTCTATCTGTTCACTATCACAAGGCACTGAGAAAAAGAGTAATGGTATTTTTATTTTTTAATCCATCATGGCCATGAGGCTAAGAGAAACCTCTCAGCTCTGCCAGTGGAGTGACTTCTGTAACTCCAAAGCAGGGCAGGAGGGAGCAGACAAGCACTCAGGCTCACTGCTGAATGGTCTCAGCTCAGTGAACATGAAATCACAGGCCTAATTGTAATCAAATAAGTAGTCCAGGTCCCAATCCATCAAACCACATAAGGGTATAATTAACATTAAACAAGTACTGAGTCCTATTAGGTTTAATAGAAGATAGGCATGGGCTAATGTTAAGCATACACTCACCTACCCAATCTCCAAGTACTTCAGAGAAGCAGCCTTGAATCTCTCATGTGAAAAGTGGGCTGCTTGAGTGTGGATTCTAGCAGATAGCAAAGCCTGGGGTGTATAAGAAGTGTAGGTGTTTGACATGTACAGCTGTAGGCAGAAATATGAGAAATGAAGAAAAGCAGTGTGCTTAAGCCAGCCTAAATTCCCCTGGGGACTATGCGTCAGTGTATAAGGCACCCCATGGTTTATTCTGTCCTACATGAAGTGTGAGAGAGGCTTAATGCATTGTTTCTGCTTATTGAAACAAGGACAATCCTTGTATGAAGGTCTGCTCCGTAGGACAGGAGCTATTCTGTGAATCTGTGATTCTATTCACAGCACTAAGGGCTGGGGGAGCTAAAGCCCTTGGTGCCCAAGGGACACCCCAAGGCCAGACTGGATGAGGTCTGGAGCAACCTGGTCTAGTGCAAAGTGTCCCTGCCCATGGCAAGGTTTGGAACTGGTTTTAAGGTCCCTCCTAACCCAAACCATTCCATGACCCACAGCAGCAAATAAGCAAGTCGTGCCCACAGGTGCCCAGACCATCTGATTCAAAAACATCTCGAGAACTCCAGCATTCGGTGAGGGGCCAGATATCCCGTGTCCTTCAGCATTTCTGTTGCTATCTCTCAAAATTACTTATTAATGAAAAATCAAGTATCTTAAACCAGGTAGAAATTAAGGGGGGAAACCCAGGAAAAACAGAGTGCGAGAGAACAGCAACTTACTATCAGTACAGTGGAAAATACAGCAATATATGCTAACTACTGATTGCAAAAGACATAAACTATCAAACTGTTCTGCACAGCCAGGGTAAGGACTGCAGAATTAAACATTAATGCTAAGCTGCTTAAGATGAATGCTGTGACTCCAGATTGTGTACATTAGAGAGGTTGACAGAAGACTAATTTCTAAAGGAGAAAATGTTTTAAAAATTAAGCACAGCCATCAATAAATCAGCCAAGCTTAAAATAAAAATAGGGGTTTGGATATATTCTGACGTTTGAATATAATATAGCTGTAAGAATAAAGGTTTTAGAGAACCATGTTCTAAAGTAGTCAACTATTTCTTTCACTTAATATCTTTATGCTGGAGATAGTGTATAAAGAATTGAAACCAATGGTATAGTTCATGGATTTATATCAAACTTCATATGGTACTAATGCTACAGTAATAATTTCTCATGGAATATATATACCAGTGCAGATATTCAGAGTGCTTTACCAGCACTATTTAATGACAGGCACAATGGCCCTTTGAGGTATGTATTGTGGGGATGGAAAAGCTGAGGCACGCCAAGATATTCCTTAAAGCTATTTTGTGCATAAGCAGAAGGGTAAGAATTAGAATTTAAGAGGACTTAGTTCCTCAAAATGACTGGGGATCGTCTCTGCACAATGCTTTTCAAAAGTGATTAAATTCTTTAAAATGCTTTCATTCCAAATGCAAATAACACATGTGGGCTCTAGCCCACTCTGATGTCTCTGGCCTAAAGTGTTTCTTTTCACTGCTCAGGGTTAGATCCTCAAAGAAGCTTTGTAATCTGGCCCTTTTTAACCAAGTGCTTACATCAATAACACCACACAGGTACAAACTTTAAGTACCTGCACTAATGCCTCTGGGGATTAAAGCCATGCAGTTCAGCACCTTAAAAGATTGAACAGAAAATTTAAGTTTTAGTGTCATATGCTGCTTGAGGCAATTAATTTTTAATAGAAAATGCATTGATTATGACACACTTCCACCATCACAAAATGTTAATTTCTCATTGGTCCAATACTTTTGCTTATGGGCTCACTCAGTACCACCAAGCTGGTTTGGGAAATGCACAGGTATTTTGGGGCATCACCCAAACAAAAGGTGGCTGAGGATCTTTCTCCAGCTGGGCTGAGCCACTTCCCTGGGGACTGGGGAAATTCTTGAGTTCTCCTGTTGATGGGCAGTAAGACCCAAGTGGATGAAATTGTTCACTCAAAGCCTTAAGGTGAATGTTTGAACAAAACAAGGTGGAAAAAAGAAGGGGAAGGGTGAGATGAGGAGTTTTCAGGTACAGCACAGCACAGCTACCCTTTTATCTTATTTATGGGCGACTCCAGGCCACCCTTCACTGTGTGTATATATATATATATATATATATATATATATATATATTACCAAAAATGTCATTGACTTATCTGTTTTCACAAGTAAAATGTTTTTGTTGCTGTTTTACACTTAGCCCACTAATGTATCAACTGAATATGTGTGTCAGCATTTCTTAAGCAGCTCTCAACCTGGTACCTAAGCAAACATATGGGTTCTGGCAGGCAGTGAGAGCTGCCTCCAAGGCACTCACTCCTGTGCCTTGAGTTTTAATTACAGCAAGCAGACATTATTTCTGATGTTTTGATTTAATTGTGGTTTTAATGATGAAATGTTGCATTTGGTTGTGATTTTTCTTCTGTTTTCCTTCTCTCTGAAAATCAAACAGCAGAGAAGTGTGCCTTTTCCTCTGACTTGCAACTTGAGCAATTAATTTCTTATTTCCTCTTTTGGTAAGATTTTTGGTTTTTCACAGCTTGTATCTTGCATTTGAGAAGACTTTACTTAAAAATTGAATACTCTTAGGCTCCCACTGCAAGATGTCCCAAGAGTGACAGACCTGGCATACAAGATGACAGTAGCTGTCTTTAGCTCTCCATGGAGATAAAAACTAAGAAAACACAGAGTCATTCTGCTCTTCAATCAGAGATGAAAAATTCGATTCAACAGTACATGAATTTGAGCACTTCAGGGATGATTTTATTCGCTGGCTCATCTAGAGGATGATCAGCTGTGTTGGAATTTGCAAGTTTCCTATTTAATATTCAGCAATCTTAATATTCTGTAAACTCTAGTCTAATTTAGAGTTATTAGCATGTCTGCTTAGATTCTGAGTTCAGTAGGCTGCTCCAGTGCTCATAGAGCTGATGTTTGCAGTGATCCTTACAGCAATCACTAATATTTGATAAAAAAAAAAAAAGAAATTTATCTTTTGATCAGGGATTTACACTGTTGTGGGGAGCTGTTTCCATGTTAAATGCAAAGTGTTTGCCTTTGACCGATGAGCAACTTTTTTTTTTCCTCTTTTGCAGTAAATTCTTTGTACTTGAAATGAGTTCCAAATCAAAGTAAGGAAACAAAATTCAGACATTGAAGTGAAACAAAACAAGAATTCAATTGGAGACTATCAAACTGTATTGCTGCTGCATTTCAAGACACATTGATAATATTATTCCAATGTATTCTATTTTATTCATATTTCAATATTGCGCTGAATTTCCTACGTACATAACATGTTAGCCCTTTTATAAACCTCCCCGTGAGTCTGATGGGGTGCTCTGTGTCTTGCCTGTTGCAATCTGGAGGGCAGTGATTAGCAGTCATATTCTGAAGGTGGAAACTCCTCTCCTGGGAGCTTCTCCTGGCACACATGACCTGCCATATGGCCGTGTGTCCAGATGATCACTGTGCTGCTCCTGGAATTCAGGATATCAGTACTCAGTACAAAGAGCTCTCTCCCACGTCTTTTCCAGTGCAGGGATGTCAGCAGACAAAGTGACCAGCAAGACTCCCACTTTTCCTGTCCATTACACACGTTTGCAGTGAGCTGTGGCCCACATCTGCTTGTGGAGCGCGGGCTCTGCTGCAGGATTCTCTGGGATGTTCCCAGATGCAGCCCTCATCAGGTTAGGCATAGCCATAGCTGAACAAATTCCAGTTAACCTGTAAATTAATGGAAATATTTCCAGGCTGCCCTGCCCTACTTGTGCCTTGTAAATGACAGGACAAGGTTTAGACACTCGGCTGCTCTCTGCCCCTTGAGCTTCTGTGGAGGGAAACCTGCACACACCCTTTGGAATGGAGTAAAAGAGAATCCCATTCTGCAGTTTGAATGATGAGGAAAGCCAGGTCCTGGGCACAACAGCACTATCAGCTTCTTAGTGACCTTTTGCTAGTTCTGGGTTTCCACAAGGCAATCCCAAAGCTCTCTGTGCCCCATACAGGGGTGAGCTGCTGGGACCATCCTGTGAAATCAGCTCGGTGAGCTTTGTGCTGGGACAGGCCCAAAATGCAGGCTTTGCTACACTCCAGTGCTAAGGGCACCAGGAAACCTAGAGGCTGTCCCTTATTTTCTTGGCTGTATCTGGTCAATCCCTGCTATCTCAATCTGCTCAGGAGTGATGGTGCAGTGCCAGACATGAATCCAGTGAGATGTTGTCCCAGTGTGGCGCATTCTCTGAACAAGCCTCAGCCATCACCAAGCAGAAGCAGTTTCACAACATATGCAGAAACAGAAGGACTTAGGAGGAGGGCAAATAGGAATATTTCAAAGAAATTTTCATCATTTTCCTGTGTTTTTCTTCTCAGGCCTAAATCTTTCTGTAGGATCCACACCTGGCAGTGTAATTAGCCAAAGTCTGCAGCAGTAGCCCCTTAAGCTATGGGGTTTCTGAGGGCTGAATGTTTTTTAGCCTCCTCAATCCATTTTTGCAAATGCGCAAAAATGGGATTACTGGGAGGCTTTGTCTGGGTTGCTTTAGCTGTAATTCCTGAAGAGTTTTTAGAGCTGCTAATCTAAGAGCTTGTCTCCGAAGGCTGATGACTCTTAAATCTATCTTGCAGATTTAAACACCTCACCCTTAATATCCAGCATTGGGGTTAGAAATGCCACTTACCCTTTCCATCCCCTCTCTGCTCTCTGAGAAGGATGATAAAATTACCAGGAGAGACAGATAAAGACGAGCAGAAGGGTTAGGAGGAAGGAGACAGGCATTTTTCCTTGCTCAGCTCAGCTTGCACTCTAACAGGTATTTACAGTCTCTGGCTCGTGGTGCTTGTACTCAACTGTGTCAATCTGCTTCTATCCACAGGCTGACTGTAGCTAGGAGCAAGATAATTTATCTTTCTTGCTCTTACCCTTGTCTGTGTCCCCACACATTAAGGATGTTTCTCAGGCAGCACAAATATGTGTGAAATCTCTTGATTGCCTTTGCCCCTTGTGAAAAGACATTGTGTGCTCTGTCCTTGACCAGCTATTGTTATGCCTTCAGAGCTGCCTGATGGATTCGCAGAGCACAAGCACAAATTCTGATGGACTGTAAAAAAAAAGTATATAAATATATAAAAAATATCTGTGCTCTGTAGTGGAAGGGCACAGCTCCTGGTGACATTGCCTGGCAGAGAGCTGCCAGTGCTCCGTGAGCTGGGTTTTCATATTTATGGGCTACTTTTTAAACAGCTGGTTCCAGGTGTTTATGGACTCTGTGCGTCCCTCCTCTGTCTTTCTAAATTAGTGTTTGTGGGTGCTGCTGCTCTTTGCAAAGGTCACTGCTCCCAAAAGGACCAGCAGTATCACTGGCACCATTACCCTTGCACAAGGTGTTCCCAAATCTGCAAAACATCCTGGCTCACAGTCATTTCTTCCTTGTCAGCTGCAAGGAGAAAAATCTGTGATTTTTTTTTCCCTCTTCCTTTCAGTGTGCAGAACTTGTGAGCATTTTTCACAATAGCTAATTATTTTTTAGGAAAAGACTAAGACTAAGTAGAGGCTGGGGGAGAGACACAAATTATTTTCGAGTGGTCATGTTCCTCATTCTCTATTTAATTCCTGATACAAATGGAGCCCTCCACAGATATGTTTCAGGCTAAAGAGAATTTTTGGTGCTGCTAGACCTCACACAAAGCTGAATAATGCAGGTTGCAGTTTTATATTCAACATCTCTCAAGTGATAAATATAACATCTTCCATTTTCAGTACCAGAAAAATATTTAGCTATTACAAAGGAATAATCTGTAAACAAAACCATGACTGTAAACCACTTTTGGGAGACCAATATATTGTTCTGGAATTGCCTCAAAATATTTGTGTTTAAGATTACTGGGTAGTTTGTGCCATTTAGTTTGTGCTTCTGGCCCACGTGCATAACCTGTGGGATTGACCAAAAAAGTCAGGTTTCTGATGCATCAGAAAAACTAACTGAAAATCAGAGTGAATCTATGACTATTTTAGCTCTCAAAAGTAGTTATTTAAAAAAAAATGGGTCAAGTACAACCAAAGCTAGGAGATAGAAAGTTTTTTTGTTTTTCCTGTATTGATGTCAGTTGAATAATGTCATTTTCTATCAGGGGAACATCCATCTATCAGTGACTGGAGATTCAAAATCCAAGGTTTGATTAAATTAACCATTTTTATTTTGGGAAAAATGTCTGTGAAGTATCACATAAAACATACATTAGTATGCTTTGTGTCTCTGAAATCCTCACTTCTGTCTTTTTCAAATGTATTGGGAAGAGTGTTATAGATTAAGTTCTAAGACTGTCTTCAAGAAAATTGAGAGCTAATCTGTATTTTACTACTGTAATCAACAGATTTATAGGAATACAGGGAGAAGTATTGGGAAGCAGCAAAAAATACATTTGCAGATTGACAAAATATACAGGAAAATAATATTGAGGCTGAATAAATTCACCTCCTATTTCAAATGCTTATACAAATACAAAACTTTAAATTAGGAGAAAGTCTTGTAAGTTCTGCGCAGCCCCTTTGAACTTTGCAGACTTTTTTGTCTGGCAGAGGAGTTTCTTCAGGAGGCAGTTTTGGAGAGCAGCTGCTGACAAATGATGCTGCATGCATTACCAGCAAATCTACTTTGCAAATGTACAGCCAGAATCCAAATTAAAGATGAAAACAGGGCATAATTAATGCCAAAGCAAAAGCAACAGGAATATTTGGAATGCCTTTTTTCAGTGAAGAAGGGAGATAATCAAATGTATGGCAGCTGAAGCCAAAGAAAAAGAGTTAGATGAGAAGATGTGTGTTTAGCAATGTAAAAGAGATAACAGATATGGTGTAAGGTCAGAGAGAAACAGCCAAATGGCTCAGGTCAGCTCTGGGACCTCCTTATCAGGGAAGTCAAGGCTCACAGCATGAAGGAAGTCTGTGAAATGTTCTTTTTGACTTTATCCATTGCTATGACCCTACAGTCACAAACAGGTCCCCAGCAGGCTGAGTGCTTTGCTGTAAGTCAGCAAGAAGCTCATTTCAGTCCTGTGCTGCCTGTGCTGCTTCATCACAGCTGCCTTCATTTGCCTTGGAGACTGGGTCTGGAGGTTGCTCACAGGCCAGAAGGTGATGCCAAGGCAGAGAAGAGGGCCTGCAGCACTTGCTGAATTTGCAAAGAGCTGAAATGGGATCCACCTGTGTCTGCCAAAGGTGTGTATTCCAAAAAACCCTTTATTTAGGCTGTCATGAGAATTCCGTCATCTCCTTAAAGCAGATTATTAAATTGTATAAAACCCTTGACAAACCTCTTTTTTTGGTCTGGAGGGTGTCAAAGCTCTTGAGCAAGCAGGACTATCTTGATGTAGGAGCAGTTTTCTTGTTCTTTGGACAGGAACATAATTCAGTGACCCAAGGAACACGGAATTTGAATCCAAACTCTCTATGAGTTATATTTATAAATATACATACAACTTTCCTCATCATAAATGGTAGAAGGTGAAGGGCTACAGCTGGTAAGACATTCTAGTTTGTTTTTCCTCAGACTAGACCTGAAGGAAGGGAGACTCTATTTACAAAGCAGCACCAAAGAGGGTAAATCACAAATTTCCACCCAAGCTTTTCATTTTGGAGAAAGTTTGCCCATGCTGAAAATATTTTAGCTTCAGTTTGTGGTTTGTTTGTTTGTTTGCCTTTCCTCCCCTCAGTTTTTATTGTAACCTAGAGGTTTTTTCCCCCTGTTGTTCAGAAATGTTCTGCTTCCCCATCACCTTATCCGGGCTCTGTCAAAAGCCTGTGTTGGCTTCAGATGTATGTGCAGCTCCTATTGAACTCAATGGCACTTCTTAGCCACAGGTATTCAATTATCTGCTACTAATGGCCCATCCATTTTGAAAACACCTATTGCTTTCTCTAAGTATTCTCTTAACTCATCCTAATATTGACCAGATTCCTCTGGAAAAGGCATCTGCTGAGCGTGTGTCAAGACATCATTTACCAGTGTAGCCTTTTCTTCACTGGATGCTCTCTAAGTCTTATTTCAACAAAATTTTTCTTTATTCTATAGTGGTGATTCTGTCTGTGCATGCAAAGTACAAAAATGGGCAAAACTTCAATGAGACTCTTTAGAAAACAGTGTTAAAATTTAAAGTTTATCTCTGGGAAAAGCCAGGAAGGCTGTGGTGAACTCCAGCTTGTAACCAAAGTGCCACCAGCTCTTAAATGGAGCAGACAGGATTTTAATATTTCACCCCAAAGGGTGCCAACACCTGTAGGACAGAGCTTTAAAGGATTTTCTGCTACAGAAAAATTAAAAGCAAAGCAAATGCTTCTGGGTTTGAAAAAGAGTTCTTTTCTGTTCAGAGAATTCAATCTTTTCATCACAGTGGTGGCGTGGGTCGCAGCTAAAGAAAACCTGCTGGATATGGGACAATTCTGGCTCTACAAAGTAAGCCATGATTTTTGTCCCGAGTCTTGCCTCACCGTGCAGGTACCTGCGGGCAGCATCCTCACACTGCACAAAAGGTTGAGTAAATTGTGCATTCAGAAATCTTCCTGACTCCCTGGAGGCAGCAGCTTAGCACGGACAGCACAGACTTCTCCTCCTCCACCCAGCCTATGGAGAGCTGAAGTCTCTCACATGTTCACCTTGACAGATCTGGGTTAGCAGCATCCCTGACAGCCCAGCTGTCTCGTGTCCCGATGTCTCTATTTGGACGCAGACAGCATATTTTAGGAGGGGCAGGAAGAAGAAGAGCAGCTAATTTGCCCTTCTGAAGGAGCTGTGGTTTGATGAAATGCTGCCAGCCGGGCGGTGCCACGCTTTCCGCTGCGCCTTGTCGCTGTCAGGCAGGTTCTCACTCCTGATCCGTGGCTGACAGCCTGAGATGCAGAACAGGAGATGTCCCTTCTTCTCTGTTTACGAGCTTCATGTACTTGCTAATTATTTCAGAGGATAGTTAAATTTTATCTTGCACACCATATTATGCCAGGTATTGTTTTTGCCTTTGTTCCTGGCAAGTGTGGTGTGTTGTTTTCTTTGGCACATCACGATGACAGTATTCTTGGGTCTGGTTGTTATTTATTTATCAGTTCAGTGACTTCACTGTGCTAAGGCAAATACAAGGTATTGTCTCTGGCCATAGGGGACAACATTGCATTTGGATGCTTTTATTTACTGATTGATCCTTATTAATATAAATTTCTAGGTTTTAGTCAGGTCATTTTCACATTCATTAAAAATGCATGGTTAAAAAAACCAAATTGCACGTGGTACTTCAAATCAGAGTTTTTCTGATTTATGTTTATTTTCTGAGATACAAGGCAGGCGAAAGTTTTCACGGAATATTTGTTCATCTTGTGGATACCACGCAGGTACCTTAGGTCACAGTACCCCTGTGTGACACACAAATATCTCTTTCTGAGCATGTACAACTTCCACTGTGAGCAATGAACAGTGTTAATATAAATTAAATCTAATTTTGGCCTGCACAAGGTTTCTGTAGTCAGATTAGCCAGGGCTGTGAAAATCTCCATCTTTGGCACTGCTGGCACAATCCCAGGGCATTACAATCACTCAGATATAAAAGTCCTTTATCACACAGTAGCACTTCCCACACAGGAATAAGCTCTTCCAGAACATGTATGTGGCAGCTTCTGTTTGTTTGCACTTTCCCCACACTTGTTTTACTTCCCTTTGAGAAGGTGTGACAGAGCCACTTGAAACGTGGGGAGAGGGGAGACAGGCTTGTGTCTGCAGGGATGGGCACTGGGAAGATTTAGGAAGTGCTGAGGGTGAATTTTGGGTTGAAACCATGGGCACTAAGGACTGATGTAGATGTATCTTTAGTTTAACCTCCACGGAAATATTGCACGTCCTTTTTCATTTTTTTTCCTCTCTAATTGCTGTAATAGATGGAAGTGAGTAAGTCTCCTTTGTTATTCTAGCATAAAGTGTATTTCACATAAATCATTGTGTCCCCGTGGCCCACTAAAGTCCCTATGCTAATTTGAATTAATTGCTCTGTTCTGGGCAGGTATCTCATGGCACAGTCTTTCATTATTCCTATAATTTGTTTTGTTTTGTTGTTGTTTGGGTTTTGTTTTTTTTTTTTTCCTTTAAATAGATGGGAGATGCTAAACAGGAGCTGGGGGTAAACAGGCAGCCATAGAGCACACAGGCATTAGTCTCAGAGCTCTGTTTATAAATTGCCAAATAACCATCTCATGCAAGTGAGATGGTGCACTGGTGTTTGGGCTCAAACAAGGGGATGAATTTCTGTCTGCTATTCCAGCAGGATGCTCCAGCTCTGTACCTGTTGGAGGAATGGCAATGGGTTGAAATAAAGATGTTATTTATATTTCTGACAGTGCTGATCTGAAGTAACTTATTGGGGAGACAAAATGGCTGAGCTCACAGGCGTTGACTGGTTGGAAAGAATGATGGCACAAACTCTCTGCTGGTGGTTGAAATTAGGTCCAAGAAGGTCTGTTTGCTTAAAAGACCTTTGCTGAGCTCATCTGTGTTTTGTAGCAGCAAAAGGCTGACCTAAGGCTTCACCTCACATAAAGCAGGGAGTTGCTCTTTTCATCTGAAAATGGGTTCCTGGCTGTGTTAGTAGGAAACTCTGTGTTTAGAGATCCCAAATAATTAGGTAAAATTAGGTAAGAAACTCAGCAGCCTCCACTGATCTGTGGGTTGCAAGGTAGAAAAGCCTGGAGGGAACATCAACTCAGCTCTGCAAGGAGCTGCTGTAGGTCTTGTGACTGTGCCCATTCCCTGGAGTGTACCCACACGGAAATACAGCCTGGCTCTGTTTACGAGGCAAACCACTTTGTGCGCACGTGGAGCAGGAGGATGGGCAGGTTCTGCCAAGCATCTTTGAAGCTCCAGTGGCAGTGGCCACCACATTGAACACCCTGACTCTGCAGAAGGATTATCAGTGTGCCAGGAAGCCAGCAGACCTTGCCAGTCATATTGCAAAGCATTCACCTTGAGATGAACCTTGATGTCTGCTCTGAAAAGCCTTCCCAGCACAGTCAGGGCTATTTTGCTTTGAAAATTTACTGGCATAATGCTGAGTAAATTTGAAGCAGATCCTCACAGCAGAGCTAGCTCTCGCAGTTTGTCAAGGCCAGCTCGTGTGTTATCATTCTTTACTTTTCTTAGCTTAGCTTAGCAGCTTCTGGAACTCTCCTTTCCTTTTCTTTTTTAGTATAGTATAGTATATGTATATATCATAAAATAATAAATCAAGCCTTCTGTAATAGAGTCAAAGATCTCGTCTCTTCCTTCACCCAAGAACCCTTGTGACCACCGTCACACCAGTGTATCTTTTCTACCTCTTTATTCTCTTCTCCTAAGGAAAGGAGTCTCTCCTGTGAGGTGTTTTATTTGCAGAATGATGTAGCTGACAACTTGCAGGAAGGTTTAGGCCACTGTGCTGAGTGTGAGACCTGTAGAGGGGAAATGAGCAGGAGCAGCTGGGAAAACAGGAGGTAGCCTGTGAGGGAACAAGGCAACCACGTGGCAAATGAGGGGATTTCATGGGTATATTTAAATTCATGCTCTGGAAAAGGAGGAAATCAGATGTCACATATCTGGAAATGAGTGTCCACATGGATATTTTTGTACAGCATTTAAATTTGGTGAATCACACAGTTAATGACTGCGTGGGATATTTCTGGTGTGGGCTTTGAAGGCCTGTGCTTCTCCAAAATTTTACAGGAACAAATGGTTATGGTGAATTAATGCCTGCTAATTATTGCATGGGAGGAAGCAGTCTGTCAGGGAAGCATCCAGACAAGGGGATTCTCATACATTTCCTCATATCTCCTTGCAGAGGTGGAACTTCACTGGGAACAAGGACGCTTCATGTGCCTCATTGAGGCAGGATGTGAGCTGCAGAAATCATGGCTGAATAAAGCTGGGTTTGAGGATTTGGCCCTGGACTTGTCATGCTCTTCACCCTTTGCACCACCCCTCTTAAATCACATTATATAAAACTGGTAAGATGGTCTTTGGAGAACTGGATGAACTTTTATATCTGTGTTATCTAATCCTTGCTCAGAAAGGTCTGGCAGTTGTGATTAGGCAGACAACTTTTTAAAGACTTTCAGGTGACAAACTCCACACTTTCTCCACCATGATCTCTTCACAAAGGTTTGTTAAATAGGGCACTGCACTTTCATAGCCTTTGTTGTTCTGACACTTCTGAGTAATTCAGATTGAGTTTCAGTCTACTGGACTTAGTGATTTGCATTTCAAAGCCCCAGAAAGTGAGCTGCAGAGCCAGACTCTTCTTGAGTTTGGGACTTAAAAAAAATACCCAAAAACTTTAGCAATTGTTAGTTGAAACGCTGACTCATCAGTTGCGTCAATTTTTTTTCCCAACCTGCCTCGGTGGCTAATTAAGGATTTCCAAAATGAAACACGGTGCGAAATGGAGAAGAGCAAGGAGAATTCGGCTGACAGGAGATTAGCAAAGAACAGAGTTGGATCTAAAGGGCACATTATCCTCTGTGCATCCCTGAATTGAGCTACAGGGGTGTACCTGCTGGCTGAGACTGCTGAGGAGTGCACAGGATTTGTAATAAACTGCCAGGTCTACTATATCTTTCATGAGCTGACTGAATGCTTTTTTGGTCTCAAGTGAAGACGACACAGAGCTAATACGCTGCTAACCTGTATCCTGCCTTGGAGCTGCAGATAAGCTGCCAAGACTTGATGAAGGGCTACAAAAAAACCCCAGTTAAGCCTGTGTTCCAGTAGCAACAAAGAAAAATGAGGGCAGAACACTTTAGTCTGTTAATTTGTTTCTTTTTGCCTTTTTATTATTTTTTTTTTCTTCTTTATTTTTCTTTTCTTTTTCTTTTTTTTTTTTTTTTGTTTGAAAACTGAACACAGCCCTTACTGAACAAGGGTTCATTTACGTCTCCGGTCCCACATCTGTCTCT
>NW_005054298.1:2696687-2705463 GCF_000277835.1 Geospiza fortis | reverse complement strand
AAGTTGCCTCTGAATTTTTTAATGATTAAATAGTAAAGACACTCTAATTTATGCATTTTATTATTTCAAATACCTTCACTGACAAAGGAAATCAAGCATATTTGAATTTGTAGATATTTAAATGTGTCTGGCTATTGGATCTCAGTG
The DNA here is from genome assembly GCF_000277835.1 of Geospiza fortis. Classification (NCBI taxonomy): domain Eukaryota; kingdom Metazoa; phylum Chordata; class Aves; order Passeriformes; family Thraupidae; genus Geospiza; species Geospiza fortis. The sequence goes on along the minus strand of NW_005054298.1, from coordinate 2,705,316 downwards.
CAGTGTTGAGCCCTCATCAATTTATTCACATTATCATTGCTACAGAGGGATGGGGATTGTATTAGTCCAACCCTCAATTTGGTGGCATTAGAGAATAAGATTGAGCCTAGAATAAGAGGCTAAGAAATAGCATTACACAGATGATCTTGTGCATTCTGTTAAAACATTGACAAGGGATTTTTTTCAGGTATTTTCTGATCATTTGGAACATCCCCAGAGTATTACAATATTAATTTAACAATGAATATTTACAAATAAAAGCTATATTAATGGTTATGACAGCTGCTTTTCCAGATATTTAGAAGTTCCAGTGTGGAACTAATAAACCACAATTTGTTCTAAGTTTCTTGTGTACTACAGGCATTTAACAATTTGCAAATAATTTGCAGAAAATCAAAGGACATCTAATCTTAGCAAAAGTAGACAAAATTATAGCACACAGAACAAAAGCTCTTTTCATGATCTTCAGAAAATGAGAAGATTTCTTTTGGAAAAACAATGTTTACTAAAATTCACATTATACAACTTGACTATCAGTGGAAATTGTTCTTTCTAGATGAATTATATTTTTTTTTCTAATCTCTTTTTGGCATGCAAATTAAAAATAACAGATGTCCCAAGAACATTTACTTTATATTAAACTAAACATTTTACTTTCATGTTTTTAATACATTTGTTTGGAGGTTTTTTGGTTTGTTTTTGTCTTTTTGTTTGTTTTTCACTTTTTCAAATCCTTTGTTACAGTAAAAAGCTTAAAAAGGTATTATGAACAAGAAAGATGAAAATGAAAAAAAGTTACAATACCTGCTTTTCCTTATTTCAAGCTTAAAACAAGTGTTAAGTCATTAATAATAAAATTACTCTTTGCATTTTTGATATCAGAAGATAATCTAAAATATTTTAAAATACCACTGATATGTGAAGAAAAGCTTGACACATATTCATATACGAATTTTCCTAAACCATATTCAGTGTCTTCTCCCTTTTTTTTTTTTGTTTGTTTGGTTTGGTTTGGTTTGGGCTTTTGATATTTCTTTTGCCATCTCTCTGGTATCTGATAATGAGTGTGCAGACCCAGCACTCTGAGCATGACAGCTGGGAATGGATTGAGATATTCCAAGGGAGGAAACAGGCACAAAACTGCTGGGGAGTGTTTAAAATTTAATTAAAGAAGGAAACTTGAACTGGTGCTATAATTTTAAAGTGGTTTTTAAAGTTCACTAACTCGGGAAGTTTAACTAAATCCTTGCAGAAGGCAAGATAATCCAGCAATCAGTAACAAGACCTCTCTTCTTGAACATGAAAACAACTGAGACAGTGACTTAGGTGAAAAAAAAGTCACTATTTGAGTATAAAAAGTCTGTATATGAGAAAAAAAAATTCCTTTAAGTCTCTGAACATCATACATTTATTTACAATATATCATTATTCTTTCAGTCTTGTGTCCTTTATGATCTTACAGTCTCATGTACTAAGCAGGAGCAAACTGAAGAGGAATCAAAGACATGCAGTGGTAAAATAATTCATCTTTAATATTTGAGAGGTCTGGTGGGGAAGTTTATCCTGACTAAAAGAACATTGGTGCTGCTAAACTCTCTGATTGTTTCTGGCTGCCACTTCTGATCTCTGCCACTCCTGGGGGCTCCACCAGGAGCCACCTCTCTGTGTCACCACATTTCTGTCTGGCTCCTTCTCAGATAACAAAACATGTAAGGACTCTGGTTTTATTATCACTGAAATTATTGTTTTTCCTCTCCTCTTTCTGGCTTGTTTCCTGAAATAATAGAATGTATTTGCAGTTCCATTGACTTCCACTTCCCTTGAATTACCTGGAGAAAGCCAGTTTAATTATTTCTGTCTGCACATTTCTTGTCTAAATTATGCAAATTTTTACCCAGAATCTCACCAGTTCAGGAAGACCTTTCCAGGGCACACCAAGCACAACTCACAAAATACAACTGATTTTCCACAGCGACTTTTATTTGGTTGTTTAACTTCTGGAATTCTTAAAAAAAACCCCTTTTTTTCAAGTATGAATGTGTTATTAATATTAAAGGAAAAAACCATCCCTATTATGTTGACATAGGAAAGATGAGTATTATGAAGAAAGTATTCATGAATTTGCTTAATGGTCTTGCTGCTCCAGCTTTTGGATTAGGTTGTTCTCATGGTGGGATTAAGAGGCAGCCACAGAAAGAAAGGGCAGGAGCACCTGATGAATATTAACAGAACCCAGACAGCTCCAGGTATAAGCAATGATTAACCTGCCTGCTTTACCTATGCCAAAGCCCCAGAAAGCTCAGCTTACTGCTCCTGCCACCCAGGTGTCAAGGTTTGTGCAGTATAAATTACCAAGGAAATCGTAGTCAGACTGCATAAAATACAGCATCAAATGAAACACAGGCAGAGCACCTGCAGTGCTGTGTGAGGGAGGGCAGGAATTGTTTATTTATGAGTTTCAATCATTAACCGTGTTATTTTTTTAACTATAGGTTAAATAAAAATTTGGAGAACAGAAACTTTGGTTTATCTGTAGCTCAAGTTCTTTTAAAGGAACTTTTTCCTTTGTCCAATTTATCTTTTTTTTCTTCATATCAACTTAATTTTGCAATAAATTTGAGACAAAGTAACTAATCTTTTGCTAAAAAAATTAATTTCTTAGCGGTCCATAGACACAATTCTTTCTGTGTGGGACAAGTGGCTTTTATGTTTTATGTATTACATTACAACTTTAGCATAAATTTTTATTTACACATACAATGGTTCTCTGAGCTAAATTAGAATTTTACACATTTTTCTCAAAGAAGCAAGAGATGAAAAAGGACCATTTTCTGAAGTTATCCGAAAATATTCCCAGTGCCACTGAGAATTTGGCTTTGAGTTTTTGAGGTATGTAGGGTGAAACCTTGACTTGCCAAGGGACTTTTGGTATGGAATTCAAGCCTTCTCCTACAGCCCTGCAAAGGGATAAGAGGGCTGGGGTTGTTCAGCCTTGAGAAGGCTCCAGGAAGATCTTAGAGCCCCTTCTGGAGCCTAAAGTGATTCCAAGAGAGCTGGAGAGGGACTTTGGACAAGGGCTTGGAGGGACAGGATGGGGGGGATAGCTTCCCACTGCCAGAGGGCAGGTTTAGATGGGATATTGGGAAGGAATCATTCCCTATGGGCATGGGGAGGCCCCAGCACAGGGTGCCCAGAGAAGCTGTGGCTGCCCCATCCCTGGAAGTGTCCAAGGCCAGGTTGGATGGGGTTCTGAGCATCCTGGGATAGTGGAAGGTGTCCCTGCCCATGGCAGGGGCTGGGATGAGATGGGCTTTAAGATCCCCTCCAGCTCAGGACATTCTGTGATGCATGCCAAGACACAATTAGAAAAACCATTAGGCTGATCTGCACGGGGATGCTTCAAGGGAATGAGTAAAGAGGTGAATGTCAAGAGCCTTTCCCCTCATGGGGTGCTGAATTGCTCCACCCCAGCTGCAGAGCATCTTCTCCAGCCTCCTTCCCACCCCACCCTGCAGAAGGCCCTGCTTGAGCTGTTTGGGGTGCCTGGCTGCAGTTTTGGGTAACGCACTCCTGCCCCAGCCCCTCTCTGTGCCTCATCCACGGGAACCATGGAAGAGCAGCCGCCCCTCCTGCACAGAGAGTCAGGAAAAGTTGCAACTGCGCTTAAAATTCATAGCAGAGCTTGTTCTGTGCTGACCTCCCCGTGTAGACAAGCCCTTTATGAGATCATCTGCAGTTTTGATGATAATGGCGGCTTTATTTTCTTCTATTAGGCCTTGGGGTGCAAGAGCTATTGTAAATCCTCTTGCACTTGTGCATGCTACTGCTCCTTATTTCCCTCCTAATTCACAATTCCTATCCCCTAGACCAAAATACTGATGTAAATAAGGTTTTTATTTTCATTTTTCAAAGTTATAGCTCTGCAGAGTAAGAGACAAAAAAATCCACACATTTTCTTTTTTTCGGGAAAAGCGTTTTTTTTTTCGAGGAGGGGAGCTTTACATAAGAAAGGTCAAATGCTCCCTCTCACATTTGATTCATTTAATAGCAGGATGCTCTTTCTGGCCATCTGCTTATTGTTGAATTAATTGTCAATTAATTGTCTCTTAATTGAAGCATTTGTTTCCAATTTTCAATGATTAGCAGGGTATTAAACAAGAGAGGTCAACACAATTTAGGAGAATGTTTTAAATTTTGCATATAGAAGCTGGGAATTGTAGCTTTCAGTAAACATCACTCTGGTGTAATTTGTGTCATTAAAAGTGGCAATTTCAGCCAATTACCACAGCTGTTTTGAGTTTACTTGCTTGAACGATTCCTGATTCCAGGAGTTAAGAAATGCTGAACTCTCACTGTTCTTGCTGCTGCCTACGTCTGTTTAAAAATTGAAGTAGTCTTATAAGGAATCATTCAGAAAGTTGGTTTTTTTAGTGGAAAATATAAATCTTTAATAATAAAAACCAGATACCTGTTTATAAAGGCAGACACTAAGCCCTAATTAAGTTTTAAACCAAGCCAGGCTAAAAGTGAAAGGCTAATGGTGGTGGAAGCAAGAGCCAAGCCCTGACTGCACCAAGGATGGTGAAAAGGTCCCAAATGCCTTAAGGGTGATCTGTGGGGTCTAAAAGTCAGCACAGAGAGACAGCCTGGGTACCATGGAGTGTAATTACAGTGGACAGGTGATGAAAACCCACAGAACTCACAGAATCACTGGGCTGGAAGAGATCTTCCAGATCATCAAGTTCAACCCAGTCCCGACACCTCAGCTAAACCCTGGCACCCAGTGCCACATCCAGGCTTTGTTAAACACACCCAGGGATGGTGACTCCACCACCTCCCCGGGCAGCCATTCCAGAATTTTATTACTCTTTCCATGAAAAATTTTTTTCCCAATATCCAACCTATATTTCCCTTGGTGCAGCTTGAGACTGTGTCCTCTGGTTCTATCAGTTCCTGGAGAAGGAGACCAACCCCACATGAACACAATCACCTTTCAGGAGCTGCAGAGAATGATAAGGTTGCCCCTGAGTCTCCTTTTCTCCAGGCTGAGCACCCCCAGCTCCCTCAGTGGTTCCTCACAGGGTTTGTGTTCCCAGCCCCTCTCCAGCCTCGTTGCCTCCTCTGGATGTGCTCAACGTCCCAAGGTTCTTCCCAAGCTGAGGGGCCAGAGCTGGACACAGCACTCAAGGTGTGCTCTCACCAGTGCCAAGGACAGGGGCAGAATGACCTCCCTGCCCCTGCTGGCCACACCATTCCTGATCCAGGCCAGGAGTCATTGGCCTTCTTGGCTCAGAGCAGCTGAGCCCTGAAGTGTGCGTGGGACCCTCAGGGCTGGGCCCTGCACCAGGCACAGAGCCCACCATCAGGTGTGGAGCCCGGCTGTGACTGATGGATATTGCCCACAAAGATGCTGATTAAGCCCATGGAAGCTCAGGGCTGCCGATAGCCATCAGCTGAAAGTTTTGTTTCTGTTTTACATTCCATTAAGTAATTTAAATGCTTAGATTGAATAAGGCCTTGGTCCCCTAATGCATCTGCTTTATTGAATGGAAATACAAGCTGAGGAAGATATGTTTTTTGAAAGACCCAAACTATTGTGTTTTATTCCCTAGAAAGTCAGATACTAAAGAAAAAAAAAATCATGCTTTAGTTTAATTAAATCTATAACTTTATTAATCAGAGATTCAGCAGGTTCTGGGGAGAATCTTTTCTTTCACAAGTGGGATTTGATATTGCATGTCTTTTTGTACTGAGAAATTTTAGATAAATTTTGGTAAATGTAGAGCTGGGAAAGCAGCTCTAATTCAATGTTGTTTTATTAACACTGCCTTCACCACAGATTTCAGGATGCTTCCCAGGAGGGATCTGTTTTCCCAGCATCAATGCCTAGACAGAGGCAGTTGTGTACATGCACTGATACAACCATTCTTTTCTTTTGACCACATTATCCCCACTCTCTAATCACAGAGGAAGATCTTCCAAGGGCCAGGCTAACAGAGTTGAGGAGATCAGAAATATCAGTGCCTGAGCGGATAACAGTGATTACTCAAAGACTACAGCTTGCTCTGTCTTATTTGATAGAGGAGAAATGAAATTTGATTTTGATGTTTGCACGCACTCGAGCTGTACGAGGTTGGATGTACATCCACCTGTCACCGCGTGGGGATGTCAATTTACAAACTCTGCCCATGCCTAGTCCAGTCTTGCTTGTCTTTTCTCAAAGTATGTTATATTCAGAACAACCAATATAAATGTATAGGATAAATAAGGTAGCAAGAAATGTAAAATGCTGTCTGATGCTTCCACCGGCGCCTCTTCTCCAAACCCTGCCAATTCCTGGGACAAGCTGGAAAAGGCAGCTCCGAGGCAGATGGTGGGACAACTGCGATGGAAGTAAGGACCAGGTACTTGGACGTGCTCAGGGTTTGGCATTTCGGCTTAAATCCCGAGGAAATGAGTCCGAAAGAGTGGTAAAATGAGCATGCATTGTTTCTCCCCCTGGCCCCGCAGTTTGTCGGTGAATTGCCGCTATTGTGTGTGGTTGGGATAAAGAGAAGGATGCTCAGGCAGCAGGAGGATGCTCAGGGAGAACCCAGGGCTGAGTCAGGGCCTGAATGGGATCACAACTCCTCCTCACGGTGATTAGCTCTCTGTATGCATTCAGAGAAGGACAAAGCGATAAAACCTGTTACAAACCCCCAATTTCCAGGCATGTCCTGTAAACCAGGAGCAGAGATAAAGCTGCTCTTTACTCATTTTAGCGTGAACCACCGAATCCAGCAAATCTTTCCTGACTAAGCCCATGCTGAACAGCTGGGAACCTGTTCTCACTGGGTCACGCCTGCTGGCTGCAAATGATTTATTTGTGATTTACATAAGCATGAGTGGAAAATATGGCCTGATTGCTCTCACTGAGTACTGCTGAGGAGGTGAGTACAGTAAAGAATTTAGTGGTTCTACACCAAGGTCTTAAAAAAAAAAAAAAGTCGTATTTTAATGACATCTTCACAAATTCAGCAGGACTAAAGCACCAAAGAAGAGGATATTTCTTAATTTTTAAGCAAAATGCTTTGTGGAGGTCCTCACCAAATGCTGTGCACAATAATCTTGGAGAGAAAGAGGAACATTTAAAGCAAAATTTAAGAGGAATAAGATCATGCAGCTGAAAAATAAGCATTATTTAAACTGAAAAAGACATTTTCTATTTGGTTGAATAGTCATAAAAGTTTGTGTTCATTTAGATATTTATTTATGTAATACAAAAATAATTTTATATAATATGCACCAAAGTTCAGGATAAGCCTTCCACTACAGAAAGTCTGGTTAATTTAATTATCTAACAAAGTAATTATCAACACTGTATATTTGTCTCTTGAATAATTTCTCCCTGAATCATTTTATAGCTTAGAATGACCTTTTTTTGCTAATGGCTTCCAAGTAACATTTTGTTACATTTAAGAATTAGATTGGAATAAATCTTTAACCCCAAAATCTGACATTCTTCCCAAAACACTGGGTTCACTCTCTGGATTAGTTTGGATGAGAGAGAAAGGCTTGACTGCCAGCATTTCATTGACTAATTACAAAAATTTATAGGTTCACCATGAAAAAAATCTAAATTACTGTTTTGCACTCCATGTACTAAAACCCAAGCTGTTGTTTACATGAAGTCATTGAAGGAAGCAAATAAGATAAACTTCAGCTTTTTTCTATTTGTTTTCTTTTCATTTTTACATCATCATCTGGTCTACTACCCTGAGATGCAGTTGTGTCACTAGAAAAGGAAAGCTGTGTCACCAGGAAAGCTCCTAAGGACTTTTCTCAGATGCTTTCATTAACTCTGCATTCTTGCAAACTCATCTCTGCCCAAATTACTCATATTTTTCTCAAACTACATCAGCAATTTTCATCTTATTAGTGGAGCTTTAGCCTGAAGACAGTTTCTAACAAAGGCAATTCCTGCAGGTACCCTAAATATTCTAAATGCTTTAAAATATCATTATTTTCTTTTCAAACTTATCAGACGAGGTTATTAATAAAGTCCTTATAGACTTTGATTAATGAATCTCCACTGCTCATTCCCTTATGTCAAGCAAGTTTCTGAAGCCTAGTTTTTTCTCCTTGCAATTTTGCAATACCTAATCTTTCAGAAAATCAATGCACACGGCTGTTAGTTTAATGTTGCTTCTTCTTGACATCCCTTTGAATTGGCAAACTGTTCAGCAAGACACAGAGACACGTGGGGTAATTCACTTTAAATGTTTAGGACCTCACTGCATTTCTTGGTAAATTGAACACAAAAAAATGTGTGAGTTTTACCCTGGATGATATTAAATAGGTGTTTTTCTCCTGCTGTGAGTAAAACCCTTGCAGAAAAGAAAAATGTGGGATGCGCTGCCACAGTGTAAAAATTGTCTGGCTTGTGTAACAAAGGGCTTTATCTTTTCAAAGCCATTGAGGAGAGAAAAAGTTTTAAATTATTGTACAGTAAAGTTCTAGCATATAAAATCAGAAAAGTATCAGCTACAAACCACTGGATGTAACAGGTGACTTGCTCTTCAGACATCTGTCAGTAATATTGGGGCTGTGTTGTCACAAAGTTTGAGTGACATAATAGTGGTGGCTTCCT
>NW_005054298.1:2672592-2696676 GCF_000277835.1 Geospiza fortis | reverse complement strand
GTTTGAAAAATCCTTGAAATTTACAAACCTTATCAATGGCAAATTCCTGTTAAAAATGTTAAACTGGGAGGCATTCTATAAGGAATCTCATCTTGAGAAAGAAATTGATGTTCATCACAAATAAAAATTAGTTCTGGGATCGCTGAAAATAATCCTAGCTTCACTGCCTTGGGTAGGTGCAAAAAAGTCAAATCCTGAATAATGTTAATATTTTCAAACACAGGCTCAGTACAGACACTTTTTAAGGAGGATCTTCCTGATTTGCAATCAGTCATGAGCCTGATCAAAGCAGGACAAAGAAATAAAAAATAACCAAGGGGGATCATAAAAGTGAAATGAATAGCTGTACACATAGGGATTAAAAGATCCACTGGCTTTATTTAATAACAGAAACAAACTAAAGTATTCTTGAGATGTTTATATTGATTTTAGTACCACAGCTCCATATATATTCATAAAGCATATATCAGATATAAAATAACCTTATTGGCTAAGCAATATTTTAATTGGGAAGGTAAACACTTCAGAATTAAGAAATGCTAAGTGTGTAATTGTCTGTAATTTTTTTTTGTCCTTTGCATATCTGTTCTATAATATCTCACCTAGGTGATGCTGTGGGTCAGCAGCAGTGGTCAAAGTGTTTAAATTTCAAATTGGAGGCTTTTTCTTAATTCTGACATCTCAGGTGATGGTGATAAGGCTTCTTTAGAAGCGTTATTATGTTGATTTTTCAGCTTTCTGCTTTTGTGTTCCTCCTGCTCAGGACATGCTCAGTCTTGGGAAGGAGGTAACAAGAGGATGCTGAGAGCTACAGCTCCTCTGTGGATGCTCAGGTTCTGCTCTGGGAAGAAAACCAAATCAGGTGAAGTTGCCATGGTTTTTATCTTTTTTTGACATGTTTTGTTGAAGAGTTGTACGCCCAGTAAAGCTGCTGTGAGCCAGCTGCTCTTCTCACTGTTTGAGTGAGATCCAGAGAATCACAGATTCTTTTACGTTGGAAAAGACCCTTAAGACCATTGAGCCCAACCATCCCCCAGCGCTGCCAAGGCCACCACTGACCCATGTCCCCAGGGGCCACATCCACATGGTTTTTAAATCCCTCCAGGGATGGGGACTCCACCTCTGCCCTGGGCAGCTGCGCCAGGGATTGGGATTGGCAACTCTTTTGATGAAGAAATTATTCCTAAAATCCAACTTAAACCTTCCTTGGCACAACTTGAGGTTTAGATGGATAATCTTACATGGATATGGGGATAATGCTGGAATTGTTGCATAATTCCTCACAGCAGCTCATCTTGGGGAGGGAACAGTGTTACTGGTGGTTTAAGAACGGGAGCAGAAGCATGTGGGACTTTAGCCCACAGCTCTTTAAATTCTCCTGACTCTCTGATGCTGTCACTGTGACTTGTAGCTGTGATTCTGCTGCAGGCTGTGTTGTATGTGCTGGCTAGGTACGAAGGTAACATGCTCTACCTAACGTGTACTGTACAGAAATTCAATTTTTTTCAGAGAAAAAGGTGCTGTTGCAAGCCTCTAATTCTCAATGGACTCACTCATTGGGGTTTAACAAAAATTTCAAAAGTACATATTTCTGATATTTTATTTAGTTAATAAGAATTTTTATTGTAATTACCATTGCCACAGCAATAAAAGCATTGCATTTTAAAATAACTCACCATAAGGAAAAAACATCTTTGAAATAAAGATCCTGTAACAGCACAGCTCCTTCTCTCTGTCCTGGGTTGGATCACTCAGATTACACAGAAGGCTCTGATTTAAATGCATGTTTATTGTGATTCTTTAATTCTTTATAAAGTTAAAGAAAATATTCCAGGAAATTCATTTGGGTAGAGCAAATGAGAAATGGATTCCTCTTGTGGAATCCATTGTAGCCCTTGTGATTGATTTTAAATTATGCTAAAGGAAGCACCTCCATTCCCTTCATTCAGAGGTGAAGACCCATGTTTCCATCACAGACCTATCTCAGCAGTGACTGAATTTTTAAATTCACAGCCAGAGAAGGTAATGGGGAGGAGGAGGCTGATATTTTTAGTGAAATCCGTTTTATCTCTACTGAGTGCCAGGCAAAGACATTGCTGGAAGGATTTGGAGACTCTGAGAGGAGTGTGGTTATTAGAGCTGTTCAATAGCTGCTTTTGAAACTCCACAGAAAGTTTCCTCTGAGAATAGTGTGAGTCTCTCACAGGCACCACCCAAACTGGGGAGAAATGGAGAATCCAGTTGACAAAGAGGCTCTTTTAAGGTCATTTTAAAACCTCATTCTGTGGCATGGTCATAATAGACATGTATGGATATACTAAATTTGGAAACTTGCAGCAAAATATAGTCCTGTCAGCAGAGGGTTTTTAAATGTGGAACAGGAAATACATAAAAGCTTGCAGCTTTATTTACAAATTGTAAAGAATAAATCCTAAAATATGAAAATTGAAAATATGAAAATATTTAAGGGTAAAATAAAGAATTTCTTGCTGCAGTAAATAATGAGGTGTTTCCTCTGAGGCTGCCTGGCAGCTGGTGCAGTTGTTTTCTATTTTTCTGGTTAATGCTAAGCCAGTGAGTTCCCTTGTGTCAGTAAGATGGAGGGCAGGGAAATGTGGCTGGGGGCTCCATTCAGCAATCTGTGTTATCCCTTGCCCAGCTGGCTGGAGCTTGGGAATGTTTTCTGCCTGTTTTGAGTGTGATTAAACCCAAATTTCTCAGTGCCAGTCAACGTGCACTTAATTTCACACACAGAGAGCAATATAAAACACAGAAAACACTTCATGTACCAACAGAGGATCCACATGCAGAAGTAGCATTAAATATTTTGGATTTTTTAACCTTGTCTCCTGCAAGTTTGGCAGACCATAGTTCTCAGAATGTGGTTCTGAGACTCAACCCACTCCATTGGCCCTGGGAATACAGAAATCTGAGTTATTTGCTCTGAGTGTGGCTGTGTGAATCCCGGAGATGAGCTGGAGCTGTGGGTTGTCCTCTGCATCATAGTTTTGCCTGATTTTTATGGATAAATGGTTTAGTGGTGATATTATATAACAAAGGACTAACCTCGTCCTGCAATTTTGTAAAGAAATGTAAATAAAAGTGACAATGGACAAGAAGTGATGTAAAAAGTGATTTATCTCACCAGCTAGTAAGGAAAAGACATGGTTAGTGTGATCTTTGATTTCACTGCTATTTGCAAGACTCACTTTTGGAAACACACGTTGGAGGAATGAGAGAATAAGTGTTCTTAAAAGGCACATCAGATGGTAATAAATGCCACACAGCGTTTTGTCAAATCATTTGTGGTTTACTTTTCCTGTATTGCTTTCTCTCTCACTGCACACTAAAAATTCTCTGGGTTTTTGGGGTCAGGGAGAACACAACAGCATTTCTGGGAATCTCAAAAGTTCTGTGCACTCTGGGATGGTGTCATAAAGCAAAGTATGATATAAGTGGCCCATAAACACCCCGTTAAAATCAGTGAGAGCACTGTATCTCACTTTCCTCCCACCTGTTGGATATTTTCTTTGTGTCCTGATAACACCAGGGTAGCCCATATAGCCCCTGTTTTATACCTTTGCAATTAATGCCTTTTGATCACTAAAATCACCTGAGCAGAATATGTTACTTCTGAGGAAAGTTAAATGACATTTTTTGCTGCATCTTAAAAAACCTCTCAGCACGTTTCTCTATTTCTACTTCCTCTTCAACAGCAACCCCCAAACTACCGCGTGAATAAGCTGCAGATATATTTCTGTTGTTCCTGCAGGGTGGGTGATTGCAATCTTTTAGAGTAAATTCCAAAAAAAAATGAACTGCTCCAAAAATTTGGTGTTTTACGATGAACACACTCAACATGTTCATCTTTTATATGGTCATTGTCTAGAAGAAATATCCATGGTGGGTAGTTAAGACACTCCTGTAAGGGACTAGAGCAATATGCTTTTTATTTCAAATTAGGAGAGCCAAGCAGTTTTATTCCTTAAGGCTGCTGTAAAACTTAAAAAAAAAATAAATCCAAATTAAAAGTATTAAATGGTGAAGTTACATAAAGGTTTGTTTCATTAAGATCTTACTGGAAGGTGATTCTGTTTTTTAACTCTTAGTGTATTTCTGAAGGTGCGGTATAAATCTGAGGAATTTCTACTGGCACTGAACAAGCCTTGCACATTTATTGCTTAATTGAAGGTAATTGGCCTGGCTGTAGAAGTGTACACCTGGCCATTCCAGGATCACAACTTCTAAAGGTTAAGTATCACTTCCAGTAAAATCCTCTCAGGGAATTCAGAAGTTGCAAAGCAAAGTTTGGTAAGACATCCAATTTTCTTGCTGACTGTGATTTTTCTGTTTTTTTAATTTAAGGTTTATACAGCATTGAAATTTATTTATAACACATCTGCCCTGACCAAAAATGATTATTAAAGCACTTAATGTCACTTTAATAACTGCATTCATTTTGGGCTTTTTTTTTCTGAATGGTTTGTGAATTGTTAAAGCTATCTCAGTATAATGTAATTATTTGAAATAGAATAGAACTATAAAGATATTCTTCCATTAAAACAGAAGTAATAGGAAAAATGTATAATGTTTCCATCAGCAAATTAATCAAAGCAAATTGTGAAATAACTATAATTCAACATCACCATTCTAAGAAATTCATAAATATTTATTTAGCATTGCCACCTCAAAACTATATACCATAATTTTATGGCAATACAGATATGATATAATTTATTCTGTGTGCTGCTGTAACAAACATTGGGACTGAGTTAATTCTCATCTGGCACTAAATTGAGCTTGATTCCTGTGCAGGTAAACTGTATAAAAAATAAAAATTGCAACTTCCAGCTGTAGGTTTGCCATGGGGACACATTGGATTTTCTGCTTCTCCATGTGCCACCTAGAAACAAAATATATTAACTTGTATTACAGTTCTATTAGAAAGCAAGATTTTTGGGTATTTATGGCTAAGCTGTAAAGCTTGTTTCTGAGTGAAATGCAGAGATTTCCATCTTCTCTAACAAGTTTGTCTCTCCCATTTGCAGACAGAACCAATTTGTTTTATGATACTGTGCGGTTTTGCACTGCAGTTAATGGGTGCAAACACACCATGAAAGATTGCAGGGGTCCTTGTGTAATATGGGCACCTCTGTTACCTCAGGTGAGGGTAAATCAGCAATTTCTGGTTTGCAATTAGATTGAAAGGTCCAAGTTAGCACTGAATTTATCATCCTTTCACCCCTCTTCTATCTGTGCAAACATCCATGTTTCTCCCACATAAGCCAGCAGTCCAACTTTTGAGTGACCTTCTGGACAGCTGGATAATAAGCTGAAAACTAAGGTAGATTAAATTTAAAAAAAAAGGTAAGAAATTAATTTTTAAACAATTTTTAAACAACTTGATAATTGGTGTTGGCAGGAGAGAGGTGTTGGAAGTATGTGGCCAACACAAGAGGAGACCTTAAACCTTCACAAAACTGTGTGTTCAATTTTATTTCTTTGCCATAACAAGGCCAACAGTTTCATTTCAAGGGAAACAGGGAAGGATTTGCACTCTTTTCCCAGTGGCATATACTGTTTATCTTCAGTTTTCATCATGTTCTGAGATGCTAGGGATCATTTACAGCCACAGGATTAATTAGAAAATGTTCCTATGCAGGTGTATGTGTTCTCTGCTATTCATTCATATTTGTCCTTCTTCAGTCAGGAGAAGGAGAGGATGAGGGAATGTCATTTTCACAACACACTGTTAATTGTTCCAGCATCTGATAGCAGACATTTAAAAGCAAACCACCCCTCATTACTGAGTTGGTGTTAAAACATTCATATTTAAGTATAAAATTCCATTTGTATGCACATATACATGGGCTATTTCCACCATGAATATTTCCCCAGAATATTATTTCCTTACTTATTAGTAGGATTTTAATTCAGAATTTATTATCCTATGGACTCCATGACTCAATTTCTTTGTGCATGGGGTCGCTGCTGCTTCCTGATGGGAACCTGCCCCTCTGCAGGGCAATATCTCCTGCAGGAGCAGGAACACCTGGGTTTGTGGCTGTGCTGAGTGCTGTGCAGCCACTCCACCCTCAGCACAATCATGAGTGGTATCACTGCAGCTCTCAGTGATTTCTGACTGGTTCCATGAGTAGTGCTTGCTGTGGCATTGAGGTTTTTTAGCTCAACATATATATATATATTTTTTTTTTTTCCCATAGAAATAACCTTCTGGAGGAGGCAGGATATTACTCCAGCAGTGAAATCCCTAAGACTTACACTGGGAAGACAGGAAAGAGCTTTTATTGGTGGTATTTATAGATCTTTTGCACTAGAGGAGATGTAGAAAAAGCCTGTGGTGAGGCTGAGAGCTTGGCTGGCAGGACTGGCTCTTACCTGGCAGATGCTGCATCTCAGCTCTGCTCTGAGAGGCTTGAAAATAGTAATAATTCTGTGTGATACAGAACAAGATTGGGTATTGATTAATAAGAGTTAGGGATAACCTGCTGGGATGTGTTTTTCCAATCACCCCTGAGACATCAAAATTATGGTGCTGGCTTTAGTAAAGCTGTAATAAACTCTGTTTTCAGGCTTTTGTAATGGAGTGTAGAGGAATATCTGAGAACATTTTTGGGTTAAGCCTGATATACTGTAGACATACCTCAACACGCCTGCAGCCAGTTTTCAAATAGCTGAACAGCATTTTTTTGGTTGGTTTTTTACTTTGGTTTTGTTTTCTTTTTTTTTCTTCTTCTTCTTTTTATTTTTCTTAAATGGGAAATGCATTGAGAATTGCACCAGCCAGGTATTTTATTTTCAAAGGTAGGTTAATACATATACCAGAGTGGGACAACTTGAAATCCTGACTGGAACTTCCGTGCCTTTTATTAATGCAGTCATCATCTTTTATTTTTTGTCAAAGCTCATAGAGGCTGTGGGGAGATATTGGGATCTCTTAGGATCTGATATGAAGGGATTCCAAAATGAAAAGATGCACCCTGCTGCAAAAATTTTAGCTTAAACTTAGTTCTGCAACTGAATGTGACTTCATGGCCTCATTTTCCAACACTTATATGGGAGAGGGATGGTGGAGAGCTCACAGACAGGTAAAGCTGGTGGAAACACACACATGGATGAGTCCTTGGTGTTAAATTGTTGGAACTCTTTCCTCCAAGGTCAAGTGAGACTTGGTTTCTGTCAGAAATGAGCAGTCTGTGCACATATGTCAGTAAACCATTTTTATGGGCTCTGTCTCTCAAAATCTCTGTCTGGTATAAACTTCAGCTTATGCCAGGAGGAAGCACATTTTGCCTTTACTTCATTAAAGTGAGATTGTAGAATAACAATGATTTCTGGGGCAAAAGCTAGGGGAGCAATGAAAGGGGCTTTTGTTTCTTCATGTTTTAGCAAAGAGTATCTTCCAGTACCTCTTGTGCAAAGAATGTTGTGACTGCATGGAGAGCAGCATCTTCTGGAGCTGGATTGGAGGGAGCTGGGAAGGGGCTCAGCCTGGAGAAAAGGAGGCTCGGGGGGGACCTTGGGGCTCTGCACAACTCCCTGCCAGGAGGGGACAGGCTTTGCTCCCAGGGAACAGGCACAGGAGGAGGGGGAATAGCCTCGAGTTGCACCAGGAAGATTTATATTGGGTTTTAGGGAACATTTCTTCCCTGAAAGGGCTATCAAACACTGGAACAGGCTGCTCAGGGCAGTGCCTGAGCCTCTATCCCTGGAGGTGTTTAAGGTGTGTGGTTGTGGCACCTGGGGGTATGGGTTAATGGTAGACTTGGCACTGCTGGGGGAACTGCTGGACTCTATGATCTTAAGGTCTTTTCAACCTAAATGATTCAATGATTCTAAAAACCTAGTTTGAATGAACATGTCTGGGGTCATCCTAACCTGGCCAACAAAAGATGGGGCCTTGCAAGGAGAGGTCATCCAGGAGAAAAAAGTATCTGTATCCAAGTTCAGGATACACCTTACAAAGGAACAAAGACATAAAATAGCTTGATGGTGGCCTTACAGGGTTGGCCAAGAGGAAAAAATGTCTGTGTAAGAAAATTATCTCATAAAGGGAACAGCTTGGGCCCCCAGCCTGGATCTACATCTGTGTCTGGCTGTCACTGAAGAATAACTGCTGAGGCACCGTGCTGGGACACTGCTCCTGAGAAGATCCAGGAGCAGGAATCAGGTGGTGGCCAGCTGGTGCTGTGGTCACCAAGCATGCCTCTCCCTCCCAGGAGATGGATGGAGAGGGTGGCAAGCACAGGCTGACTGGTCTGTCCCTCAGGAGCAGCCAGCAGATGGCATTTCCTCAGAGCCCTGGGATGGCTGGAGAGTGTCCTTGGGGATAGGAGGTTTTGGGGGTGTTTCAGCAGGGACCTGCCCTGCTCCAGCTCTTTGATGATCAGTCGCAGTTGTTGCTCCTGCTGAGCCACACTGAACACCTGCCTGGGCTGCACAGGGGTCTCAGCCAAGGCCTCTTTGCCCTGTGTTAGTCCAAAATCCCTGTTTGCAAAAGGCCTTTCCTGCTCTCCAGGTGTATTTCCTCCCAGCTCTCATCTCAGCTGTCAGGACTTACAAATGCCCGTGCTGATTTGGTCAGTGATGACCACCAGGCCAGGGAAGGTGTCCTGGTTTAGGGCAAATTTGGGAGAGAACCTCCAAAGGGTTTCCTCTAGAAAGCAGATTCAAGCGGCCTCTCCCCTAACTGATTTGGGAAAATATTTCCTTGGAGAAAAGTGGAAAAAAAAAGTTTATTTAATAGGCAAAGCATTCACCAGCACAAAAAACGGACAATATTAAAGAATAAAATCTCTTGTTGTTCTAAAAGAGATGACAAATCAGAAAGTCCCCTTGGTGGGCTGTAGCTTGGCTCTCTCAGTCTCTTATCCGGACATGGCAAGGCCCAGGCCGGGCCTGCTGGGCCACAGGTGTGAGCTGTCAGTGCTCCTCCATCCAGAGCAGGTTTAAACAGCTCCAAGGAAAAGAAAAACCACAGTCCAGGGAACTCCTCTTCCTCAGCAAGCTAAAAACTAGCTAAAAGCAAAGGAGAGCTCTGTCCTGCTGTCTGTCCATCTGCAGACAACACAGTCCAGGAGCAGGAAAGTGGAGGAGTGAATGCAGTGTCTGAAAACAAACTGTGCGTTCTTCTCTCCCCCCTTCACTCTCCGGAACAAGTCTTAAATGTGCAAAACTTATTATTCACCATAAACAGAACGAGAAGACTGGGGATAAAAGCATCATATAGTCAACCCAGGACAATCAAGTAGATATTCTTATGAGTGTGGCAATTCCTTCATCCCATCTTCCTCATCCACTTTACTGAACCTTTCCCTGCTGTCACAGTGGCAATCTGAAAGACAGGAAATTCCACTCTGCTAGTTTTCCTCTGCTTTGTTCATTTCAGTCCTGAATACTGGCAGAGCTAGGTGTAGATGTTCTCTCTAGGACTCACTTCTCTATTCTTTTAGTATAGTTTTAATATAATATATATAATAAAATAATAAATCAGCCTTCTGAAACATGGACTCAGATCCTCATCTCTTCCCTCATCCTAAGACCCCTGGGAACACCGTCACAGCGCAGCTCCCATTTGGAGCATTGCCTGGCATTTTCTGCCCTCCAGCTGCTCTGATCACCCTTCCTGTGCCTGCTGGTGATGCTGCATCCCACTCGAGGTTTTGGATGTACTCAATTGTTTGAGAATCTAAAACTCAGCCATTTACAAATTCAATTTAAATCTAACATCAAACCCTTGGATCCTGCCCCAGGTCACTACAGTGCATGGGATGCTCCCATCTTTCCCTTTATTGCTGTTTGTATTAAAATAATTTCTCCAGGTATCTGGAGGTCCAAATAGATTAACAGATGAACCCAACAGATTTAGCATATAAAAATCATCAGTTGTGCATCTTCAATGTAATCTCCTGAGTTACGCAATTTCACTGTTACCTATTTTTTAAAATATTTGGTATTTTAGGTTTAAAATCATGTTAAAATTGAAAGTTCAAAACCTAGCAGCTCCTATAACGTCTCTTTTTTTTTTTTTTTTTTTTTTTTTTTTTTTTTTTTTTTTTTTTTTTTGTGCAGAAGAAAATACAAGGAACTGTGGCAAATAATTAAACATTCTAATTTGAGATAATCTTTGATTAATGAAGAAGCTGCTTTCAAATGCTCTTCTCTGGCTCTAATAATTGATCTCTAATTGTCTCATCTAAAGGTTATATATTGCCTTTCCTCCTGCTTGTGTCCTCCTAATGCCTTATAACTTGGATCAAGCTATTAGCAATGTTCATTAATTCCTCTGGAAAATGCTGTGAACTTTCCAAACTGGAAAAAAAAAAAAGTTCTTTCTAAAACCAAGTTTAGTTTTTTGCCAGTTTTGAGACTCTTGAGAAAATCACACCAAATGATGTTACAAACATGATGTGTAATTGTTCAGTTCTAAATTATTTAAGAATTTACATATAAACTATTTGAGGATGTTGGACAGAGGAGGTGTAGGAGGATAAACTAATTAAAAAGAACAGAACAGATGCTTTTTGTTCTCTTGTTGCATGCAAACAGGTGGTGGATTTGCTATAAGTGCCTATATGCAAAAACTGAAAACTGTGGGATTTAGGATCTGGTGAAGTGTTTGTGATGGTAGAAAAACTCTGGGTTGTTACAAAGGAATTTTACTTGGATCTCTAACAAGTTTGGACATCTAAACATTTATTTCGTTGTTTACCTGAGAGATGAGGCTTTTCATAAACTGTTAATTCATTTCTGGAATAAACTGCATTTTAATCTTATTCTACTTTAGTCAGACAAACCCTTTTAACCTGTTGCTTAGCAGAGTTCTTTTTGTAAAGCCAAAGGAATATAGCTAAACTTCACTGTTGTCCCTACTAGATATTGAATTATGTTCTCTAAATGTATGTGTGTGTCTGGTGCTTGACCAGAGCAGGACAGCACCAAAGGCTTGTGATTATCCAGCACATTTTCTTCATAGTTTTATATTAAAATATGCATAAGGTACTTGCATGAGCACAGGTTTTTACAAATCTGTCTAATTAATACAATTTGAAAATGTTGTTGCTTTCTTTGCTCCTGAAATTTTCAGTCTAATTTCATTGAAAAGTGAAATACTTATTCATGTGCTGCTTTCCCCAATTTTGGCTTAATTGTTTCCAGTCTGTACAGCCTGGCTGTCTGGAGATGTTTATTACCAAGTAAATGTATTCTGCGAGGAGAGAGCCTGGCTAAATTGCTGGAAAGAAAAATTCTACAGCCTGACCTTATCAAGGCAGGATCCAGAAGGTTCTTATTTTTCATTTTGACTGCAGACTGTTAGTGAGGCAAAAAACAATCCAAAGAAGTTAACTAAAGTCTATCACAACAGTAAGTGGTTCTGGGGGAAGGGAAAAAAGAAGGGGGAAAAAAAAAAAGTACTGTCAAACGCTTATAATCCATTCTTCAGGATAGCAGAAAAAAGCATTACATATCCTGGAATGATACAAAGATATTTTCTTCTGGCTTTGGAAAACACAAATCTCTTCCAGGCAAATGCACTTGGCATTTAGGGAATCTTTTAATATACTTTAAGTATATGATAACGCAAAATGAGAGTGCAGCATCAAAGTGTTCAATAATCTATTTTGAGTGATCTTTAGCAACTCTCGTAAGCATTTATAGCTTGCTGGAGGGAAATGCATTTTTCAAAGATCATGAGCAGTCCCTGTGGAGACCTGTAACCTTCCTCAGAGCAATTCACCACATTCTGATAGGTCTGATCACAGCACAAGGGAGACAGCCAGTGGAAAGGAAACGCTCTGGGAATATTAATGGAGCCCTGTGCCTGCTGAGTCACTGCCTGGAACCAGGGAGGGGGCAAACAAAGGGTTATTTGGGGATTATAAATATCAATATGGAGTTAAATGTTGGCTAAAGATTCGTTTAAACCTTGGCCGGTCTGTGGTCTGATCTGCTGCCTAATCAGTTTATTAGTGAATCAAGCAAAGATAAATCCTGTGCTCAGGGAGGGCTGGGAGCTTGGACTCTGGGGCTGGGGGAAGGAGGAGTGAGTGTGTGGATAACAAAAACCTCCTCGGAGCAGCACAAGAACCTGCTTGTTCTCCTGGACAGAGTTGGTACTGCTGCGTTCCCGTGCAGCCTGCTGGCTTTGTGAATAAAGCTCGAGGTTTTCTCCTCACCTCTGGCCCCTTGCAAGAACCGTGCTGTGCCCTGGTGGCCCTAAAGCTTGTTGCTTTTCACATGTTATTTGGCATTAGAGAGTTTTCCAGGATGTTCAGCTTTGCCAAGGAGAATTTCTCCGTTTCTGTGTGCGCTGTTAAACCCGCTCAGAGAGAAAGCTGCACAATGAGTTTCTTATCACAGGATATGTGTGACTATATCCCCTCCCTAAGCCACTGCTGGCCTCCCTCAGGTGTCACACACCACTTTGTCACCATCCTTTATGTGCTGTTAGTTCCTCTGCTCATTCCAGGCCGTCCAGAACAGTGGCATGCTATTTAAATCAGCTGAGCCCTCCCTTGCAATTCCAGCTTTTGGAGGGTCCAGATCCGTGTGATGCTTCATTAACCTGTACTGTGCTATGTGTGACCTTTGGATTCTCTTTTCTTTTTCTCCCTTTCCTTTCCTTTCCTTTCCTTTCCTTTCCTTTCCTTTCCTTTCCTTTCCTTTCCTTTCCTTTCCTTTCCTTTCCTTTCCTTTCCTTTCCTTTCCTTCCCTTCCCTTCCCTTCCCTTCCCTTCCCTTCCCTTCCCTTCCCTTCCCTTCCCTTCCCTTCCCTTCCCTTTTTAAATTTCATTTCATTTTTCATGCAGCCCTCATGCAGTACAAGCTCAGCTTGTTATTTTCTGTCCTGCCTTTTCTTCCTTCCCCGTCCCTGAGCCTTGTTCCAGGTGGTAACTGCTGCAAGAGCTTAAAAACAAGAGTGAAAAGTGTGAAGTGCATTCACTTTTATGGAGCTGCAAACAAGGGAAGGGGGAAGGAGGGGAAAGGCACCGGGATCGTTTGTCTGCCTCAGCTCAGCTCATGTCCTCAGCTATTTGTCAGCCTGCAGTGGTGTGAAGAGCATCATAAAAGACATGCTACACAAATGTTTAGGGCAAAAGGAAAGTTCTGGTGTTGTGGGAAGCCTCTCAGTGAGGTGTTGCTGTTATCCCATTGCATCTGGCCCGTAGCTGGTGTCTGATTTCCCCTTTCTCAGAAGCTCTGTGACCACAGGCAGGAAATGTGCCACAAGCAGAGGGAGAAGTTGGTGGTGGTGGTGTTGTTCTGTGAGTTCTGGACATGCTGCTGGTCATTTGGGGGGGGAGGAAAACCTGGCTAGGTAGAAGGAGAGAAGGAGGCCACATCTGATACAGAAACACCTTTGGAAGCACCTTGCTGAAAGAGCAGTTAGGGGGTTGGCTGGAAATCCATCCCCAAGGTGCTCAGTTTGATTTTTAGCGTTTTATTAGACATAGCAAGCAGCTGTTGTGAGAAAAGGGACCCCCACATTTCCCATTTTTCTTTCAGTCTCTCAAATGCCCCCTTGGTCATCACACTACTGCTCCTTCAGGAGTGGACAGGCATGTCCCCTTCCTGTCCCTGCCTTTGGTAAAAAACACTTGAAATGTCCTTGCTTGTCCTTATCCAGAGCAAACATTGAGACCAAATATTTGACCAGAGGTGGGGGAAATCTTTTATTCTTTGCAGAACATTAAGATCAACAACAGTGAACCCATTCCTTATAGCAAGAGGCTTTAAAAAAACCCAATGTGTGTGTGCATCCAGCTTGGAAATGCAGGTGAGAGCACCCGAGCTACAGTCATCTTTTATTAGTAACAGCTAACTTGGAAAGACACAAGGAAATTTCATCTATTCAAAATGTGTTCTCCTGCTGCTGCAGCTACCATGGAGTTATCAGAATCATGGGGAGTTACTGCTCTTGTTTCTTTTGCGTGGAAATCACTTGATTCTCATTGCCTTATTGTCCCTCTCTGGGTATTACTATTATCAGTGCAGAAGTGCAATAGTTCTCCTTAAATGGTACTGCAGAAAAGTAAATAATTTCTTATTCCTGTGATTTTTTTCTTTTTTTTTTTCATAGAGGCACTACTTTGAGAATAGATTTTAAAGGACAAATATCATGTTTAATGACTCAGAAAGAAATGAAAATGATGACTAATACAGAGCCTGAAGAAAAACAATACTAGGAGCAGGTCACATAATAGGAAAAACCACGTATCTATTTAGATAAGATGTGCCTAAGAGTCTGACTGAAAAGAAAATAGGAAAAATCCATTCAGACAAGGAGAAAGGTTTCAGGAGCTCATTTTGGCTACTCAAAGGGCAATTAATTATTTAGCTGGAGCTACTAATGACTGCTTCATAAATAAATAAAAAAATAAACACTGGATCATCATTATAGGGAGTGAAGTCTCTATAAAGTAAAGTTTAATGGACTGAGCGAGGGTTTTTTAGTCTTAATCAGAAGACCAAAAGTTAAAATCAGACAGCCAGAGCAATCCACTCCTGCAAAAAGGTCAACTATACGTGTTCCCTTCAAATAACTTCCGAGGGAAAAAGCAACTCAGCTGGGGCTGAGGAGGAGGGAGGAGAACCTGTTAAGTGAGGTGCAGGTGTAGGGCATCCTTATCACACAGGGTTTAAATGTGACCCGAGGTAACAGAGGAGCTTTCGGGCAGAGCGGGGCTGTTGATGGAATGGAGAGAAAACAAAAGTGATAAGAAAGTTGTTATAGCAAGCTCAGCAGGGAGGAGACCAAAGGTTTTATGCTGTTGTTTACTGAGCGATTGCTGTGAAGCCCGAGGTGAAATGCATCGTGCCATCACAAGGTGCAGATGGCATGCTTTAAAAAATAGCTGTGGGGCTTGCCTTGTAAATACAGACAATCCTGGCTTTTCTGAGCATCTGTGCCTGAGCAGAGCCTGTGCTGCAGGTGCAGTGTGTGCTGCTTGGACAGTCACTGTTTTGCTGCTCCTTTCCTGACTGTAAGAACCACAGTTTTCCTGCCTAGGGGTCTTCCAGGCCGTGTCATTGTGGGTAAGACCTGCCTATTCCTGTTAGAGAGAATCCTCCTTTGTTTGCTGGATCATTTTATCCTCTTGACAGCAAGAAGGCTCAGGGCTAGCAGTGCCAAGGCAAGCTTTCATGACCTGATGGACCCAGTGTCCTGGCATCCCATCTGGCACGGGCTGAGTTTGCTTTAGGGTGCCCTTTGTTATTTTTTGTCATCACATGCCTTCAGAAGAAGGCGTATGTTTTGTTAAATTAATTTGTTACAACTTGTACTGGCCCTCCTGTGGAAAAGCTCACACAGTTCCTCCCGGTCAAGGGACAAGGCTTGAGTGGTCTCTGGTCGGTCTGGGACGGGCAGGGATGGATGGTAGATGGGCACAGCAAATAACTGGGGGGAGGCTGAGATGAAGCAATCTCAACACACCCAAGGATGTGGGTGGCTCTATGTGGTTACAAGGCAAGGAAGCTGCTGGTTTGGGAAATGTGTTTTCCTGCCCACCCCTCAATCCCTTCTCTGCCCCAGGTACCCCACACAGTCTTAGTTACAGACACACAGAGCTCCTTTTATTCTTCTTTTTCCTTCTCTAAACTGTCAGATGTCCCTGCCTTCCCGTCACGCTCCTAACAGCTCCTTTGAGAGGGTGAGGGCTGAGCTGCCCTCAGTTGCATTCTCTGCCTCATAGACCTGTGCCTGCTGGGACTTTGGCCATCTCATGTGGCCTCACTCCCTTGCACATTGGTCTTGCTGTAACTTACAGCAGCTGCAACTTTTCGAAAAAAGAAAAACAAAAAAAAACAAAACACACACACACACAAAAGAAACACCAAGAAAAAAGTAAAAAAAAAACCCAGACCATTTTACTTGTTCTGCAGCTAAAAAAAAAAACCAAAACAAATGTATCCAGGCTATATGTTTGCTGATGTTTGATCCTTGAATTTAAGGGCAAAGGATTTTGTCTCTGTTTTCCTTTCATTCCAGCAGAAGGGTTGAGAAGAATAGATGGGAAGAAGGGGTCAATATTCCAATTCTCATAAAAGTCTGCAAGCATATGGCCTTTGCCAGCACAGCTGCTTTCCTGCCACCATCCACAATCAAGGTTAAAATGCACGATGCTCATTCAAAGGGAAATGCAGTGGGAAAATTTTCACTCCACTGTTTGTGCAGTTTTATTTCCAAAGGCAAATTGAAAAGTTGCAGTGTATTTCAGCTTAGTTTGACCTAAATGGCCAGCCAAACAAGAAATAAATACCCTTTTGGGCTGTGTTTGACTTTGGATCCCTTTTGCTGCAGTAACTGAAGTGCCCCAATCTCCTACTTCTTTCCCAGACCAGACTCCTGGCAGGATAAAGTTTCCTGAGCAGCAGTCCCATTGTCTTGCTGGTGGAGTAAACAAGCAGAGTTAGTGAGAAGCCCCAGAAAAAGTAATTTGACAGTGCAAAAGAGGGCAATGATACTCCAGGAACTGATGGATAGAGGTCAGCTCTATTTTGGGTCAATATTAAGTGCTCTGTGTGCTTGTTTTGTTGGGCTTTTTTCTAGCAAAGGAGATGAAATGTTACAGTTCAAGAGTGTCACATCTATTGGTGCTTACTGAAAATGGAAATCCAGATAATAAACAAGCATTACTGCAGGGGTCTGGGCACACAGGACTCCAGGATGGAGATGTATCTCTGAATTACATTGTTAGTCCACAACTCTGACCCTCCTGCCCCTATATCTCTCCTCACAGTTCCGTTATATATTTTGGTGGGTTTTCTTTCTTTTTTTTTTTTTCCCCTTTCCTTTTTTTTTTTAAACCCTCCTCTGAAGCTTCACAAAGGCTGGATGGAAACATTTTTTCGTGTCCCATATTCCTGTGTTCTAGCTGTGTGTAGGAAAGGGTGTCACTCAAGCTTGAATGGAGAGGATTGAGCAAACACGTGGCTGGTTTGAGATAAAGTTTATAAAGAGTAAAGACAGATATCAACTCTATTCATTCCTGATTTCACCTTCAATCCTTCTTCTGTTTTCCCCCCTGGCAAAACTGCATTCTGTGTAAATTCCCACCACTCCCTCTGCCATGTGATTGCAAACACTGCTGGCTTCTTGCTGTTCTGCTATTGATTGTCTCCTTCATGAAAATAAAAGTTTGGTCTAAACTCACATTCATTACAGCTGTATTAATTTTCCCATGCCCATATGAAGAGGAGTGCCTTCTTAATTTAATCAGAGCTTTAAATTTCGCCATGGTGACAAAGGAAAAGATAATAATAGGATAAATAATTATATATTCACCTGGTTTTTGGTTAACTCGGAGATCATGTGGCTGGTGGGGTCAGAGTCTGGGGAGCCAGGCACGTGACTGGGGCTGTTTCTCCATGCAGCAATAAGTATTTGCTCAGGAGTTTCATCACCCCTCCCAGGAAGGGCTGCCGACCACAGGGTAACGTGGTTTCACTCTAGAGGAGAAAAGATGAGTTTTCTGTGTAAAATTACTTTTAGCACCATAGCGCTTCTTGACACGAAGGTCAATAAGTGCCTAAATTACTCAAAATAACTGAGTTTATCATAATTCCTCTCTGTCACATTCCCTTGCTGCAGCTGTGACACTGTGCTGTATAACTTATTTAATTATACAGTGGTGGTTGCTGCTGCGTGTCTGTTGTTGGGGATGTTATGAATATTTAGATTTTTCTTTCTCTCTGGTTCTGTAATTTAAACAAATTCACTGAAGTGTATTTAACCTGAAGTAATCTAGGCTGCATGCTGCTTTGGGCTGTGCTGTTTTAGAAACTTCCTTCTGCACAATCATTCTCAAGCAAAGCAATTTCTTTGGTGTAAGGATGGGAAGAGAATCAGCCCTTACACACTGCTGTGCAGTTCTGGAGTTCCTCTTTTGTTTGTTTTTCAAACCAGCCTCAATTACGGCGCTATTGGTGCTTTCAGTGGGTGTATTTTGACAGCAAACTTCCCCACTCACACATGTGCACACCCCCAGTTTTCCTCCCCAAAGGGTGCATTAGGACACCAGCCCCACCATATCAAAGGTCTGTGGGCTGAGCTGTGTTTAGCAATCTGCAGAACAGCTATTGGAGGGCAGAAAGGGCAGGGCATTTCCATGGTAAACCCTTTTCCCTTGAGGATACAGCGTAAAGTAGGGATTCACTGTGTGCCTGTCAGCACTGTGCTGGGTAGGAAGACTGTGAGTAACATCTTGGAATATGTAAAGAAAATGTTTAAGGGGAGGGTTAAGGGAACTTTACTTTTTTTTCTTTTTTTCTTTTTTTTTTTTTTTACGACAACATCAAGGCAGAGGGGAGACCTATGAAGACACGAGCAGATCTAAACCAGGACAAATTATCATTTTATAATTAAGCCTAATGGACCTTCCTGAGGAGGTTTGATAAGATGACTTGCTAATATTCACTTTTTTTTATTATTTAGTCAGTAAATTATGCATAAAGGACAAAACTGAAATGATCACCCAGATATTCGTGTCACTTGTGCCTGACTAATTCTCATCCATTGTCATTCATAGCTTTAAAATGGGAAATAAGTAGTAGAGGCCAATGTTTGATAGGGGCTGATAAATTATGGAAAAATGATTTTTTTTCTCAATATAAGTTGCATGTGATTTTTTTGAATATGAAAGATTGCCTACAGTCATAGTTGAGTTTTTACATTGAATCAGGGTGTAGTACAAGCAAGTCCTGTGGAAGAGCAAAAGAACAAAGAAAGAAGAAAAAAGCAAAAATACATTGACTTCATGTCATCTGTTAAGCCAAAAACTGAAATAAATTTGCAAGGAAAGAAAGAAGAAAACCTGGTCTAGAGGAAGGTGTCACTGCCCATGGCAGGGATTGGAACAAAGTGGCCTATAAAATCCCTTCCATCCCAAACCATTCTGGGATTATATGAAAACACCTGAATGACTGTTTTTAGAGTAGGTAGTGGAGACAAATTGTTTCTCTTAAAATATTATTTTTTCTCTAAGCTGTATGAAAAAAAAAATCTGCTAAGGAGCTATGTTTATCAAAGAGGGAAATGCATTTTCCTCTGATGGGTCTGAATTTTAATTTGAAGAGGTGACTGAATACTGTTTTCAGTTATAGGGAGATAAAGTGTGCTGTTCTTATACAAATGTGTTTGCTCTACATGTAGAAAACAACAAATGATTCATGAATTATTGTAAAAGAGTTGCACAGGACTCTATTCTGAAAATAAAAAAAAAAACCAAAACCAAAAAAACAACCAATAATGCCAGTCAGAGTTAAGGGGAATGGGAAAAGACAACCCCAAGCAATTCTGGGATTCCTCTCTTTGAAGCCTAATTCCCACTCAAAGGGCAAAAGTACTTTCTTATGCTGGTCTCAGAACTGGATCTCTGGGATTTCATTCCCCAACAGGATTTTGATTGATTTTATTTTAGTAGTTTTATCTTATTTCATAATGTTTGTATTAAATCAGATACCCCTGAGCACTTAATTTTTTTAACTTCTAGATCTCTGTATTTAATATTATATTTGCTGTCAAAATCTGATATCAATAAGAATCACAATAAATGTAAACCATTGATCAGATGCAGCAATGACAGGGAACCAAGAGCCTGATCCAGAAATTGCTGTCTGCAATAGAGACACTTATTGATTTCAGTGAGGTTTGGGTCAGGCCTCAAATGGAACCAAAACCCATCTGTGCTTGCCAGGTGGGTCAGTGGATGACCTGGGAGATGATGGCCACAAACCCACTGCAATAACTGGGTGTCCTTGCTAAAAAAATGGAGACTGCTGAGATAAATCATAGGAATTCCTAAATAATAGGGAGCTGTGCTGTGTTCACGTGGTGTAGAGCAGGGAATCCACAGGCTGGATGAGAAGAATGGGGTTATAATACCAAACAGTCCTTCAAGCACCCTTATCATCCACCTCCTGATTACAAATTTCAGGGCAATTACCTCAGTGGTCCCAGGAGATGAACACTGGAGGCTCTCAAACCCCCTTTAGGCTGTTTGCAGAAGACAGAGGTGATGGCAATACTTCCTAGGGACCATGGAGGCTGAGCATCACTGAGCAAATATTCTTAACTCAAGATTGATCTGTTTTGAGAGCTGAAAAGGCTCCTTACCTCCAGGAGGTATGTCGCCAGGGAGTAAAATTTAAAAAAAAAAAAAAAAAAAGAAAATCCAGGCATTGAGTGGGAAGGAGATTTTACAGAAAGTACTGCACTGACAATTCTTTTACCTAGAAGGAGACAGGAAGACATGGGTTTCAATCCCTCATCTAAGGATTTTTTAACATAATTTGCATTAAGTGCTCATTATTAAAAACAAAGGGCTCTATCTTTATTATGTATGTGCTGGACATGCTTTGATAATGGGATCGGGACATCCATGCTGGGGTTGTAAATCAAATAAACAAGCCTTGGAAACAAAACCTAGCTCTCCTTTCCAAGTGCTGATCCAAGTATTGCTTGGAAATAAGCTCTCATTAATCCTGTAATTTGGAGACGTGAAACTTGAGTTACTCTGTGTGTATAATGAGGTGACTGTATTAGTGATGGCCATGGTGTCTGTGACCATAACTTGCTTTTCTTGTTGGTTCACAACATCTGGAGGAAATAGAGATCCCTAAGCCGTCCTCCCTGATGTGTGCCAAATCACCTGCCTTTCTGCAGGTTAGGAAGGCACATCTGTGACTGACATCCCAGCAGGGAGCAGAGCTCTTGCATCAGCTGCTCAGCTGTGGAGGAACTGAGGAGCAGTTCCCTGGGGCACAGGGAGCCTGGTCACACCTTCCTCAGGGCTTGCAGTGGGGTGCAGCTTTTTGGGAGTTGGGGCCACTTGAGCATCACACCCAGCTCCCAGTCTGGGTGCAGCCCTCTGCCTCCTAGAAACCTTGAAAAGCACTCTGAAAACCAAGATGCTGAAATATCTTTTTTTTTCCCCCCAAACATTTTTGCCATTTTATTTTTCTTTCCCCCAGCTAAACGATGATTAGGGTGAATGAGTTGGAATGATAAATTTGGTGACAATGAGGAGGTGTGAACAACCTGTGTGGAGACAGCATAAAAATAGGATGTCTCCAATAAATCCCAGGGGAGGGTGAACATTACCTAAGTGAAAACTGTTGTTTTAAAGAACTCTGCTGTTATTTTTGTTATTTTTTTTTATTTTAACTCTGCATGCTGGTGGGAGGGGAAAAATGGTTACTGTGTAAAATATCAGTCTTATAATAATAAAATAATAATAATAAAACCAAATGATAGCAGATTAAAGCAGGTAAGTAGCATCATGCTGGCCATTTGGCCAGAGTACAAACAGGTTTGGCTTAATTAGCACTAAGGAGGCTGTGCTGTTTGGAGAGTTTATATTTAAATACCAACCGTTGTCCTTCCCATATGTGTTGACAAAGCTCTTCTCAATAGTCATCTGTTGTTCTATCCACAGCTTGTTTCTGATAGCTATATGTAGGGTATTTTGGCTTTAAGAAATGAGAGCTTATGGAAGATACGTGCTTAAAGAGTTTTCTTTCTCAAACAGAGAGAAAAAGTGATATTCTCTAGCGACTCTGTGTTCCTTGTTATGTGCTAATCTGTCCTATTTCAGCCTATCCCCTCGAGAGTTCCCTTGCACCAAGACTCTTGGGGATGTTAAATAGGCAGAGAATGTTGTATGGTGTAACTACACATTTCCCCAAACTGGGGCAGCCACCAAGCACCTCTTGGCTGCCTGCTGCCACAAAACACAGCAGGGAAGTCTTGCCCTAAAGCGTAGAGTATGTGCTGCAAACCTTCTCTGCCAATTCTACAGCCAAGTGCACAAGTGCTGTCTGGAGCACAGTGGTGTCTCTGAGCATTACAGTTACAGGACTGTTTTCATATCAAGATCAACGAGCTTGTAAATTTTGCACTTAGTTTTGGGCGTTCTCTTACAATTCGCGGTCTGTCATATTTCTGATTTCACTTGGGCTTCTCTCCTTTCCCAGGAGAAACAGATCTAAACCAGCAGGATATTTGGTGTAGCTGAAAGGAAATATTAATTCAAGGCCCTGGTTTTGAAAGCTGTGTTTGCCTGACACCTGCATCCTGCCTGCTCTGCCCTTGCACATGAGCATGGCCGTACACAAACACCCCCTCCAATTTTTGAGGCAAAAAATGCTGAAAGGGGCTGAACATTGGAAAATATGGAAACATCTTCAATGTATCTGTGCACCTGCTATTCTTAGGAGCTCAGACTACAGAAATAATAATTCTGCCTCTGGCTTTGACGTCTCCAGACTGTGAGTGACACTCCAGCATTTGGAGCTGCTGTCAGTCTGGTGGGAACACTTAGAAGAGGCTGATAAAGTTTAAAAAGGGAAGAGCTTTGTATCTGTAGAAGGGAAAGAAAAAAGCCTTTGGGGTTACAGCAATATGTTGCCTTGGAAATGTTTGATCAGGTTTACCATTCTATTCAGACACTTCACTTTTTAAAAGCTTTAAATGAAGAAAGTTTGGGTCTTGAATGGTGCAGCTTTAGTGGCTGCTTATCAGCCACTCGTGACTATGCAAACTGCAGAAGCTAAACTGCCATTTCTGATTTTCAGGTGAAATTGAATGACCTGAAAATGGATCCATCTTCTACTGTGCTCCCAGCAAGCATTTTGGAACAAACTGCCTTGCAGCTCGGATGCAGCCCCACAGACAAAAAACTTGCTTTCCACTTAGATGAAAAAGATGAGTTAAAGCATCTTCGGGAATGTTTCTGCGTCCCCAAAGTCAAGGATCTGCCTCCAAGTGAGAGTTATAATTGCTGTTGAGGGAGAAGTAGGGGGAAAGGGCTGGGCTTCACATCTTCTGCATGTGTTTATCACGAGTCTTTGGAAATCATCGTCACTTATGAGATAATTGAGCAATTGTAGTCATATCTGAGCACAGAATGTCCCCGCTGTTGCTAAATCAATCCATCAGCTTATTCTAGCACCAAAAGCTCTATGTTCTCGTTGCCATCCTGAATCAAATGTGAGGATACAGTACTTATGTGGTGCTTATGCTGTCAGTCAGCAGCTTTGAACAATGTAGTGACTGATTGAAAATTATAGGCAGGAGCTTTTCTGTCTAATGGCTCGAAACAGCAGCCTCGGTTGGGTAGTTCAGAGCAGTTGCTTCCTTGGTGTGATTCAGCTTGGAATTATCTGTCTGGTTACAATTATTTTAGTTAATGAAAGAGGCAGTATATATATTATGTGAACATTTATGTCTTATTGCTGGTGGTGGAGCTATTTTCTCACTGAAGCCAAATGGAAGACTGTGCCTCAGAACAAATAATTGATCTGAGCAAATAATTCATAATGAAGCCCTTTATTTGAAGATATTTTCCACTTTCCTCATGAATTGCCTAAAAATAGACAGCACCTGACTTCAGTGAAGCTGTGTGAAATTGTTCTGGACATTTTTCTCCTTCTTTCGTGTTTCACAGGTAGCTTTGAGGAGCCTGTGGCATGTCTGGGCATGGGGAGGGCTTGGTGTGGAGGCAGGAGGGGTGGTAAAGGGGGTGGCAGGCTGAAAGGGAAGAATTTGCTTGGGGTTAGTGCTCCCAGACCATCAAAACTAAAACCCAGCTCCAAATTTTTTTTTGGTACCTGCAATAGCCACCATGTTTAGCCAAATTCATGCAGGGAAACCTGGTGGGAGCAGCCACCTATAGAGGCAGCAAGGTCCTGTCTCTTCTCCTGCTTCCCAAGCCCTGTCTGGGTTTATTTTTGTCTCAGTTACCTGGAGAGAAAAAGCTGTGCTGGCTCTGCAAGCCCTGGTCACTGCACACTGGAGAAATGGCAGATTATTTCCTTAGATGGTGAACACACACAGGCACAGTCACTCTCCTCCTTTCCTGCCTTGGCTAAATGTACCTATTGAAAATGAAAGGAAAAAATATGATAGAACTTCCTTGCCATTTTTTTTTCCAATTAATGCAGACAGAATTTTCTGCAGATTTTCTTTTCCTGAAAGGACATTACTGATGGTAAATGAGAAATTACCAAAGTTTGTCCAGTAAGGAACTATGATAGAAAATGGTGTCAATAGCCTGAATTCCTG
>NW_005054298.1:2612701-2672550 GCF_000277835.1 Geospiza fortis | reverse complement strand
AATGCATTCTGCTCCTGCCCTTGGGACACAGGGATGATAAATCTCAGTTCTCTGTGTTCTGGTGGTATTGGCTTATCTTCCCCACATTTAAATCCTGGAGTTGTGCTGTTTCTATTATTCAGAGTAGGACTGGACACTTTGCAAATATTTAAACTATGTGCTTCCTCTATGCCCCTGTAATTTTTCTTTTTCATTTTTTTTTACCCTGGTCGTTAAGAGAGTTTCCTAAACCTCCTCTGTTTGGATATTTGACTATTCTGTACTCAAAGCCCCTTCAGCTGCCACCATGGTGCTGCAAGCTGTGCCACTAAAGCTGGAAAGATGCTGGGACACAGTTCCCATGGCAGTGGTGCTGCTGGAACCCAGCCCGAGCAGGAGCAGCTGGATCTTTGCAGAATGTCAAACGTCTCTCCTGGACATCAAAGGTCACTTTTCAGTGCAGTGTTGTAGCAGCTTCAGATTAAAGAATCTTCTGAGAAGTAGGCAGAGGTTTTGATACCCATGTGACAGTTTTGGGTTCTTCCTTTTCCATGTCCATCATTATTTAATTTTCAATTACTACAATATTTAGATCCAAAGACTCCTCTGTAGGGTTTTCTCCCTGCAGTTACAATAATATTTAGTCCCCAGACTGTGGATAGGTATGTTTTAGTGAAGATAAACAATGTACAAAGTAGTATCAGTTGAAAAACACAGAGAACCCATCTTTCTGGTGTTCCTAAATTGAGGGGGTTTTTTTCCCTCCCCTTTTTTTCCTGTCCTTCTTTTCTGTGCTTCAGCTGTCATCAGGAACAGCTTCCCTGCTGAAGAGCAGCAGGGGTGTAAATATATATATATTTACATTGTGTGACTATAGCATAGAGACAGATCTGCCATGACATTTATCTGCACCCAGGAGCGGATGCCAGATAACACGTTCCTGAAGATAAATGTCATTCCAGATATTAGCCATCAAATACTCTTTATATATTTACATAAAACATTACAATGAGGCTTTAAAATGAAACCTTGCAAGAAGCAGATGAGAACATCCATAGGAGACAACAGTAAGATGACGTACAGGAAAATATTTAGGAAGTCATTAGACTAGTTTAATTTAGTTATCAGGTTATAAACTGTCAGGGCTGTTTATTTGCTGGATCCATCAAGAGGAAACCAGTAGCAGCCTAACTCCCTGCAAATCTGGGAGGTTTTGTGTGCAAGCATGAGGGGCAAAGCTCAGGTGAGCAAATGAGGAAAAGTTGACAACAGAAGATTTAGGGAAATATTTGGATCCCATTGCTCTTCTCCAAGCTGACAACAAAGTCTCTTTAACCTCTCTTCGTGCACCCCAGGGAGGAGGCAGAAATGGGCTGGGCACCAAATAACTCATCTCATTAAGGTTATGGCTTGTGCTTTGTCACCTTCTAAAGGAGTAGGGTGTCATTTGGGTTTCTTGGGAATAAAAAGATGCCCTGGAGTGAAAGAGCTGAGCAGTATTTCCAGAAGAAATAGTTAAAAGTAGTGGTTAACCATAAAAATCTGGCTTTTTGGAGGGCTGGCGAGTGGGGTACAGGCAGGTGTGAAAGTGGAGATCTTTTATCCTTCAGCTAAGGACAGAGCTCAGACAGGTATAAGCAGATTTAGTCCTTCCTTTCTGGTTAATAAACCCATTACATTTTTCCCTTTTGTTTGGACTGAATATTTCTGAAAATAAACTTGCTTTTCCTTTTTAGATTTAAAAGGTATAGAAATGCATCTTTAATGTAGGTGAATGGGTATAATTAGTATGCAAAATAATGTATATGATTAGATTTGACCAGTTTGCAGAAATCTGAGTAGGTGTGTGAATATATAATATATATAATTAATCTTAACACAAATGTATTTTTTGATCCAGGCTACTCTAAGAACACATTTCAATGTATTTTTTCTTTGCTTTTATTTCCTCAGTTGTGTTTATTTCCTGTTAGAATATTTCAATATGTATTTCAAATCAACCACAGCTCCTCCAGAAATTAAAAGGGCCTATACCGTGAAAAATGAATGCAATTTGGGGAAAGACAAGCACTAGGAAAAAAGAATATCACAGTGAATGTAGAGTTGTTGGAGCATGAGGAGGTGCTGAGCAGGAGAAATTACAAAGATGGTGAAAAAAATGAGCAGCAATGGTCCAAAATTAATATTTTAATGATGTCAGAGAGGGGGAAGTAAAGAGCTTTTTGTCAAAAGGAAAAAAAGTTCATCCAGATTTAAAGTTGATAACTCATCAAGAAAAGAATATCAAAAGGAAGAGGCATAAATGCATTAAAATAACTTTATCCAAAAGGCAATGCCCTGTCTCTCCAAGGTGAACAGAGGTGTTTTTATTTAGAAAGGACTGTGGTGCAAGAAAATCTGCCTTGCTGATAATTCCTCACCTGTTGTAGTGCTTGGAGGATATTGGTGAGATGCAGCTCCAGATTCTTGAGCAAGGATCCTTCTCTCTAACCCCAGGGGGACAGTGTTATTGTGTTTCTTGGTAGGAAAAGAACTTTTAATAGAATCAATTTGGGGGCATGGATGATATTTATGCCTCTCTGTTTTCATTCATATTGCAGTGGAGATGAAAAACAGAGTATCTGCAAAACAGATTAGGCTGAGATTGCTCTCTGACTTGTGCTTTTTAAAAGCCTCTAAAACTTTAATTAAGAAATTACCCAAGTTGTCTATACTCCTGAAAAAATGTGTTTCTGGGGAAGTTCAATGAAATTGGTAATTGTTAGTGCAAAAGGTAGTAAGAAACCTTTTCCAGGCTGTTTTTCTACAGGCCTTACAAAATTTTCACAGACTGCATTGCAATCTTACAGTTCATTTCTAGCATGTATCTTAACATGCTCATTCATTTGATCCTTATTCTGAGGGATATCAATTATATTTATCAGAATTATATGTGATATTAGCTTTCAAGGGTATTGTAAGTATAGGTATAGACAAATGTAAATTACCACTTCCAGAAGGTCACCATCACTTGTCCCTCCAAGAATCTCTAACATGAGAAATAACAGAAGAAGGCTGTGTTTGGATTGATAGATGATGACACAGGGTAATTAGATTGTTCAGAACCTCACTAGAGCTATTATTTATAAATTTCTACTGCCTTGCTTTTCTCCTAATCATTGAAAGGAT
Organism: Geospiza fortis; assembly: GCF_000277835.1. Classification (NCBI taxonomy): domain Eukaryota; kingdom Metazoa; phylum Chordata; class Aves; order Passeriformes; family Thraupidae; genus Geospiza; species Geospiza fortis. The sequence continues at coordinate 2,669,403 of NW_005054298.1, read as the reverse complement.
TTGTCAACATAGATTTCCTCCTTCTCCTCAGATGATGACATGAAGTGCAGCCCACAGTATTTGCTGACAAGACAAAAACTTTTAAGACTGCTTTAAAATATTCTCCTCAGCAATTACATGTTTTCTAAATAGAGATTTAATTGTGCAGGGACAACTTCCATGAAAGACACAGATTTGTCTAGTCCTAACTTTTGTTAAATGCATGATTCCAGTAGCTTCATCACTCAGAGTGGGTGTCGCAGACGTCTTTTTATGAAAAATCCTTTCCTTAGGATTTTTCCTTCTGAGAAGCTGAGAGGCCTCAGCAACAAAATGTAAACAATGGTTATCTGCTGCTGTGGGATGCAACAGGTGCATCTGTGATTGGTCTCATGTGGTTGTTTGTAATTAATGGCCAATCACAACCCAGCTGGCTTGGACACAGAGCCTGAGCCACAAACCTTTGTTATCATTCCTTTCTATTCTTAGCTTAGCTAGCCTTCTGATGAGAACCTTTTCTTCTATTCTTTTAGTATAGTTTTAATGTAATATATATCATAAAATAATAAATCAAGCATTCTGAAACATGGAGTCAGATGCTCATCTCTTTCCTCATCCAAGAACCCCTGTAAGCGCAGTCATAAGTGGGCATGTATTGGTGGTGGAAGAAAAGTGGATAGCCTGATTGGGAAAATACTCCCTGCTTACACACTGTTGTGAGTAAACACAAATTTTATCAGATCTGTTGATTACAGATCTGATAAAATTGGTGCCAGTGTCTGCTTCTCACACAGCCCCTGAGAGCTGTGGATTTAGTGGTGCCTGAATTCTCATCAGCTCCAAAAATTGTAGGAGGAAAAGGTGAATAGTTGCAAAACTAAGCCAAAGTCCTCCTTAGATGCTCTTCAGGGTTAGCTGAGTGATGTTCTGGGAGAGAGGTCAGGATGTGACACCTCTGTTTGCATGTGGGGACTGTGATGTCCCAGGGCATGGGGGATGGACAGAGCTCTGGGGGTGGCACATGTGTTTGGGGAGGGGTGTGTACACCTGCTGGCCCTGCTGTGCTGTGTCCCACAAGTGCTGAGCCTCCTGTGCTGTGTCCCACGTGTGCTGTGCTGACCCTCCAGTGCTCAGTCCCACATGTATATTTGTTTCTCTGGTTTCCCTCCACAGCTGACCTGACCCTGGTGAATGGAGAGGAGAGCTGTGTGTACTTTGTTGGGAATTCTCTTGGGCTCCAGCCAAGAAAAGTTAAAACTTACTTGGATGAAGAACTGGACAAGTGGGCTCGGACGTGAGTAGCCTGCGGGGCGTGCCAGATGCTGACCTGTGCTTCAGAGGAGCTGTTTATTTTGGGAGCCTCCTTGGAACTGCTTGAGCAGCAGCAGAGTGCATTAAAAGTGCTGCAGCCCAGGAGTAAAACATGTTCAGTGTTTCCCTAGTGCTGTTCATATCTCTTTTAAAGGCAGGAGCAGTAAAACAGGCAAATAGACCCTTTCAGCTGTGATAGTCCATGCTATGTGTGGTGGCTCTGCTCAGCTCGCCTGGAGGATCTGTGCAGTTTAACCCTCCCCACCCTGCAGTGTTTATAAAGTGTCTCACAAAGCACACAAACCTATTTGGCTGCTGCAGCTTGCTGGTGATTTTCTAATTAATGCTTTTAGCTGCGTGATTCACCCTGCAGGCCTTGCAACGAGCGGTTCCCCTTGAAACAGCCCCGAATGCAGGTGATGCTGCTGCCATGCTGGCAGGTTTTTGGCTCCTCTTAAACCAGGTCTCTGCCTGACAAGTTAATTTTATTTAGAAAGAAACATTCCTGTCTTCTCAGTAAGGAGCTGGGTGTGAATTACAACAAGCTTTGCTAAATCAACCTGATGTAAAAGAGACAGGATAAAAGAAGGACACATTGCAGGAAAGGGACACTGTCATCATAACAAATGGGGAACGTTTTAATATACATGAGGGAAAGAAAAAGCTTTTTTTACTCTTTATTTAGGTTGTTTTAATATTATGTTCTGTTCCATTAAGAGTCTGTGCTTTGAGATCTCCTGCACCTGCCCGAGCAGCTGGAGCAGGGATGAGTAAGGAAAATGATGAGTAAAAAGCAGGGAACTGAAGGTGGGAAAGGAAAATAGCATCCAGATGAGTGAGTGAGCTGGGTGAGAGATGAACTCTTTTATAGGGTGCGGGATATGAGTGGAACAGATGTGATTTCATGGTGAGAGAGCAGAGGAAATATGGAGAGGCAGAAGAGGAAAAATGAATTCTGCTAAGTGGGCAGCCTTGTTTCAGAAGGAATGGTCGAGATGGAGGCTTCTCAATGCAAATGTGAGAAATCTGTAGCTGCTCTTCCACTTGTAAATGCATGAATGCTGGGAGCTCACCAATATGGTTTATTGATTCCTATTTTTCACCTGTATTCTTATAGGTGAGAAGGCTGAGAATGAGTGGGAATGAGTGGGACTTTGGGAAGAGCTCATTCCTTCTGGTTATTCAGGCAGCACAGCAATGCACTTTCTCCAGTCATTTGAAAAAATTGCAACCCTGTCCATTTCTGTGCTGTTATCCCACTTTGTCAGGGAAACAGCTGAGCTCCTTCAAAAGGCAGAAGTCAGATAACATTCTTAGAGTGATGCACTGGGACTGCAAACGTATTTCAGCTCCTCCACTGTATCTTTTCACTGCCTCACTTCTATTCTTGTGTTTGTCTTTGCTGCAGTGAAAGATGAGTTTTTCCTCAGTGACTGTAAAAACCTGGAAGAAAAAAGGTAGGCAGTGTGTTCCTTCAGATCAAAAGTGCCTTCAGGAACTATATCTAGGGGGCAAAAATGGCTAAACATTGATTTCGAGCCACTTCAAGAGAGGGAGCACAACCAGAAAGGTTGTTTGCCAAAAATATGGCTTGGCCTCAAAAGCCTTACCCAGAATAAATCAGAAAGTTTCAAAACAAATTAAAACCAAAACCAAAGCACCACCTAAGCAAAACTCCTCAGATTAAGATCAACAAAGAAACAGAATAAACGCCTGAACCTAAAGCAACTGAGACAGTCAGGGTAGGGTCAAGATAATTTTGAGGGGAGCAGTGTATGCTTAGAGAAGGTGGTGAATGGAATGCAAAGGAATAAGTGGCTGAAGGTACAGAAATGAGTACTTTCATTCCAGTCACCAAGGGCAGCTTAGCAAAACCCAGCCTAAGGTGGTAGCTGCTCCCAGCTGAAGGCTGTTCAATGGCTGTTGTGTCAGCAGTGCGGGATGTAGTGTCTCTGGCTTAGATAAATAAGTAGCAAGGATCTAGGAAATGGCATGCAAATTAGGTACATCCATCAAGTCAGCAATGGTATAGATTCTGGCTTTCTTATAAATTGGTTTATTGCATTTTCTGTTTGTTGTGTCTTGGGACCCCTCTCAAAGAGCTGTGAGTCTATTTAAATGGCTTTCAATGCTCACAGTTAAGGGCAAGAGTGAAAAGGAAGATTACCCAGTGCTGGTCAAGGGCAGGGGAGCTGTAGCTTTCTCTCCAGGTAGTGATGGTAACTCATCAGGCAAAGAGCTGGGAGAGAAAAACATGGAAAAACCTCTCTCTTGTTGTGTTTCCTCTCAGGGCTTAGTTCCTTTCCCTCACCTCCACTTTAACTGGTGGGTTCCAGCTCTCATCCTACATCTGCCTCCCACACACCTTCTCTAGATTTGTATTCTTCCTCTCCATATCCCTTTCCACTGTTCCTTATGCTAATGTAGCAAAATTACAAATCCAAGCCACTGGCATTCTTAGTATGGATTTAAAAGCAGCCTCTGAGGCTTCATCTTTCAGTTATGATTTCAGCTAAATCCAAGATTTATTGAATAAAGGGTGAAAAGGGATGAAGAGTTGTTCCCTCCTGTTTAGCCTAGAGTAGCCAATAACCCAATGTTTTAAAAGCCCAAACTTCAAGGGACTTTTTTGGTTGGAGGAAGGCCAAGAGATGCTTTGCAGTGCCTTGTTTTCCCCTCTGCCCTGCCAGAACCAGTTAAGTAATTAAAATATTTTATAGAATCATTACTGTGTGTGAGCACACTCACTGCAGCAGGCAATGTCTCTCGTCTGAATAACTCATTAAAGTGGAACAATTAAAACAGAAGGGAGCCTGCTGTAGCCAGTTGTGCTCCTGTGAAGGGCTGGCAGGGTGACTGGGGAGTGGGGAACCTGCTGCACGCAAGTCTGGAGGACTGGAGCTGTTGAGCAAAATTAAGACTGAAAGGGAAAATGATTGTTCTCTGTGGATGTATCAGTGTAGGGCAGGGAAGGAACCACTTATAAGAAAAGCATGTTGGCATAGTAAATATGAACAAGGAATTAATAAATTGAGGCTAGAAATTATATATATATGTATACACTTCTGAGCATTGGAGTGGTGTGGCAAGAGGCTGACATGGACGTAGGATATTAACACCCTCCCAGTTTGAGGAAGGCTTTATAATACAACACTTGCAGTAGCAAAGACAATTTTCAGCAAGTCAGAAGGTGTCTTTGGGTCTGTGTGCTGAACTAATCCTGCAAGGTATGAGAAGGCTGCAAACAGGAGTGCGGCTTGGCCAAGCCCTGTTGGACATCCTCACCTCTCCTGCTATTCTCAGGACTCTGCCTTTCACCAGGTTGTGTGGAAGAGCTGCAAATTCCTGTTTTAATGCCCTGGATTTTGAGTTTTGCCTTTAATCTGCTGGTCCACACAGTTCTTTTTCTTTTGATATGTCTTCCCTTTTTTTGGCCGTTTCTTTGCTTGAAACCTTGGTCCAACTTAAGAGTCTGTACTGGCTCATTAAATACCTTGCATCATTTTTGGCAAAGGAGCAAGAAGGAAATTTGCACTTGAACAAGATTTGGATGAGTGCAGAAGATTCCTGAAGATGGCAATTAATTTAAATTCCTTTTCTCACCGCCTTTGAAACCCTGGGATCATCTCAAAAAATGTGTTTCTAGCTCCCTGAGCAAGCTTTAAATCAACCAGACCTCAGCGAATAAAACGTGGAATTGTGATTTCCTGCCAAACTGAAAATAAAATGGTAACCGACTAAAAATTAATTTGCACAATGAGAAACTCTCATAGAAGTTGAAGAAATATCTGTTTGTCTGATGCTCTGTGATTTGATGGGTGAAGTTTTGTATTCATTAATTTGGATACCTCAATTTAAATCTCTTTTGCTACCTAGGGTGAAGTGGGGGGGGGAAAAAAGGCTCTCCATGTATGAGGGGAATGCCAGGAGCACTGCACTTGTGTCCTTAAAGATTATTACCCCCAGTGCCTACCAGAGCTGAGAGAGGGGTGGCATAATATACAGAGATATAAATTCTCTGAGGCACAGCATAGAATTTTACAACCTAAATGTAATAGGATGTATTGTGCCATCAGCAAAGTCTACAGAGTTTCATGTGATTAAAATAAAAAAAAGGGTCCAAGAATATGCTTTTAACTACCATTTTAGAGGCAATAATTTTTGTCTCTTGGCATTTATATTGGCCATCAAGAGGGAGGCAAGCTGTAAGCTGTGCCATAATAATAATAATAAGAATAATAATAAGTGCTGCCTCTCCCTTCTTTCAATATGGTTAAATGTCCATGTTTTCTTCTCAAAATAAAACATTCTCATGACCAAAATCTCACAACTGTTTTCCTGATAACGTAGAAATTTATTCTGAAATTTTGATAGTCCTGTGTGCTGATAGAGAGAACTTTCATTAGTAAATTCCCATTAGGATGACACTAATGGCTATAAAATCAGGGAAAGCTAATGAAAGAGAATCCCATAGGTAGTTAGGACTTATTTTTCCCATCTTATTATATTTGCTATCCTCTTTCAGAAATACAGATTCCCTCAGGCTGGGAGCTACTGAAAATCTTTGGGGGTTTTATTTTAACAGTCTTTATAATCCTAAAGTCCCTTGATCACTCTATTACAGTTAAGAATAAGACAGGAAATTACCAATAAATGTCTTGCTGTTTGTGAAACATATACCCCCTGTCTTCAGGGAATGCAGCTGCATTGTGGGCTGATAGAAGGGAGGAAATTTCAGCACTACTCCTGCCCCTCACAGCATTTTCTCCCCTCCCCACCCACTGCCTTTATTCCTCATCTATGAAATGCTCTTGTAAATGAGGGTTATTTCACACTGCCTGCTCTCTGCTGTCGAGGACTCATCAGAGAGCAATTGTAAAATGGAGGAAAGCAGCCAGCTGCTGTACCAGGACCTCATCCAAACTGAGGAGCAGGGTCTTCCTTGTCAGTGTGAGACTGGACTTGTTGAGCATGGGATGCTATTTTATCTGTAGGAGATGTTCACTCCTTCAGCTGTTGACCTAATCTAGCCCAAAATTAAATGGGGTTTTGTAAGGATGAGAGGCTCAACATGGTTAATACAACTGTGTTTTTTAAAAACATCAGTTCCCCTATTTTTTAGGATTGTAGTTCTTTTTTGGAAATATCCCTATGAGGCGTGAATTAGACCCAAGTCAATCAAAAAGGCTCTGACTGTAAAATGCCCAGGTAATTTTTGCAAGAGGCTGAAATTCTACTTGAGAAGGAAAACTATGAGTTGGAGAGGGAAAACCAGTCTTTTAAATAGCCTTGAGGATGGGGTAGTGTCTCATGCATCCTCCTTTCTCACGTCTTAATCTGCCAGCTGTCCTCCTGTGATTTTGAATGAACATTGTGGGACAGTTCTTCTTTAAAAGGTTTACTACTTTTTTTTTTTTTCCTTTTTTCTTACATCAAAGCTTTTAGGGCTTCTTCTGCTCTCTACCCAGCTTCCTACTGGCTTTGTCCTTATTTTGAAACAGCTTTACACTCAGCCTCATGCAGCCTGGTGTTTCCAACTCCACAAGTACCCCGTGGTGCTCAGCAAATATGAAAATCATCCAGTGTGAGATGGGAGCCCAGAGCAATGATTCCCTGGATTAGCACCATTATTACTTTCCTCAATCTGCCTCCATTTGCATTTAAATCTGTACTCTACACCCTGCATATTTAAGAAAATAGGCAACTTTTTATTTATATATGCATGGCAGATATATAAGAAAACTTAGAAGTTTTCTTCTTTGCCATAATTGAAGGAAAATTTAGCTCAGAGCACTTAATCCAGAACTGAATTTATACATCTGTGCCTTCAGAGTAGCAGCACACTTGAGCTTAAGGTGACCATATGATCCCTGCAGACAGGAGCAGTTTGCAACACAAAGTTTTAAAATAGCCTTTGTAAAAAAGCTTTATGCACACTGAGATCTAGAACAATTTTTCGGGGAGAAGAGAAGCAATGAGAATTAGCAAGCAGCTCTGTTGATGCAGGGAAGCACCTGCCCCTGCATGAAGTACCCTCAGGTTTGTGCAGAAGAGTGAGCTCAGACAGGAGATGCAGGAGGATGGAAATTGTTTCTGACAAGAAAGATTCCTGTCTGGGAGCAAGGCAGTATTTATGTCTATCATCCTCTGCACCATCTAATGCCCAGCCAGAAATGCAGGTTGGGGAAGTCTGTGGGGTGATCTCAGCCTGTCTTAGCAGGTGCCATCCCACACTGGGATAACCTGTCCCAGATTTCCTGTACCCAAAGTCTTCCAGAGCCCATGCAGCCACTTCCAGGGCACTAGTGAAAAAAAACATCATCTTTAATTCCGAGGAATTTCTAGAGGAATTTTGTGAGCCAAAATAATAAATTTTCAAGCAACTGAAATCCTGTCATAAACCAATAAATTGCCTTTGCTCTGAGGTTTAAGGGTATGAGAAAAGTGTTGTGCTCAACTTAGGCAAGTCTCATCCTCCAAATATGGAGTGTCCAAATCTGATGTGATTCTTAGGACTGATCCAAATAGAATGCCACACATTTTCATCTTTTTCCATTCCTTTTCAGAGGTGTCCATGGTCATTTCAATGGCCAGCGCCCGTGGGCTTTGGCAGACGAGTGCATCCTGGACCTGATGGCCGAGCTGGTTGGTAGGTGTGACATGCAGGGCAAAACCTTTCTCCAGAAATAGAAACAAATCTAGTTGCTTTAAGACTCAAAGACCTAAAACTTTGTAGGCAGAATTTAGTTCCTTTTATTCTTATGTTTGAAAGCAGGTTTTCTTGAGCATGAGCTGACATTTTATTTTAAGGCTGCAAATGTTTTAGGGGATGAATGTGTGTGATGTGCCTATCATGAAACTAATTGCAGCAGAGGGTTTTTTGGAGCATCATAAACCACTTGGATTAACACGTGAAGCCCTCTTAAAGGGCACTTGGTATTGCAGAGTCTCAGTCCCTCTTCCAGAAGTAAAATGATGAACTTTCCCCTTTGATAAATTATTTCTATCTAGACGTTTTCTGGTTTTTCTCTTTTCCCTGCCACTAAATCCAGACTCATCTTTGAGACCTGTTTATGGTAATGGAGCAGATAATTGGGGCAGGAGCTGTTATTGATGAGTTCCCATGACCCTGCTGTCCCCTTGAGGAACCTGCAGTGCTGCAGGACTTGGGCACAAAGTGCTTCTGGTTATTCCAGAGGTTGAGGAGCTCTGGAGACTCCTCCTGGTGAATTTGCCATGAAAGCAGTCAGCTGAGGGAGAATGCAGATCTCCTCTATCACTTCTTACTCCCTGTAGTTGGTGAAATAATCTTTCACTGGGATTTCCTTCAGAGTTGTCTCTGAAGGGGGAAGAGAAATTATCTTGGAAAGGTCTTTTTCTCCCCAGCCCTCGCAGCTGTTGTCAAGGCTAGGTTAGTAGATTTTGGGGAGATCTGGCCCATATTTCAATGAAGGTGTTGAAGGCAACTCTCAATAGTACTATTAGAACTGAATTATCAGGCATTCATTTGTGCCATCTCTAAGGAAAAACATTGCCCTTACGTTGACCTGCTGTATTCTAGATATTGTATCGTAATTTCTCCTCCAACTGCAGACAAGTGTTCAATGAGAAAATTATGGGCTTTCTCCTTCAAGAAAAGCAAATAGGATTGGAACAATTGGGAGCAGAGACATTAAAAAATGTTTCATGACAAGTTTATTTATAAACTTATAAATAAAATCCCTCTCTGAATTCTTTATGAGGTTTCCAAATAGCTAAAATAGTGGGTGTTATTATTGGAGCAGAACAAATGCAATAAATTATTGTTGGAGTTGGTCTATCCATGATGTAAACCCTGAGATAACATAAATAGGAGTGTGGCTACACTGGGCATCACTGAGCTATGTAGAAAAATCCCATCTGCAGAATGAAATAAAAATCTCAAAATGCAGATTGGGGGCTCTGATTTTGTAAGTTGCTATTGTTGTACCTGGTGCTGCTCAGGAGGTTAAGTTACTTCTCTTGCTTTCATTACATTCAAGGGCAAGCTCAGCACCCTCATCGGTTAAGCACCATAGGACATAAAAATGTGGAAATATAAAGGGAGTGGAGGGCATTGAAATGCTGAACACAGCTGATTTAGGAGTTTCTCCAGTATGACCCATCTCCCTTGGCCAGTGGATATTCTTGTTCTGTCAGGGTACAACTAGGAAGATGTGGAAAGGTGCCTTGGAATTTAAGCTGGAAACCTGGAATTTAACTAAGCAGGCAGACAAGAATTGCTCTTATTATCATATTCCCAGGTACTCCAATTAGTAATCAAGGTATGACCACTGATGTTCTTCACATAACCAGGAGAGAGAGAGACAAGATTCCCCAAAGGAGAGCTGGAAGCTTCTGAGTTATCATCTTTCTCTGCATCACCTCTGTGGCTGTTTGCCTGTGCTTTGTTTGCAGAATGTGGAGCCCTGAGGCAGGCTGAGCCCTGACCTGCTGCCCCTGCCCCTGCCAGGGTCCCTCTGGCCTCAGCTGTGGGTTAAGAGTCACTGCAGAAAGCAGAGAAAGAGGCTGGGACCCTTTTACCCTTATCCATCTGTCTTGTAGAGGCTGCCAACTTAGTCTCTATTTTAATATTAATTTAACTGCAAGATGCACTGTAGGTGTAAGGAGATGGAAATGAGAGCTTCGCTTAAATTTCATCTAATTGCTCATCCATCTCCTTACTTTCCTTTTATTTACCAAGCTCCAAGTGACACCAGTGCTTTTACATCACCATGTCTTAACCACAGTGAACTTATTATAATTTTCTTCATGATAAACAAATATTCAAAAATTTTCAATTAAAAATTATGACGGAAGTCACCCTAACACGAATCTAATATTTTGTTTTTAAAATTATTTCCTGCAAAGTGCTTCCTGTTGTCTTTCTCAAAGATAAAAAGCATGGTTTGGATTCTGTTCTCCAGAATTTTTGGGGCTTTGTTTGATTAAATTGTAAAATGTGGTCCAGGCTCACATCTGGCCCTCAAATTTGTGTGCAGGGTTTTGTTTAGAAAATACCCTCATGGCTCTTTTTCAGGACACAGGTGAGTGATTCTTAGAATGCAGATGAATTAATATTTCCCAAATAATGGATGTATCATAGAAAATTCTAATTTTTAAAATTGTAGGCAATGGTGAAGAGGCTAAAAGGATAAATGGAGGGGAAAAAAAAGCTATTTTAAAATGCTCATTTCAATGTGGTATTCCACAGATTCACGAAGTGATTTAGGTTGGAAGGGATCTTAAAGCTCCAGCCCTCACAATTTATGCTTAAGTACTGCTTTCCAATAAAGAATAATATTGATTATGTATGAGTAGGTAGCTGAATGAATTCTGAATTTACTTTCTTATTGACTTTAATGTAAGAACAATAACAGAATTTTACTGTGTTTTTTATTCAGTATTGAACATGCTTTGGAGCAGGAGGAGGAGGAGGAAGAATTGTCATTTCTCACCCTAAGCAGTGGTAGCAAAACCTAAAACTTATTCAGGAATGGACCAAGGACTGTAAAACACCTTTTGTCTGCTTAATGGTTTATAGTGCACGAGCACCTTGCTTATTAAAGGCAGTCACATTTTCTTGTTCAATGAAAGTTACAGCAGTAAATACATTGTGAAATGAAGAGTCAAGGTCAGTGGAGGCCAAAGCTTTTTTCCTGTGCTCACACCAAGTGGCAGAAGGCAGTGAAGGCAATCTCTGCCTCTCCTACCAGACTTTATTAAAACATTACAACCTTGGCAGGATCACCTTCTGATGGAACAAGATTGACTGTGTGGCTGCTGCTCTGCCATGGGCTCGGGCTGGTCTCTGTTGAGGGAAGACTGAACGCTGAGCAGATTTGGAGTGACTTTGAGTGATAAGGATTATTTGAAATAACCAAAATGTTTTCGAAATTGGGGCTCTTAGCCTTTTACCAATCATTTTACAAAATGCTTTTTACTCCAGCGAGGATCAGACTTCCCTGGCAGTCAGAGAGGAGAAGGATGGCAGTGTCTGCCTAACGCAATCATAATTGTCTCTGAAGTTGTACTTTGCAAACGCTGCTTCCTTTTATTAAAGAGGAGATTTATCATGCAGAACATACAGGTTTTAGCCTGTCCTGGAGATATGGTATAAAGTTAGGAAATACGGAAGGCAAACATAATTTTGTCTGCCGTGTGCCGGGTCTTTGAATATTGTAATAGGTTAATTGGATCATGGAAAGGTTGTTTTCTGAAATGCAGTGCAGGTTATAAAGGATAACAGTTTTCCAATGACATGGATGAGGTTTGTTTTGTGGGCATGAAATTCAATAATGGAAGGCTTTTAATAAATATATAATTTACGGAAGACCAAGACTTACATGACAAATGTAGTGTCATATTTAATTTGGGATGCTAACATGCAGCTAAAAGTGATCTTACAGATTAACCATTTGTTTTATACAGAATCAGTACAGCAGGCAGAGGTTTGCTCGTGCAGAATTTGCTGTGAAAGCCACAGATTTCACAGAAGGAGCAGAGGGACAAATAAGAATAAGACATTTCTTGATCCTGTCCCTTTTTTCAGCCTCAAGAGTTCCATAGAAATATTAAGACTGCAAATAATACTGTTTTGAGCTGCAATCACTCTCTCTAGCTGTCTCCTGGATCTGCAATAGAGCAACCCCAAGGTGACCTCTTCCAGCAGCAAGGAGCCTTAAGATGCAATGCTATCAGAGGGAAGAAAAGAAAGCAAAGGAGAGGAGTTTAAGTGAAGAAAAAAGCTAATTTATCCCTATGAAGAAAGTCCTTTATATATTTCTTTCCACAAACTTGATGATGTTCCTGGTGTCTGAAGGAGGAGGGAGCTTATTCATTTTTGTGTGGCTCATCCCCTGGACTGATCATTCCCAGTCACTGGCACCTGTTTTCCAAATCCTTCTGTCCAAAGCCTGGAGATTTCAGCAACAAGTGGAAATGTCCTTGAACGCCTCAGTGGGAACGGTGCTTGGCTTTTCCTGGGCTGGCAGAAGCCGAGGCCTGCTTGGGAGGAATGTATGAATTAATTATAATTATAGATTTCCATGTTCTTTGGCTATATTTCCCTGCATTGGGTTGAACCCATGGTTATGTCTTATTTCCTACACTGACAAAGCAATCACTCTGTGAGTTTAGACTGTTTATGATACGGTGGCAGTGTGTCAGGTGTCCCCCAAGGCAGGGACAGGTGAAATTCAGGGTTCAGCTTTCTTTTTCTCGTGGCTCCCCTTACCCTTTTATATCCGAAAATCATCTTTTCCTTCCTCTTTATTGATTCCAAAAGTGGCTGTTGCCCTCCCTGCCTGCTCACACTTCTCTTCATCCCTCCCTCTCTGCAACCTCTCTCCACATTTGGTGATTCTGTGGCTGAGTGAGAATCAGGACAAGGTGCATGAACACATCTCCCATCTGAAGAAGACTCTCAAAATATTGATTTGTCTCAAGAGTGAATTTCTCTTTTCAACAACAGACACCAAGCATACCAGAAGGAAACAGGAATTGATTTTCTCCATATCTCGGTGCTGCCCAACACACAATTTCCTGTCCTACCTAAAACCTTTCACCAGGGCTTGACAAATGCTGGAGAATTTGTTACTAAATACTTACTAACAACAATTAGTTGTTACTAATTAGCTCTGCCTGTGATTAGCTGTAGTCCAAAGGCATCTGTTATTATCCTCCTTGGAGCAATTTGGGTATGGCTTCTTGTGAAGCTGCTACATTAATAATGGTCTGTTATATCCAATAGGTCAATTTTGCTTATTTAATTTTTTAATTAGGGATGAGATTTATCTTGACATTACAGTAACCACTTAGAACAGATGATTATCTCAATATGTTTTCTCACTTTTGTTACATATGAACTTCTGACAAAAATAAGTCGTCAAGTCTTGCTTTACATACAGTCTTTGTGACCTCATTTGTCTGAGGTATTCAGGATAATAAATCCACTGGTGGTTTGCTGGGAAATGGAAAGATTTAGTTGGGGTTTTTTTGTTTTCTGTGTCTGACCTGAAAAAATAAATATTTTCCTGCCAGTGCAGCATAGAGAGTCAGACAAGAAATCTTTTTATTTCACTCTGATGACACCTCAAACATTTGTTGCCTTTCCAGGCTTTGGAGAGACATTGACTGAATTCTTTTGCTTTTTCACTACTGTTCTCTGCTCTCTGTTCTATTTCTCTGAAATTTTAAAGAAAAACTCCAACCATTTTTCAAACTTTTTACCTTTTTAATTTTTCAGGGGCCAAAAGACAAGAAATAGCCTTAATGAATGGGCTGACTGTTAACTTGCACCTTCTGATGGTATGTCTTTATGATGAATATTTGATCTCGCGTTGACAAGCATTTTTCTCCTTTCTTTGTGTGTGTGTAAGCAAAGTGTTTTCTGAGGACCTCACAGAGACAGCACTGGGTGACAGATTAAGTTTTTAAGCCTTGGGAGTTGTATCTTGAATAATGTATGTGCAAGACCCAGCCTGACTCAATACTAAGCAGGAAATCTGGACAAAGAAATATTTTCAAGGACTCTGTAGGGGAAGTTTCAGCTGTTCTCACGTGTTGTATGTCAGTTGCCAGAGGAAATCATATTATTTAAGAAACATTTACAAGTAGCTTCTCAAATTTCAATTCTATGGGAAATTTCAAATTTAAGGAAACAGGAGCTCAACAGTGAGCAAGAGAAAGATGCAATAATATCAGTCAAGGTTAAAATGCAGCTGCATACAGCCGATGACACTTAGAATTATGTTATTTTATATGTGCCTAAGATGTGCTAAAGCATTTTGACTTGCATGCCATAGCAACCATAAATGCATCTTACTTATGCTCAGGTGTCCCTCTGGCTGCATAGAGCCTGTCTCTGGTTCTCCAACATTTCCAAAGATTTGATTCCACTGAGTGTAGATGTGAAGCTTGCTTTGTGTTGTTCTCACAACAAGGTTTATCACTGGGATCTGCTCCTCTGGACCTTTTAATATTATTGAACATGGAGCAGGGTAGGCTCAGTACAGTCAATTCAGGTGGCTACTCTGCCCTGAATTAAATGGGAATTTCTGGAGTACACAGACCATGCAAAGGGCTATGTAACCCAAGACAAAATGAGCAGGAGGACTTGTAAGTCTCCATAGTCCTCCTGGCACAGTGGCCCGCCCAGCTTGCCAGGAACTGAGAACAGATCACCCACCTGCAGGTGCTGAGATCAGGTCTTTGGTCAGCCTTGTTTTGGGTAAGGGATGATTCCATAACTAAAGTTTAAGGGCAGGAATGTAAATCTAATTCTTTTTCACTGCCTGCTACTCTTCAGCTGCTGCTTTTGATTGCTGGATAGAGCTGGGTGAAATCCCAGCTTGCCTGGCTGCAGTCAAAGCTTTGCCATTGATTCCTGAAAGTGCAAGTTTTCACTGCTGGGTTTTGGTGGCTTTGTTATGGATATGTGAAATACAGTATTATAACACTTTCCTACTTTGATAAATGTTATATGGACAAAGAAATATTTGTAATGTCTGGGGGATTCTCTGTAGGTCTGCATGACAGTAAAGCAGTCTTTATTAAGTTATATGCTGGGAGCATCTTTCTCATCTCTGCTTAGATAAATTTCAATATTTCTTTCTTTTTTTCCCCCTTAACAGCTATCTTTCTTTAAGCCTACTCCAAGACGCTATAAAATTCTTCTAGAAGCAAGAGCCTTTCCATCTGACCATGTAAGAAATTAATATTTCACCATATTTGTATTATTAATAATATTTTTCCAAAGAATATCAGTTGTACGATTTGAATATTTATTAGCTCATCTTGTCCAAGTAACATTACAATAAAAAAATCTGTCAGAAACTTTTGAGCTCAGCATACTTTACAGATCGTAGCTTTATTCCTTTTGTTCAAATAAGAAGTGTTGCATGAGGAAAAGAATGAATGGCTGCATTGATTTATTAGTCTTTTTAAAGACATTGAGCAAACTACTGGCCTAAATCAACTAAAGTTGTAAATGTTTTATTAATTCTTGTTGCTGTTTTACTTTATGAAACCAAATCAATACAAACTCACAACATTAACACTTATATATCCCCAGACAGAGATGGAAATGTTTGTTCTCAGCACTTTAGATTACTAGTTCAAACATAATTTGTCTGCTATAAAATAAGAGACAATAGCCTGTGCATCAGAGCTTCGAGCAAATTAATCTTTGGGTTTGTGGGGCACAGCTACTTTATCATCAGCACCGTAAACTCCTGGAAATTGATAACAAATTTGATCTCTGAGGTGCAATAAAAGTGACTCAAGCTACTAACAGGTTTATTTGTAATGAAGATGCTGGCACAGATGTATACACCTCAAATTGCTTTTATTCTAAGTAATGTTCAGATTAATCCCATATTTGTTCCACAAGCACTTGTACATTTACACTCCATCCTCTTAAATTTCTATGGCACTTCAGTAATAATTTCTGCAACTGTCGTTGCTTCAGTTCCTGTCATGAAATCTTAAACTCTTTTATACTGTTATTTGATGATTGTTATTTGATCTCCAGGACCATTATTTATCAATAAAATCGGCAGATAGGATTTTTTTAAATAGCTTGAGAGTTTAAAGCTCTTATTTCCCTCCAGCTGTGCAGCACATAGAAGAGGTGAGAATGTCACAGGGCAGGATGTTTGTGCTGGCCAAACCTCGTTTGTGTTGGCAGCAGGGCATGTGGGTACCCAGGGCTCCTGGAGAGGGGATGCTCGGTCCTCCTTGGCGGTTATCCCTGCAGGTTTGGCTTTCTGGCCTCTGGTGAAGTGCATCCATCACACCACAGAACCATGGAATGGTTTAAGTTGGAAAGGACTTCAAGATCATCGTGTTCCCACCCCCCTGCCATGGGCAGGGATGCCACCCACTGGATGGGTTGCTAAGGGCCCTGTCTCCACCCTCATTCCACTCCATGGATTTGTCCTGTGGGATTCAGGCTTTGACTTTGTCCTTGCAAAGGAATTAAATTCATTATAACGTGAATTAAATTCAGATCTTTTTTTAATCCAAAGGAAATCTGTGAATTTCTCAGTGGAATTGGATTATGCTTTCAAGCATTACTTTTAGTGAAAGGCAAGGCATCTGAACAGCTTTCTCAAGTTCTGATGTGTTTATACTTTTTTTCCTTGTGGTTGTTTATCATGTATTTGAGTTAATGCTGTCTGCATGGAATTCTCTTCCAGTATGCTGTGGAGTCCCAGCTCCGACTGCATGGGCTGGATGTGGAGAGAAGCATGGTCCTGCTGCAGCCACGGCAGGTTGGTGAGGAACCTGTCACTTCTGCTTGCTGCCACCACAGGCAGAAACACCTTTCATGTGAATATTCTCAAATATTCTGGTGTAGAAGTTGTAATCTGTGCATTACAATATAGATAAAGTCTATGAAGCATAAACAGATGTCTTTCCGTGCATATTTTTGACATTAGACCCCGTTTTATAATTGCTGATTCAATAGTTAACTTTCCCAGAAGAACAACAAAAACAACAAAAAAGCCGTTCTCTCTATTTTGCTGTTTCCAAAAAAACCTAGCAGCATCCTGAGTCACCTGCAAAATATGCTTTTGACTCATTGAGAATTCCCAGTGTCCTTTGAATGTCCTGAGGTAAGAGATTGCCATAGCACGAGCAGCACTGTGTCTGCATCAGCACGGGCTGAGGGAAAGGTCTGCTCTCAGTAATATGCAATTCAGATTAATTTGAAATGCTGCCTCGCTTCACTTCTGCAGCATTAAGAACTTTGTCACCTAACTATAAACCCAGGGTGACCTTTTGCTTCTGAAATCTGAGTCATCTTGTGAGTAAAGAGCCCACTCCTGAACGCTTGATAGATTTGCAGAGATTGTTGAGATAATAACAGTCCCTTGCAATTCAACCATCTTGCCCAAGCTTTTTTCAGTAACAAGTCTAATTTAATTCTAGGTTTTCACTGCCTAATTGATCCCTAGGTGGTGGTATGTTTTACAAGATCCCTTGCTAGGAAGACAGGAGGAGGATGGGGCAGTAATTTTCCTGTAAAGAATCAAAAATGAGGGTTGATTTTTTTTTTTCTTGTGGTTGAAATTCTTCTATATTTAATGACCACAGGTTTGGGGATTTTTGTACTTTTGATTATGTGAGACATTGTTTTTGAAATATGAATATGTCAGGTTTATAATAGCTTCCTGTGGGATACCAAGTTTATCAGAAAAGTAAAGAGTGAAGCTGATAGACAACTTTCAAATCTTGTGGGTGTCACAAATTTCAGACGCCACTTAAAAATCATTCGATATTCTGTCTGCACCAGGAATTTTTGACTGTAAATTAAAACTGTCAGAAATACTGCAGGGTATGAAACATGTTAGAGCATGAAGTGAATAGACATTTTATAACAGGCACCTCCAAGATTCGCTTGCTAATGATTATTTTTTTGAGGTTACTAGCTTGTAGGCTACTTCACAGCAATACCTTTGTATATCATTACCAAGACAAAGGTTTGCTTTTGATCTCCTTTCATGGTAAAATATAGATTATGAAATAAGGAATGGCAAAGTCATTACTGCCAGAACTAATGTAAAATGTGTCCTTTAATTTTGTTTTAGGGGGAGGAGACCTTGAGGACTGAAGATATCCTGTCTGTAATTGAGAAGGAAGGGGACTCTATTGCTGTCATTCTGTTCAGTGGGGTGCAGTACTACACGGGACAGTTGTTTGACATCCCTAGAATAACAAGGGCTGGCCAAAAAAAGGTAGGACTGCTCCAGATGTGTCCTTGTGTCCTTTTCATGCCAATTTTAGATCAGTTTTCTCTGTGAAATCAGTTTTTTTTTTGTTTTGTTTTGTTTTGTTTTGTTTTGTTTTGTTTTGTTTTGTTTTGTTTTTGTTTTGTTTTTTTTGTGGAACAAAACACAGAAATTTGTAGGTCTCTGGTAAAATGTAAAAGCACTCTGTGCCCAGACCTTTGGGGACTGTGTGCTGCATGAAGAAATAGCCCTGTGGGAGCAATCTTTCAGGCAGATGAATGTTAAACTATTTGGAAAAGGTAATTCATGACTATTAACTTTGACATGGCTTTTCTTGAAGGGTAGAATACCATGAGCCTCAGTGAAGGAGGAGGAGGAGGCGATCACAGCTCTAACCTGTCTTTGAAAGTTAGTTTGTGTAAGATTTCTGAGCTTTTTCTGAACTTTTGCAAGACGAGACTTTTATGATTTTCCTCCTTTCCTGTAGCTGTGTTATGGCAGATTTTGCCCTCCCTGAGCAGGGGGGTGAGATCCCCGTGGAGCCAGCAGTGCTCAGACTCCACTGATGAGTTTTCTGGAGACAGGCGCAATGTGGAGCACATCAACATCACAAGATGAGTGTATTTTAGTGATGACTCAGCCTTCAGAGCTTGCAGGCAGTGTGTTCTGTGGACATAGCTGTAAAACTCTTTAACCATCTCAATTGCCTTAGGAATCCAGGAGAAAATAGTTTTTAATTAAGTTGTCTTATCAACAGGAGGTCACCAGACTTTCAAAGCTGGCAGCCTTTTACTGGATGCAGCTCATCTCATACAAGATTAAACCATTGAAGGGTAAACTAATTTGGTATCACTGGGTTTTTGGCAAACCAGCTAACTCTTTATATTTAATGGTTTAACTCTCTGGAGAGGTTCCTACCTCACAGCACACTATACATCTTCTGTAGCTGTAGGTTTGGCAGTGGAATTTTTTCTGGACGCCAGGGTGTAAGTTATGCTGATGGCAAGAGATGGAAAAGTCCCCCCTGGGAGAGCAGAGCAGGTGTGAGAGCTGGTGCAGGGCCCGTGGGATGTAAAAAGGGAATGTTCTCACAGAGCAGCACCTGGTGTTAAAACCCAGCATTAGAAACAGCACAAAACAAAACCAACTTCTGACAGGGATGTAGAAAAGCGGGGTGAATAGAAATGTGGGGAGTCAGCTGCAGGGGAAGTGGGTTTGTGCAGGAACTCCAAAAGCAACACCCTTGTGGCGCTTTCCTGGAGTGTCTGCCAGCACTTTGCTGACCACAAAAAAATCACAATTCCACCGTGCTGGAATGCTAGAAAGGGAAGACAGGTTATTAACAGGATGGTGCCACCCACTGCTCTACTCTCTCTCTCCTGGTGGCAGCAGAGCTGCCAACACCTACATGTCTTCAGTGCTGCTTCCCAGAAAGCTGCTCCATGATGTGTCTGAAAGGTGTCTGAGAAGGAGAGAGAGAAATCTTCCTTCCTTTCCATAAAGATGAACAACCTGGGAAAAAACCCACTGCTTTATCACCTCTCCAAAGATGCTCTCTGGACTGTGGGCTGCAGACTTGGATATGTGGAAGAGATGCAGTTTCACTGATAGCTCTAAACTGCCCCAAAGTGGTGTTCTGGGAGAGAGTAGTCACTCACAGCTTATAACAGAGAGGGAAAATGGATTTGATGATTATAAAATCTGAGAAGATAACCAGGAATTTGTGGAGAAAGATTAAAATTTCTGCAAGGCAGAATAATAATAATAATAATATTAACCCAGGTGTATGGACTTCCACAGGGATGTACACAAAACCACCACACACTTTACCCTGAGACTGTATCATGTTCCTGAAGAGCAGAGCAATTTGTGACAGCAAATCATAATTCCAGCAGGAACAGGTAGATGTCAAAGGCCTGTTTCCATCTGAATGCCTGTTAGAAATGACATAATGTAGACATGAATCTCCTCTTCCACAGGTTTTTCAAAAGAGAGAAAAAAACCCACATCAAATTGAATTTCTAGTGGTTCGAGTGTGCAGGATTGAGATCCAGGTAGATTAATGAAGTAAAATATCATTAGTATACTGAAAAAGCAAAATTAATTCAACCTGAAGAACTGTTTGAGTACCCTTAAGGCTTGAAAAGCATAAGCCAGCCGTGTTTTTATTTCCCTCCTGTCAGATACACTCAGCTCAGTGTCCTTACAGATTCTGCCCACAGGTTAAGTGATGTTTATATGTTTATACAAACCCTCCGTGTAAGAAACTGTTGCACCACACTTCAACGTCTGCGTATGACAAATATTTACATGAACAGCCACAAAACCGTCAATTCATGAAGTGTTTCTGTTGGTTAGAAGCATTTCTGCTCCCTGCTGCTTATCTTGGACTTGGGGCTTCTGGTTATCAAAATGCCTGAAATGTGGGGGTTTCAAAAGAATTGGCTCCTCTCCTCTTTTCCCAGGCCAGAGCTGGGGTTAGGAGCTGCTGTTGGATTAGAGGAAAACAAAAACAACTGCTGAAGCAGAGTCATTAGTGTCTGTGTATCTATACATGGCTTTAGGTGGACTTACCACATCTCCTTCAAGAGCTTTCTGGACCTGATGAATCCAGAATTGTCTTCTAGTCAACATATTGTCACAGATAGGCTGCAAGTTCTTTTAAAAACAGGTAAGACTGAAAAGTCATGTTTGTAGCAAAAATGCAAGGTTCTCCTTCCCAGGGATGAAGGGTGGTGAATGACCCTGCACTCCTGAACAGAAAATAGGTTGGGGAGAACTGACAAGCAAACAAGTCAGAAGGGGAAAATACAAAAATGCTATTTGAGAAGAAGAGAGGGGAAAAAAAATCACTTGTCAGCCAGTATGTCAGAGAGAAAAGTCCTACACAGATTGTCTTAATAATTCTTTTAATGTACTGTTGAAATAAAGTCCCACAGTGTTGTGCCCTATCAGGGCTTGGCTACAGATTTGAGCTGTGAGCTCTGGAGGACTGGAAAATGTCCTAGGATTCTTGAGGTCAATCATTTATGAATTAAGTTACTGATTTCCTTTTACATTTTTTAAGCCAATTTCCTAAGTTCTCTGCGTACATTAAGATTCCTCCCAGAGTGAAAGCTCTGCACATAGACAGCTTCATTAAGTCATTAAATATTAAATGAACTAAATTAAGCTTGAAAAATTACCTCAGGCTATTTTTCCATCTAAGGTCTCTCAGATAAATCGAAATTACTACGTATTGTGCAAGAGACTCATCAGCAGGCTGAGGAGGTTGTAACAGTTTTCCTTGTTTCATACTTTCAAGCTTGCTCTAGAGGATGGAGGAGGCTGAGTTGTTTTATTCTTCTACAAGCGAAGAAATGGCTGACTTTTAGGAGACTCTACCTTTCAAATACAATTTCCATAAGTTATATTGTGCTTTCCACTGACTCTGTACTGTTATGTAAAATATTTTAATCTCTTGAGTCCCAGTAGGAAGAGCTTTAAGATCCTTCATCTTCATTTCTTTTCCTGTCTCTCTTTCTAAATGTCCCAGCTTTGCTGGCATGAAGCTGTCATTTCTCTCCCTCTCTCCAAATGTCATTGTCCATGCTGAGTTGTTACCTGCTGGTTATCAGCAGCTACCCAGACACTTGGCAGAAATGACTTTTAGATGTTAGAATAAAACAGAAGAGGCAGGGGAGAGCACATGTCCTCTCCTTTGCCCGGAGCAGATGGAGAGCTCTGTTTCCCCCCAGTCTGGGGAAGCGCCGTTCCCACGCAGTCCTGGTTCTGCGTGGCTTGTGCAGGGAGAGCTGCTTCAGTTTGTTTTACTTTTTCCATGCAATCTGTGTGGCTAAACATTTGCTGTTTGTGTGACTCAAGTGCCAGACACCTCCCTGGGAAAGCAAACCAGCACACCCCATCTTGCAGATGACGACTCGAACAAACTGGCGCGAGTGGGCGTTTCTGAGACGATGCAGGAACCCTGCCAGCACTGAACCCGAATTTCCCGTGCCTCAGTATTGTTAAACACTGCCCAGTAGGATCTGCCAACCAGTTTCAAAGTGGTGGGGAGCAGCTAAAGGAGTTCAGGAGGATGGCCCATGGGTGTTATGTCAATGACCTTCCTTTTTGCTCAAGCTGATCTGTTGCAGCCGCTGTCAGTGCCCAAGGACATTTGTCCATGTCAAGGTCACACGTGTGGATGTGGTTATGGAGCCTCATTACTGCGAGGGCATCCGACTGTCCCAAGCTATCTCCTCCTACCTCCCACCTACTGTATTTTCATAATTCAATATCATGTGTTTGAACATAATTTTTAGAGTATACAGCATACTGACAGGGAAAGGACAACTGGTTTTGGCATATGATTTATAGAATTAAATTTCTTACATGCTTTTTCTTTATGAGCAAATGCCTTTTTTTTTTTTGTTTGTTTCAATTTTGTTAATGTACAGATACATGCATTCTGCAAGACTGTCATCTGTTATTCCTGGTTTCCACTGAAACCAGTGCATCTGTCATAGAATTGCTTCCAAAAGTTTGTGTGGGATGTATGTACCTGTTAAGGTTTAAATCCAGTCAACTGAAGTTTTGAAGTTATGCCTTAAAACCCTATGAGAACCTCCCTATTCATTGGCAATTGCCTTTAGTTTGCTGTAGTTTATTTCTCTGATCCAAACCATTTCATCCCTGGATGAGAGCATTCCCATTGGAATTCAGCGTGTCCCAGTCTCTCTGCATTAGCTTCACCATTTCAGCTGATTTCTCTTAGTTCTCTGCGTCTTGTCCCTGTGAAATCAAGCCACCATGGCTATTTATTGGGACTCTAGTCCCAACATTTAGATCATGCAAATGCTATGGCAGTGAGTTTTCTTCCCATCATTTTGGAGTAATTTTTCAAGCTGATAACTTCACAAATGTCTCCATTAGAATTAACGTGTCACATCTTCTTAAAATGCTGCTCCGTACAAATTGTTATCTAGTTTATACAGAAGATTAAATATACCAAAGTACTGCTTAAATAATTTAGCTAAGACTCCCTCCATGCAAGAAACAGCAGGAGATTCTTAAAAAAACCCTTTGTTTTATTATTGGACGTTGATTTTTCTGAAGCCTGTGCTCTCACTCTTATTCCTACCCTGCTGCTTGCAAGCAAGCTGTTTGTGTTTTAAAAGCAAAATGTAAAATAGCATTTAATTTGTAGTCCAGGCACAAAAAGCAGTTTTATTTCTCTGCTCTTAAATAAATAGCAAAGCTTAGAATAACTTTTTAGTTTAAAAATGCTGCCATCCAGTGGTTATTTCATGTGTAAAACTCATACTTTTAGATCTAGAAATCTCTCAGTCCTTAGATATTGGGGTTTTCCCACCTTTTCCCCGGTGTCCTCTGCAAATTGTGGTTATGTCAAATACAAGACTTTTCACAGAGAAATGACAGAATCCTTCTTTTTAAGGACAAGTATAAAATTTCTTAAAGATCAAGGCATTGCATAAGCTGCTATCTCATCCATTTGGATTCCCAAAGAACAAGGTCCTCCTTGTTTAAATAGCAGAGACACCTTGAGCATGAATATATGTTGGAATGCAATTGTTCATGGGTAACTGGCATCATTATGACCATTACTGCTTTGTCCCTGCCTGGGGGTTGTTGTGCCATACGCAAAGTGTTTGTATTTATACATTTGTTCTTAATACTCATTTCAAGTGATTTCAGTTCCCTGCACAATCAAAACCTCAGAAATCTAAACACTATCCAAGCATCCTTGAAGACAAATCACAGAAAAATCAGTGATTTCTACGTGTACCTGTGGCATAGAAAACTTGTTTCTAGTAATCACTAAGAACAGAAGGGACTTGATAGATTAATCGTAGAAGGGTTTGGATTGCAAGGGACATTAAGAATCAGCCTGTCAACCCCCTGCCATGGGCAGGAACACTTTCGACCATCCCAGGTTGCTCCAAGCCCCAACCAACCTGGCCTTGAACACTCCCAGGAATGGGGCAGCCACACTTTTTCTGAGTAACTTGTTCCAGTGTCTCACCACCCTCACAGAAAAATATTTCTTCCTAACATCTAACCTAAATCTCTCCTCTTTGGGTTTAAATCCATTCACACTTATCCCATCACACTCTGCTTCTGTAAAAAGTCTCTAGGTAGCTGGCATACTGAGAGTAAATTAAGCTCTGAAGTAGTTATTTTCAAAATAATCACAGTGATGATTATCTTAATAAGTAACCCAATGATCATCTCTTTCCTGCAGGGATGCCTTGTCGGATTCGACCTGGCTCATGCTGTCGGGAATGTCGAGCTTCATTTGCATGACTGGGGAGTAGATTTTGCCTGCTGGTGCTCCTACAAGGTAAAACAGATTCATTGTTGGAGACTGCTTTCCATAATGTCACTCATCTCATGGGTCAGCACACAGGTGAATAAGAGCTGCACCTGAACAGCTGAGCAAGACTTGGCTGAATCTTTGAATTCGCCACAACAAAGAGATGGACACTGACTTTAATGGTGCCTCTGTTACGAGTGGCTCCAAAAAGTAAGAGTGGAAATGACCTACAAGGTCTTGTGGATGTGAGATGGATACTGGTGGTGGTTAAACATCTGCCCCGTGGACATGGAATCAGAGGCTCTTTTTATTTCTCACACCAAGATGGTCTCACAGGTCTAATATTTTATGAAGTGGTCCCTAAATAAGAGAATATTCTCATATAAACTTTAGTAATTTCAGATTACAGAGCGAGGTATCTTTAGTTCCTTTGACTCCTAGTGAGATTAAGACTCGTCAGACATAGTCAGATGAATTGTTTGATGATTTTTCATACATATATATATAATATATATATATATATATAGCAAATGTATATGGAACTGTTTCAGATGTACTTCAATTTTCTGGCCTCTTAGACTTCAAATACCCTATATAAGCCAAGAGAAACACTTTTAAAACTAATCTGAAAAACATATCTGCTTTTACCTCCATCAGCACTTTGTGACAAATGCTAAAATCTCTATCTAGAAACCACTAGAAATGTTAAAATTGGTTTGTTTTATAGATCAGGGTGAGGGAAGGAAAGTGATACTTTACAGATAATGAGCATGACATGTACATGTTGATTTATTCTTTGCAGTATTTAAATTCTGGAGCAGGAGGCCTTGCTGGTGCCTACATTCATGAAAAGCATTCCAAGAGCATTAAACCAGCGTAAGTATTTTTCTAATAACAAATTCCCAAATAAAAGGTGCTGTGAAGTTTAAATGGGAAAGAAGCTTCCCTTTCAGAATTGAGATCTGAAAGTGAAATTGTATTGATTGGTAGCCATAGAATATGAGTATGTGCATCTATGCATATTTATATAGAAACAGAAGAAAATTCCAGTTTCAATAAAAACTCATTAGGTTAATATTTGTTACTGATTTATTGCTTCAATGAAAATGGTAGTAAACATTTAGACAATTTAGTTATCTGACTTTGTTACTTCAGATGGGTTGTTTTACACTAACTTTAGTAAATTTTGAAATTGCTAATGCACATGCTCACATCTAAAATGCATTTATTCCTTTGAGTCTGGTATCAGTTCTTAACTAAATAGAACCATATAAGAGAGTGTTGGTAATATTAAAAACAAGTATCCTAAATCATGTCTATGAGGCTGCTTAATATAAAGAGAATATTTAACATCTGCCTTTAAAAATGGATTTTAAATAACCATTGAAGTCTTTGGTTGGTGAACAAAATCAAAGACAGTTTCAACACTGTGCCTAATAGCTCTTTAGTAGTGGCATGTTTTCATTAAAATTATATCCACTGGTAAAGCTAGGAAGTATTACATGGAGATCTGTTCTGAAAGACTGTATAATCCATGGAAAGCTGAGCTATCAACTGAGGTTAGCTGCATTAACAGAAATAACTGTTATTTAAGCCATTTTATGGCTATACTCTGTATATTAAGAGCAGTGGCATAAATATTTTTAATGCACTGACAAATGTAAACATTTCTGGCTGTAATGCTTGGAGAAATTGCTGGCACTTCCTTTTATTTTAGCTTGAAGATCGCAAACTAAATCAGGTTCCAGAGACAAATAATATTATAATAAGCAGCTTTGCTGCACTGTGTGCTGGTTTCAGACTGTCTAGACTCCCAGGAGATAACAAAATAACGCTGATAAGTTCTTTTCAGTCACCCATAACAGAAAACTCATTAGGATGACATATGACCTGTTGTGAGCTGATTCCAACCTTATATGTGAGCACGGGCAAAACTTGCTGGAGATCTGGATATTTCTTCTGGAAAGGCTTTTTCCTGCTCCCCTGTTGCAAGGTGCAGGCATTGCTCCCATGGCCACACCTGGTTGTGTGGCTCCCATGGATCCTGGCTGTGGGGAACTGGGAAGATGGTGAACAGTGGAAAAAAAGTGAAAAATTACAGAATAGCTATAGGTGGAATGAATTAAATATCAAGGACCTTCAGTCTTTTTTCCTCCTTGATGACATTTTGGAACTTTTCTGAGGATACTAGCTTGATATTTTAGGTAAGAGTTTAGATTAGTTTTCCCTGAACCAGCTCCTTCATACATAGTCATTAATTTGTGCACTGAATCTGGATACTGAATATCTTAAATGAAATTACCTATATGGAATAGGCTTTTCCAGCCTGGGGACAATTACAGATATAATTCCAAACTTCCTGCATCGACCCTCTGCATTATTTAATCATAGTTATTTCATATTTCCCGAGATTTGATAATCACTCATCAAATTGTTTGTAGTTCCTATGCCCCCGTTGCATTACTTTTCTTTCTTTCCTGCAGCAACCAGCCATTTCTGGTCTCCAAATAAGGCACTGAGACAAAGGAGAATTTGTCTATGTCAAAGTATTCAATTGTATAGCTGATTTAAATGCAGAGCAATTTGCTGTATGTTGTACAATCAAATAGAGTGGAATTTAACTGCTCGGGAAGTTGCAGGCTCTGCGCTGTAGCTGCACTCTCTGGCTGTCATCTGAATCAAGGATGACACCCAGTGGCCACACAACTTCAGTCAAGAGCAGAGGCACCAACCACTTGTTTCTTTGCACCTCAGCCCACACATGAGCAGGGAATTAAATTCCAATCCAGCTGACACCCTTTTGTCGTGTGAGCTGTCTGAAATACTGTTCTAACTCATGGCTGGTTTTAGAGGAGCCGCTTTTTACTCACCTATCTAAATTTTTCTAATTTGTCTCATCCTTCATGTTTCCTGCAAGTTGTCGACTAGGTAGTTATTTTAATATGGAAATAATCTATTGTGTCTTAATGGGAAAATGTGTGTTCTGACTGTAATTCAGGCAGGCAGAACATTTGTCTTTTACTGTCTGAGGTTGGGGCAAAAAGGACTTATTGAAAATAAAACAGCTTGGTCCAAAATTTTATTTTTAGACCCCCTAAACCCAGCTACAGCACATCACCAAGGGAATTTAGGTATTTTAGTTTAACTTCTAATTTTGTGGCTATGCTTTGTCTTATGCCCAGTTTAAGAAACTGGGTTCCTCTCCAGCTGCTCCCTCCAAAACTAAAACATTTATTTGCAGCTTTCTTTTAAAATATGACATGGGAGAGAATTGTCAAAGTATTTAAACTATTTAATAGCCTTACTATCACTACATGAGGCCATGCCAGAGCTGTTTTCTGCTTTGGGGCTGCCTCGCTGCAAACCTCCACAACCCAGACCTGATGTAATCAGCTGGGACCTTGGCATGGAAGTGCAAGCTTCCCACCAGAGTTATCAAGTTGGGAATTCAGTATCTGGGGAAAGGATTTATGTCTGAGGGCAGGGCTTGATCTTTAGATCAGGTGGAAGCTGGGGGTGACAGAGTCTCCTATTTCCTGCTGTTGTTTTGTGTCCTTGCAAACACCACCCTGCAGTCCTGCAAACACCTTGGCTTAGCTTGGGATGGTTCTCTAATTCACTGCAGGGACCATGGGTCTAAAAGTGACATGTTGTAACCAGCCCAATTAACATCTCCACCCAAGCATGCGGGGTAGTGCTTTGCTAGGCCCCATCTTTGTCCTTAGAGCAGCAAAACTGAATCAATCTGACATATATGGGTCTGATCTACCCCCATTCTCCCATGATCTCACCTCCTTTGAAGTCTCTCTTAATACTCAAATAGCTTTTTTAATACCTGCTCTATATATCACAATGCAATATATTCCTGGCTAATTGTGTGAGAGTGATTTCTTTATGGGAAGGTTTCAAATAAAATAAAAAAAAAAAAAGACCTGGAGAGAGCAGAGCTATGAAATACTACTGAAACCATTGGGTCAATGCAGGCTGAGCCTGTGCCACCAGGTTTCCATGTAAGTGTTGCAGAGGGGAGGTTTCCAACACACAGAGAGCACTGAAGTGACCTACTAATACTGAAATTTTGCTTGTCAAGCTGTTTGAGCTCCAGAAAAGTTCCCATTTTAGTTTTTGAAATTTTTTGCTCCCTCCCTAATTCTCCATTTATAAAAAGGATAACTTGAATTCCCAAGCAATTCAGATGCAATGGAATGTGTGAGCACCTGGGGGAGAAGATGCTTGTGTCAGGTGTTCCCAGCAGGGTGTGTGCAGCTGTAGATGGGCAACAGGCTCAGCTCTGCTGCCAGGGGGTGAAAGGGACAGGAAAAGTCAAATTTGCAGAGCCCTGAGACAGTAAACTCAGAAAAAGTAAGGCACAATTTAAACAGATGAAAGGGAAATAAATGTATGTAGAGCAGTCAGGAAAATAATAGATAAACCCTTGCAGAGGATTAAATAAATGAAAACTGTACAGTGTTTAAAATGAAGGGATTTATCAAGACTTTAGCCCACACTAGCAGCAGGTAGTGTTTAAAAGTGAAAAGTTTCTGTGATGTGAAGAAATGCTGCATGTGCAGGAAGCAGTTGATGTCCAAAGATTTGTTGGCTTTTACCATAGGATAAAAAAAAAAAATTTAAAAGAGCAAGAAGCAAAAAAGTAAAGATTTCATATTAGCTTTGAGGAAAAAAAGGCATCTTCAGCCAATTTCTTCACAGACAGAGGTGAGATATCAGCTTTTTTTCTTATACTACTTCCCCTTTTGGTATTTTGATGCCAATGAAAATGCCAGAGCACAAATAGCTTCCTGCTACTTCTTTATAGAGACCTGCACAGTTTTTTTTGGTAGGTGAACTCTAACCCTGGTGTCAGATAAACAGAAATATGCTACTCCAGCTCCTTGTTCTTTCCCGTTCCCATTTTTCTCAGGTGCTCTGGATCCCCATCCTGCTCCAGTGCAAACCTTCTCTCCCCAGTAACTGTTTTGCAAGAGGTTACTCTACACCTTCTAGGACTGGTAGCTCCCGCTGAGTTTTTCTTTGCTCATTTTCTTGATTTATGAGGACATATCACATTAGTCTTTTTTTGAATTAGAGTCACATAATCCCCAAAATAAAGAGCTGAATCTTCTGTAAGACTGCTGAAAATAATGTAACTCTGGAGGAACGTGAGTTGGAAGCCAAGGGCAGTCATAAAAGGATTTGGAAGGTTGTTTTACTCTACTGGAAAGAACTAATGCTGATCTTTAGAATGCTTCTAGGAATCATGGGATTATAGAATGATTTTGGTTGGGAGGGACCTTAAAGCTCATGTCATCCCACCCTCTGCCATGGCAGGGACACCTTTCACTATTCCAGGGTACTCCTAGCCCCATCCAAACTGGCCTTGGACATTTCCACAGCTTCTCTGGGCACCCTGTGTCAGGGCATTTTCATCCTCACGCAGAAGAATTTCTTCACTCGGACTGTGTCTTCCACCCAGACTTTACTCAGATAACAGGCCAAGATGGTCCATTTCTCACCGACCCATTTAATTTGCCCCCTCTGAGCATCTCAGCACTACTGGAAGCTTTATCAGAACACAGCACCTTGTCCTGGTCAAGGAGAGGATCTGGAGAAGCAGCACAGAGACTTGTAGGGAAGCTGTGCTGAGTGCAGCCAGGTGGGGAAGTCATTGGTGACAGATGGCAGTGAACATGCTGCTGTTTCCAGAAGGGTTCTCCCTGGTCCTGCTGGACTCAGACTGTGGGTTAATGTAAATAAACTACTCGTGCAGCGAGCACGTGTCCCCCGAGTGCATGAAGTATCCTGTGCTAAGGTAGAAATGAACTGTTGCTTTGCCAAGGAGATGAGAGCAATTTAGCTCCTTGAGCTAATTTAGAAACCAAAAGTTAAAACCTCCCTTGGGAAAAGACTGTTTAGGAATAAAGCTATCGGCTAATTAGGCTTAATTGCATTGTCTTGGGACAAGTGGTTGATTAGGCCAATCTAGACCCATGATGGGCCTGCAGGGGTGTGTTCTCGGATTCACCAACTGCATGGCAAATATCCAAGAGCATTTTTTAACTTTGGAGTGAGTCTCTGGGAGAAAAAATGAGAGGTTAATGTGCGCTCACATCATCTATTCCCATTCTTTTTCTTTGGCTCCTTTTATGTGGCTCCCATGATTGTCTCCTTGTTCTCTGTCAAGCATTTTCTCTCTCACTTCCTTCAAATCCTTCCTTGTAATTAAGCTGTATCTTCAAGCAATCTCACCTCTTTTCTCATAAGTGTTCTTGTTCTTTCCTTCTTGAAGGTCTTCCTCTTTGTCTTGTCACCTTTGCCCTGGTTGGATTTTAAGGTGATTTGTAAAGGTACAGTGTGAGCTCTGCATCACCTGTGGGGTGAGTGAGGAAGAAATGTGCTGCTCTCATTCCCTGAGCGCACTCCCATGCATTTTTCCTCCTGGATCATGCTGAAGGGACATCACTTGGTGTGCTGTGCCATGGTCCTGTCCCATTCCCAGCCTCGGGAATGAGAGGGAGGTGGCTCCGTTCCTTCCACATTTGCTTTCCCATCTGCAGTGCCTGGAGCTTTCTCATGGATGGTGTAAGACACAACCGCTCAAACACATGAAAGGAGCCAACGGGCTTAGCCTGATGGAAAGGTGAATGTAGCCTGGGGGCGACTCTTGCATCCTGTTAACTAGCAAGGAAGGGATCCTGGGGCTCTCCTTGGAGTCTGGATGGTTGCTGTGATTTTCCCTTGCATTTCAAAGGCTTTGCTGTTATTATCTGCCTGCTCTGTGTGCCTCAGTTCTCCACATCCAGGCAGGTAGTTTTGAGAGCATTTTGCTGTGTCTTGATTTTCCCCAATAAGACAAAGCAGCAAGCTTCTTTCCTGATGAATTAATTTACAGAAATGCAACTACTGGTGTTACACACCTCTAAGAAAATGGAAAGAAAACCTTCTTTGTCTGCTTTTTTAGCAAGTCACAAAAAGAGGAGTTATTTATTTTCTTATCCATTCATCTGTGTGCTTCTGTAGCCACCTCATAGAACCTTTCTATATTAGGGAGGAAAGAGTTTATTTTTAATGAAAAAAACCTCTAGTAAATCTTCTGCTGTTTCCACTAAGAGCTCGCTTACCTCTGTGCAGAAATGTGCTGGAACTAATGCAATTTTGCATCTGGGATTTCCTACTAGATGTTGACTCACTTTAGGTGTTTGATCATTTTTCACTTTTTCTACTTCAGAAATTTTGGAACTTTCTATGAAGCTTTCCTCCTAAGATTCTCAGTTAAACCTGTAGTCTGCACATGCCCTTTAAAAATGAGATTTGCTCATGCTTTTGTATTGGTTCATTAGGCCACAATGAGAAAATGTGTCTAATTTCTCCCTATAGAATGTGCTTTGAGGTCATAGTATGGCTTCAAATTGCTCTAAGCTGAAAGCACCAGCAAGAGCCTTTATGCTTTTGTGCCATTAACAGTCACCAGTTTTCTCTCAATTTCTGCCTCTGGAGTATGTTCCTGTAATTCTCAGCTATGTGTTCAGGTGGGGCTTAGTGCCTGGGATGTCTCCCAGAGCTGTCTCTGTCCCTGACCTGGCTGAGCACCTCTCTGCCTTTAGCTGCAGCTCTGGGGTCACACATACAGCTCATGTTGTGATTCATGTCCCAGCCAGCACCTGACTCAATGCCATAAGCATTTTCAAAGGTCATTGCTCAGGTTAAGGAAATAATTCAGTCTTGTTACTTTTTGCTAAGCTGGCATTCTGGATTTGTGCATGGGTGCATTATGAAAGGGTTTGTCTTTTTTTGGTTTATTTTTGTTTGGTTTTCTTTTTTTGCTTGGTTTACCACTTGTGCCTATTTGTTTTCCACATGTTCATGGTGGTTTCTAGTCCTCATACTCCCTCTTTCTCCTGCTTAAAACTTCTTTCCAGCACTCAAGTAAGATAAGGTCTCACCAGGTCAGAAACCTTCATATTTTTCTTTTTCTTTTGTCTCCCTTAATCAAATCTATTTTATCTTAAAGTCCAGCAAAAGACATCCACAGCCTGCTGTCTTTTATTTCTTACCCATCTCCGCATGTCTTTGAATCAAGAGCTTCCTAGAGGCCTTCATGACATATATTGTCTATTCTTGCCCACTCGCTGTAAGCCATCCTTCCTCTCACTTTCCATTTGTGAAATATTTATTTTCACACCTCTTTGTCGCTGCTGGTCAATTTTTACTGTCACAGTGACTAGTCCTCATTTTTCACCGGAGTAATTTTCAGTGCTTGCTGGCAGCTGCCTCTTGCTGCCTTCCACTGTGTGGAAACTGCAGGGCAGTTCCAGCTGTAGAGAGCTCACTCAAGTGTCTGGAGAGGAGTTTCTAGTGAGATGCTGGGAGAAACACAGAATCTTCCCTTTCCCTTTCCTTTCCCTAATTTCTCAGTCAGCATGACATCAATCCACTGATCTAATCACACCAGTGCAGCAGTTTTGGGAAAATGTTAGGTTCTTTCTGTCCCATGCCATGAAAAACAGCTGCTCAACATGAAGAATTATTTAGTATTTTCTTTAGCTGTGTACAGATTATTGAGCAAAAATGGAATAGTTTCCTACTGAAATCTAGTTTTTCAGCATCCCTCTGTTTTCACTGGCAGTTTTCTGAGATGACTTTTGAGCAACCCATTGTGAGCTAGTGCAGGGAGATTTTGTCAGTGTGTGTTGAAGGTCAGAGCTGCAGGTACAGTTATTTTCTGACAGGACAATGAGTCCATAGAAATGTCCTTATTTGATGCTTCTCACCTGTTTCTGCAGTGAGAAGAGCCTGGAGCTCCTGGACCTCATGTCAAACATGACATACTTACATTGGACCTCATGTCAAAACTGTTTTAGACCCCATATAAATAAATAACATAAATTTAAGACTCTTAAAATTATGTGCTACTGAAAATTTGGGCAACTGCAGCCCAATAAAGAAAGGCACCTAAGTCACATTGTTCTTGTTTTCCAGTGATGGATGAAATTTAATCTTTTTGAAGATAAACTCTTTAAAATAACTCTGAAAGATGCCCATTTCTGTTTTCCCTTAATTATTTCATGTCTTAGATTTCAGCTGAAAATACTTCATCTGAGTTTTCCTCCTTCAGTATCACTTAGTAAAGGTTTTGTAACACAACTACTGGATTCTGTGGCAAATTTGCTGGCACTTGAAATTACGAATTCAATTAGTTCTAGCCACTGTTATTAAAAAAAATCTCATCTAATGTGGATTGTTTCATGTTTCAGGCAAAGAGCAGAGGTGATAACTTGCATTTTAGCTAATAAGGATTCTGGTATGATAAAGGTCTTGCATTAATATTGTGATTAGTCTATTCGAAAACAAGAAAGACTTCCCAAATCTTAAAAATTTTATATTGTATCTCAGTCAGATATATTTATTATTTAGAAATCTATCTAGATATCCTCCCCTGAAAGATTTATTCAAGGGATTGCAGAGACTGCATAGTTCAGTAAACACATCATAGTAATCAAAACTATCCAAATCTCCTTTAAGTCAGAATTCACATTTAAAAGAAGCTCTAGGAGGGACTGTTGCTTTCTCTTGTTTAATTTAATCTATTTGAAACAGCATAGAAAAAAAATTATGGAATTCTTAAAGAATATAACATGCTTTTTTTTTTATCACCATAAAATAATTGAGAGCTATTCAGTGCTTCATAAAAATCACTGAGAACTTTATTAATATCTCCATGAGTAAATTGGCTCCCTGCTTGATTTTTAATTTCTGGTGTTAGGCAGAATATTCAATTTCCCCTTACTAAATGTGTGAACATACTGTTGGCTGTATTCCCCCTTTTCATATATCTGATATTTGGCCAGTGAAAGTGTTATATGAGCACTTTGTGATAATAGTTGTTCGTAAGCTGATTTAACAGTTTTTAATTCAACTTCATTAGCCTTAGGGGGTTTGTTTTTTGTGAAATCTTCTCCTGGGATTTAATTTAGGCCCCCATTTTGTCTGCTGTTGGATCATACCTTTCTTTTGCCTAATCATGGCAAATGAGATTATTGTCCCTTATCGCAAGCGCCTCAGAGGTTTGGTGGAGAGCTCTGTGAGGCTCCAAAGGGCCCTGATTGGATTGGCAGCATTGCAGCCATTCCTCTTCCTCATGCCCTGGCCACAGCAACTTGTTTCCTGCTACAAAACTGAACTCAATCTCCTTTTGTTTTGACCTGGAGGGGTAATATGGATGGACGTGTTGAAATTGGCGTATTCCCACTTGTGCCGAGCCTAAAACACTAACAAGGTAAAAATCAATCCAGGAAGGGCGTGTGCACCCTCTGTCTCCCAGTAGCCATGAGCTGCAAATCACCTTGTACTCCACCGACCAAACAGCCCAGGTTTTTCACCCAAGAGTCTCCCTAATTGTGGAAACAGTTTTGTTAAATCACCCCACCTCGAAGAACAGCAAAGCTCAGGGGGCTGAGAGCTGCCCAGCTACTTTTGGAAAGAGGGTGATCACTCAAGTCTAGAAGTTTCTTAATTCCATCCATTGCAGTTGCATAGTTAAGTGTCATTGTTTAAATTATGAGACTGTTTTTTCTGGATTTGGGTCTTTGCTGTTAAAACTTGCTGCTAGGCAGAAAGTGAGTTTAGCTATTTTTTAAGCAAGACAAGCCTCAAAATAGAGGAGAAAAATTGTCTCCCTTTAGATGGTACTGAAAGTGCAAGCCTCTTAACAGAAGAAAAATGTCATGCTATTAGCCTCTAATACAATCACATTATTTTGGTCCTTTAACAAAGTAAAGCCTCATTGATATTAAATATGAAAAGTTACTACTTTCACAGTAGCAACTTTTCATAAGGAGTTTTGATTTTTTCCAGAGTTCTAAGAGACTGGCCCATTAATAATATATGGCGCCGCTCACAAGTCACATATGCTTAATAATTAGGAAACATTTGTAATGAGTTGAAAAGGGTAAGGAAAGCAGCAGAGTGTGAGCAAGTCCTAAACTACAGAAGTCTGAGGCTAATAATTACCTGGGCTTCAAAAGCTTTTCAAATCCTAACAACAGATCCTACTTAAAATTAACAGGCACTGCACAGAAAAGAATAATGAAACAAGTCCAAGCTTACCATTTGGGATAAAGGATAGCTAAAAAGATATAAAGGAAGAAAAAAAAAAAGGCTTTAAATATAGCTTCTGGCAATCTTGGCAAGGTTTTCTGAAGGAGACTGTGAGAGTTAGGTTGGAAATATTGCTGAAGTCTAACAGGGGTAGCTGCTATAAGTCCCTTAATCCCCCGTGCAAATCCTAGCCCTTATAGATATATACTGTGGGGATACTCCATAACTGACAGCTTCTCAGTATGGGAAGAGTTTCACCTACACAAGGGGGTTAAAATCGTTGAATTCTTGATTTCAGTGATGAAAGCAGGAGTTATTTTTCCATTATTCTTTGTTTTGATTAAACAGACCCCTCATCATTTCAAGCATCATTTGAAATGTCTTTTCTCCCTTTCAGTGAGCTGTCAGCAGGGAAGCTCTGGGTGAGAGCAGGACCCTGCTGGGGTGCTCAGTGTGGAGAGGGTGGGGTGGAATGGAATAACATTGTCCATCCACTTGGGTTTGTTTTGTTCCAGCATAGCTGTAAAATACCATGTGGAATTAAGCAACAGAAATATTGATTTTTTAAATTTATTTTTTTTAAATCCTTATCAGAAATGCCAGTTAAGTGATCTAGATCAAGGAAAATATTAGATTCTGGAATGAATCGACACCTAAACTGGCAACAACTCTTGGAAGGTGAGATGATAATTTGGGGAAAGGCTGACAGGAGGGGAAAAACCAAGTGACATCAGCTTTACTTCCAAATTCCCTTTTCTTATCTGCATATTAAAAAATCCCGCATAAGATGCTCCACATAAATCTTTTTCTTCATCCTTACATGATCCTCATTGTTAAATATATGAGTACATTTTAACAAATATATTCTCATCCCTCACTGCAGTTAGAGCAGTCCTGAGCAGAATTCCTAGAGATGAGGGCTTGAGGCATGGAGAGACCAAATGACTCATCAGTGATCAGACAAGTCTGTGACAGCAAAGAAAATTGAAACTCCTTCTCAAACTCCAGCCAGTGAGCCAAAAAAATGCCACATACAGCAACGAGCAGGTTTTTCTGTTTTCTTAGTCGGTGTGTGTATGTGTCATTCTATTTATTCTGAGTTTTGGCATTGAATCCAAAGAAACACAATCATGCTCATGTGCTTGCAATAAAATTAATGCCATAGAAATTAAATTAAAACATATAAAAATGCAATTAGAAAGCTGCAGTAAAATTAATGCAGAGTAGAATGCAAAGAGTTGAGCCCAGCTGTTGAGCCTGGGGACCAGGTCTGTGCTCAGAGGTTCTGCAGTTTGCAGATCTGGGTGAAAACAAGGTAGATTTGAGGGGGTGAGAGAACTGTTTCTGTGAGTTTGGTTTTCTGGGATTGACTTTGACTGAGTGCAGCAGCATTAGGAGATGCTCCTGCTGAGGACCTGAGCCCTGGGTACTTTTTCTATCTGTATTGCATTACATGGAGCCAGGGAAACTGGAGGAATGTTCCTCAGAATATGGAAATAACCTTTCAGTTGCACTGGAGATTCATATATGGATGTAAGGCATGTTTAGAATTTTTTGGGGGGTTGAGGAGCTGATTGTACCATTTGTTGGTTTGGGGTTTTATTTATTTGGTTTGGTGTGAGTTTTTTTTTAATCCTGGAATTTGAAATATGAAAGCTTGGGCTTTGGATGTGGTACCACCGCCACGTTCTCCTAGGCAGAAGGATGATGGTCCAGCATGGTCAGAGGTGGATTGTTTCTAGCTCCAGGCTGGCTCCAGCCTCCAGGCTTTCTATGCCCTTTTGTAGTTTAATTTCTAAGGCCTCATGGTTGTTTTTGTCACACATTTCCTGCTAAGAGAGGGATATTTAAGTCACAATTAACCTCTTTCCTCTAAACTTGTGTGACAGTGTCTGCTGCTTGCCCATCTTAGGTTTTCAGGGTGTTTTGAGACATGGATGTGCTCCTCAACCAGCCAGCTGTGCCATGGACATACAGGACTGCAAGAAACTGAACTTATTGATTATTTTTGGCCCTTTCATTCTTTTCCCTGCACAAGGCTGCCTTTGCAGATGTAGCATAAGATCTGCCTGGCTCTGTGTAATGAACTTTGGGAGCAGTGACAAGTCTCATTAACTCCTCAGAGCTGATTCTTTCTCATGGCTGGAACAGTAGCATGAAAAAAATCAAACAAATCTTTGCCAACACCTGGGTGCTTTTGCAAAATTAAAGCAATGTGTGAATGAAGAGCTTAGCTGCCACCCAGCACTTACATCAGCTCCTTTGTGGACACAGCCTGGCCCCAAACTGCCTGTTTATGATTTGGCTTAATCCATCCTTTCATAAACATAACATGCTTTGCTGGTATATGATCCTAATATAATCTAAATAATGACTATGAAATCTCCAGCTCGCTTTTTGACCTGATAAGGGAGAGGAAACAAACTGCTCCATGCTCAGGGAAGCTGGAAGATGTAAAATCAAGTATTACAAATTTCACACTGTATTCCTGTAGCTTTTCAGCTTGCCTTCCTCTGGATGTGAAATGATTATCTCACACAATATAATGACAGGATACTTCAACACATTGCTCTGGACTGTAAAAGCTGGGCCACATTAATGGCATTTCCCTATTTTCTGTATCACTACTCAAGAATTTCTGTCTCTTTTTCTTGCTGAGAAGGGAAATGAGACCCATGTTGCTCCAGGCTGTAAATTATAAATGAGTAGCATGATCATCTGTAATGCCAAAGCAAAGGTCAGAGGAATTTTTTTTTGTATTTTTTCTGTGTTCTTTAACTGAATCTTCTTTGATGTTTACACTGCACATACATCATGATCATTATATCCTGCACTCCTGCATCATTAATACAACTACAAATGAGATGACTCAAGTTATGAACAACCAGTGCTTCAGTCTAATGCAGACAGATATGAAGGAGGAAAATGAGCTAAATAAAAATACTTATTGGAGGGATTTTTCCCTGGTGTAAATGTCCTTAAAGAGAATATGACTAAATAAGAGGATACTGTTCCTTTCTGTAGTCATTTTCCAGCCCAGCATACCTTTGTTCATTGATTTGTGAAACAAGAGAACATTTTGGAGTAAAAAAAAAAAAAAAAAAAAAAAGGCATTTGAAAATCTTTCAGCAATATTTAATTACATTCTTACTTGTTTCATGAAGCCCAGCTAATAACAATTAGCTTTAAATATTACGTGGCACATGTAAAAATTCTGTACCAATACTGGAAGTGGCAGAATTCCCCAGGAAGGTCTCAGTGTTATCAAGCTGTGAGGACCTAGACAAGGTTGGAAGGCTCCTTCAGCAACCTGGTCTAGTGGAAGGTGTCCCTGCCCATGGCAGGAGTTGGAAAGAGATGCTTTTCAAGGTGCCTTCCAACCCAAGGCATTCTCTGATGGCAATGGTTTTATTTGAGGCATAGAATGGAACAATCCATTTAAAAGGTTAATTTCTAACAGAAGTGGGCTTTTAAGAACATGTTCACCTTGCAGGAAAAGACAAAGCTAGTTTGGCACTAATTTACTCTTATTTTAGGCATGATTTCTCCATGGATTTCAAATATGCTTTTGCTCCAGGATGGAGAGACGTTTCCTGCGGAGAGGTTCCAGGAGCAGCTCTGCTGACCAGCCTTGGGAGGCTGCTGGGGCTATCTGGGACTGGCAGCAGGGTGTTGCAACCAAAACCTACCCATCACTGAGATAACAGTTTTGATTAGTGATGTGTTAAAACAAGGGCTCAGTTTGGATAAATTTGCATTTTTTAATTTGTAGTGGAACATTTGCAAAATTAGACCTTTATCTCCTTAGATGCTGATTTTAACACACTTCCCACAATGGGTTTTATCTGCCATGGGAAGCA
The DNA here is from genome assembly GCF_000277835.1 of Geospiza fortis. Classification (NCBI taxonomy): domain Eukaryota; kingdom Metazoa; phylum Chordata; class Aves; order Passeriformes; family Thraupidae; genus Geospiza; species Geospiza fortis. Next base: position 2,630,089 of record NW_005054298.1, on the reverse strand, counting down.
TGTAACTTGACAGTCCCATTGCTAACATATTTAAGGTGTTTTTAATCACAAGCACATCATATATGGCTTTTCAGAGCCTTCCACTTTACGTATTTTGCCAAAAGTTATGGGTTGGAATTCAGAATCTATTTAGATCTTGGTGCCTTTGTTTTTGAGGCAGGAACAGTTGAAATGGCGACTGCAGTTCAAAATGCTCACTTTGCATGCAGAGTAACAACTCTTTAATAAGAAATTTTATTGCAGTAAGTTAATGTGCAGTTTTATTGCCTATTATTTTTAGTGAGCATTTATAAAGCGTTATGTTTGGGGTTTAACACCTTAGCTCTCTCCCATCACAACAGGTTGAAATTTGGCATAGCGGTGGCAACCTTCATTTCAAAATTTTCACAGAAAATTGTAAACAGCAAATCGCTATAATTTGTGAAGATTTTGTTAATTTCCACGCTTTGAAGCCTGTCAACTTAAATGTCAAATAACATGACATCCATATGGACCATTAGATCAATGAGAGTGTAGGACCAGAGCTGCCTCAAAGTGCACATCCTGCAGTGACACCTCTGAAGTTCTAGAACAGCCAAAAGAGAAAAAATAAAAAAGAGGAAAAGCAAATTGTCAGATTATGGTAGGAAAGGGCAAGACAGCTAAAACTGTCTTTTTTTAAAAAAATCCTTCATTCTGTCATTTTGGAAAAGTTTTGAAATTTCACTTTCCAAGTTGCCTCCGTGGTGCTGCAGCTGAGATCTGGGTTGAAGCCAACTTCAGAATTAGTGAGTTTTGAGCATTTGAAGTGCAACCAGGGAGCTTTTCATCAGCCATGATCTGGATAGTGGTCTGATTGAGCTGTATTTTGTCTTTGTGTTCTGGGTGTGGTCCAAGTGGAACTTAATATTGTTTTCTCCTTCTCACAGACCATTTGTCCAGAGGTTTTATTTTCCATGGATTTCTGCTTCAAGGCTTTGAAAATCATAGATTGTGTGTAGACATTGATATCAGCAGATTTTCGCAGGAACATGCAATATTCAGGGTTTTCAGTACAATGTTATCCATGTATTATGGAGTTCCTATAAAATAACTGAAATATCTTTTATGATTCAAAGCATCAGTAACACAGTCACTTGGGCAGAGGCTCTGTTGTACTTTATTTGGGGTGTATTCATTTTGGCACCGTAATATCTCATTTAAAATGGATGTATATTGCACTATTAATTTTCATGGGTCTCAGAATAATAAAAACATCATGCAGCAATGAAGAAAAAAACCATCCTTTTCTGCAGAGCCTCTGTTTAGATGCAGCTCACAGAAGTAAACATAAAACCTGTGTTGTTATACAGAAATACGAACTACTTTATTTTACACTCTGCAGTATTCATATAACAAGTTTCTAACTCAAATGTGCTCTTAATTCTGCAGAGCTCAGCTCTTTTAGGCAAAGTGCAAAATGCTCCTTTAGGGAGGGGCCATGACTTTCTTTTCCCTGTGTGCTTCCAGGAAGGCTGGTCTACTGTGACCTTTACATATAGACTTATTTATCATTACAAGTTTTGCCAGGCTTCACTCCTAAAATTTTGCTATCTGACACAGGGAAAACTGAGCAAAGCCTTGGCAGAAATGGTGTCCAGTATGTCCAGTTCTGGAGAGCTGAGAAGTTCAGGAAGCAGTCTGTGATGGAGACTTCTTGATATTGTAAAAGCATTGATACAGGGGAATCTCAAGTGAGACTGGCATTATTAATCACTGATATCTCTGTGTGCTGAGATAAGAAATGGAGAACCCAAGGGAGGTGGGGAAAAAGTCCCTAATTTTGCAATATTGGTTTTATCTGCAGTGCCCTGGCAGAAGGTGATCCAGTGCATCCAGCTGCTTTAGAAAACTGCTTGTAGCAATGCCCTCAAAGATATTTTCCATTAAATATGAATTAATAATGTAATGTCATTTTAATGTCCAAGCTCAGATATATTATTTTTTAAATAATTGTATGGAATTTTTTTTTTCAGGAGATGATCTTAAATAAAGGAATATAGCATTAAATTGGTTTGGGTTTTATTTTAAAAAATGTTTTTTGAAGAATAAGTTTAGTTCAGGAAAATAAAAGTGTATGCAGAATTCACACTGATCTCACAGTAAGGATGAGGCAATGCCCACACAATCCTCTTTCCAAGGTCTTGTTTGCTTGTTGCTCACCAAAAAGTCCTTTTCTTGGTGAAACTAATTCAGATTTTATAACTCCTTTTAGCTCTCAATATTCATTAAAGTAAGTTTAAGAGCAGGGGAGAATGTTTTGAATTTAATGCCTTGGAACCAGTGGAAATATTTCTGTACTATTTTTTGTTTTGTGAAGTGAATTCAGAGAAAATGTATATTGTTAAAATCAATAGTTAATTGAAAGATGTGATGTGTTTTATTATTTGCAGTAAAAGAGAAATTCTCAAACGGTAATGTTAAGTTTTTAGTGCTAACTCTTTATAGAATTTATTTCATTTTTATGTCATTGTTTGAAATAAAATGTATTATTAGAAATTTATATATTGCTCAATCTTATATAATTCTTAATACTCAAAGCTAAATTGAAAGATATTAAGATTTCTATTAATTTATTTTCTTTAAAAAATCTTAGGCTAATTGGCTGGTGGGGCCATGACTTCAAAACAAGATTCCTCATGGAAAACAGTATGTATTTATACACTCTCAATTTTACCTTAATTGATTTATTTATATATAACCAGCTTCAGTTCTGTAGCAGTTTGAGGAGAAAGGACAGAACTTTGCATTTCCTCATTCTCAATATGTGAGGCAGTGGAGTTAACAAAATAAATGTTGGAATAAATTTGTGTGTGGGCATGAGGGTTTGACTGTCTGCTCCTGGGCATTTTGCTGAAATACCTTCAAAAAGCAGATATAGAATATGGATGAAACTTTCAAAGTATCTCAGTGAATTAAATTCATAAGTCTCTGAGGAGTAAGGATCTGCTATCAGCCACTGGGGTAATATTTTTCTTCAGGATTAGTTCTACTGGAATTAATGAGAAATGATACAAATTCAGGTAGGGCAACCTCACAAAAGTCATGAAATCCCACTAATGTTTCAGCATCTCCACATTTCCTGCACTAGGGAGGGATGGGTTGTAAGACAAACCTGCTCTGAAATAGTGTTTATTGTCCCAACACAAAATGAGAACTCTGACAGCTAGACTGCTCAGCTCCAGTTTAAGCTATGGCAGAGAGAATATCCTGAGGGATCAGGATGAGAAAGGAGCCTTTTGGTTTGATTGGTTGTTTTGTTTTTAATATACTTTTAATTTTCTGTGGCAGCGGCTGTTGATGTGGCTTTGGCTGGAGAGCACCTCTCTAATAGCCTCAGTCTGCTCTTTGTTTTCAGACCAAATGCAAGAGAGTGGCGCTATGGAAAGCCAGCAGGAGACACAAATTGCCTTGAAACACTGCTAGAAGAAGAAAAAACCGTTGTTTATTCATTTCCAGGAGCAGTTTACAGGGGAGAAGTTGGGCATTATAAAATTAGCCAGTCTGCTGTGCGTGAAAAGCGTTTCCTCCGCCGCGCCCTCCCGCCCCGGTGCTGGAGCGTGAAATAGCCACGGTGACACAGAACTTATAGTGAGGCTTTTGTGGATTTATTAAATAGATTTGGTGAGATTTCACAGCCCAAAGTCTAGGCAGATCCTCTCCTTGGCCTGAAGCTACACTTAGCTGCATATGCAGCCTCCCGTGTGTCTCATCAGCTCAATAAAGTGAAGGAACGTGATTCCTTGCTCCGCGTGAGCGTGCCTCTGCTGACTTGGAATTCCTCTGCCTCGTGCCAGCCTTAAAAGAGATTCAAGTGTAAAGGTGGTTTTAGCACACACCATTTAAACAAATTAATTGCAGTCCTCTGGTTCCCATGAAGCTGCTAATGAGGTCTTCTGCTGGATAAAATTGGGCTTCTCTCGAAGTTGAAAGTATTAGCTGGGAATAGATTACTATTTCCTTTTAATGACCGATTCCTACGGGCCACATTAGGGAAATATTTTACTGTGTGAGGACAGACTTCAAGATAAGGTCCAATCCATTAAAATGAAGAAATCAAAAACACTAATATAAGTTATTCATTTTCCAGAATTACAACTAAGTGAAGGAATTAATGGATTCCGGTTATCAAATCCTCCAATTTTACTGGTCTGTGCTCTGCATGCCAGTTTAGAGGTAAGTAATTGCTTTACTTTGAGCCTGAATTTAAGGGTATAAAAATGTTTAATGAATGCTACGTGTGTTATTGCTGTCTCCCTTAAAGAAACCTGTGAAATATTTGAACATGCAAGGGGAGAAGTAATGAAAAGCCATCAAAATAAACCCCCAGCCCTGAGAAATCAAGGTCTTTAATGAATATGCTCATCTCCCCATGTCTCTCACAAAGTCTGCTGGAGAACCCTGTTGGGCCAACACTATTTGAGGTTTGCACCTCCAAACCTGAACTCTGGCAATGTGTTTGTCCCTGCTTGTAGGAGCTCAGTACAAACAGCACCTTTATCCCATAGAAATATTCAGGACTCAAAATCACAGAATAATTAAAGTTGGGAGAGATCTCTGAGATCACCAAGTGCAACAGTGCCTTGTCTAAGTACTACTCATGGGAAGGATTATGCTCAGCATCTTCCTGCAAAGGAATCATGCAAGTCTGAAAAGTTGCATTCAGAGCTGCTGCTTCATATATTCCACCAGTAAACCAGACTTATATTTTTCATGAAAGAAAATTAGGTGTCCTGGCTGTCCTGGATCCGCTGATCCAGTGGTTTAAGGAACCTGTTCTGCCTTTGGTTACAAGCAGAAGAGACAGAAACTATCAGCAAATGTTTCCTAAAAGGGCAATCCATGAGTGTGGCATAGCTCCAAGCTGTCTTTTCTTTCATTGAATCATTAGTTTTCTGGTGGTCAAAGGAGCAGAGCCCCATCTCTGACCTATCTCTGTGTGAATGACTGACGCTGTGGCTGTGGGAAGGGTAATCCTGCCATACAGAGCTAATTCCTCCTCTGAAGGTGTGATCCATGTGCTGAAAGCCTCTGATCTGCTTTGGAGAGCACAGCCCACCCCTGTTTGAGGGCACGGAGCTGTTCCCCAAACACTTGTGTTTCATATCAAGATGTTTCAGCGTTCCTCTTAAGGATGATTCACCCCTGAAATCAGGACTCAGTCTCTGTGGCTTAAAAAGGTGGTGTTACTGAGATTTACCTGCTGTGTGCAATATATTCTACTATAAAATCATCCTTAAGCTGGTTTTCAAGGCAGCCTTGGGTAGCAAGGTTTTGCCACCAGCACAAATGGCAGAAATTTATTTCCAGTTAGCATTTCGTTAATTCTAGTGGAATGGCTGAGCTGATGCTGGAACAAAGAGGAGGGTCCACATCCCTCTTCTGTATTTACTGAAAAAAGAGAAACTTAAGCAAACAAAGTCAGAAAATTGCCAGTTATGATCTCTCCATCTTACATGCAACACTGAAGGACTGCAAAGGGCACAGCCATGCTTCTTGTTCCGCTTGACAATTTATTTTTTTTTAGTCCTTAAACATCCACTGTATTGTTTTAAACTTTATGTGACCTTGGAGATAAGCTGAAAGCTGTTCTGCCATGACCCAGATTGTGAGTGCTCGGGTTTGTGTGGGCTGGTATCATTTAGCCCACTGCAGGGAGCCTGGAACAATGAGGGCTGAGCAGTTTCCACTGCCTCCCCTTCCCCTGCCCACATTACCTTTTGGCACAGCCAGGATTTCCCAGTGCTAATTGCTCTCATACAGTGGGAAACAAAGTAGTTTTCATGTCTGGCAAGAGATGGCTAGTGAAATTGCATGCCACCTTCACTGGGACACATTAAGCAGAAGGCAGTGTTTCCAACGGAAACAATGAAAACTGCAAGTGTTAATGGATGTTATTCCTCAATAATGCTTAAAGTGACTGTTATGGCACTAGCTGCTGCCTTTTATGGAAAAAAGGGGAGCGCTCTACAGACACATTTTAAAGACCTTTTTCAAAAAATTTCACCCAGGAGACCAAGTATTCCTTGCACAAAGCCTGTGGAAGCAGATTTTTGCATGCAGCCTAAGGAGATCCATCCCTCATACTCCTGCAAATCCTGGAGGAACAGGAGGCAGGTCTGTTTTCCCTCTAGTAATGCACTGAACAGTCCTGTGTCTGCTCTGCCTGCCTGGGTGGACAGGGAAGCACAGCACCTCTAGATTTTTGTTGACCTGCGCAGCTGCTGGCTGCTGGTGGCTCTGGTCCCTGTCGCATTTATTCCCTTGCAAAGTCTGTCTCACAGCATCCACATTCCATTTCACAAGCACAAAATGCAGGGTTCTTGGTTTTGTGCAGCATCTAGTGGCTGTGATAGCATCAGGGAGTGAGATTAGGGATGTTCTACAAAACAATGACTTCCAGATGCTGCTGGAAACCAGAATTTGGTGTATTTTGAGTAGGATTCCTCAGGTACTTCTCTTTATGCTTTTCCAGGTTATGATATAAGTAATCTTAAAATTGTTACTTCTCTAGTGTGGAACAGTGATTTCTTGAGAGTGAGGATCATGGATTTTCATCCAGGGCACTGCCTTGCCTCTGATTTGCAGCTGCAGTCAGCGGAGAGAGCTGTCCACAAGCATTGATGTGCCAGGATGTGATGTGAAGTGGCTGTTGGGCACTTGCATGTCTGTATCCTTGTCATTTTCCCCCTGCAGCTAATTCCATGGGGAGAAGGAAAGGGAGGTTTGAGGAAGGCAGGGGTAAATTGTTTCTGGGGTTGCATTTCCATCACTCCCTGTAACGGAGCCTTTCCAGAGCAAAAGCAGAATCTGTCTCACCTTCTGCTCCCAAACTCCTCTACGACATTGGTCTTGTTTCTGTGGCCAAACAGCACTACCATTTTCAAGCAGTCATTTTTTTTAATATCTCATGATACTTTGAGGGCCTGAAACTCACTGGTTCTTGTAGCTGTGCAGGAGCATAAAGCTACTGAAAAATAATTCAGTGGATGTGCAGTCATTTTTTTTAATATCTCATGATATTTTGAGGGCCTGAAACTCACAGCTACAAGAAGCTGTGCAGGAGCACAAAGCTATTGAAAAATAATTCAGTGAATGTGTTTTTTTTTTTTCTTCATGTGGACTAGAGAGAGCAAGCCTGCACAGGACTTAAAGTTAAAAGTCAATTTTTGTATACATGTATATAAAGTCAATGTTAATACACATTTTGTGCTTTCACAGACAAGAATTTCTACACCAGTCACGATGTTTCAGTCTTGGCCCTTGGATTTGGTTAGTAGAATCATTTAGTTTGGAAAAGACCTCCAAGATCATTGTGTCCAACCATTAAACCAGCACTGCCAGGATCACCATCAAACCATGTCCTCAAGTGCCACACCTACGTGGTTTGGAGCACTCCCAGGGACAGTGATTCCTGCCATGGACAGCCTGTTCCAGTGCTTGACCACACTTTTAGTTAAGAAATTCTTCCTAAGATCCAAACTAAGCCTCTCCTGGTGCCACTTGAGGCTGTTCCCTCTTTTCCTATCAGTTGTTTCCTGGAAGAGGAGAACAAACCCCACCTGGCTACACCCTCCTTCTGAGGAGTTGTAGGGAGTGAGAAGGTGTCTAGTAAAGGTACATGCAAGGGAAAACTTTCATGTGATTTTGAGTTTCATTCTGCACCTATAGGCAGTTTTTGGATTCTCCTTAGACATGCAGAGGAATGCTCTCTGAGCAAACTGGCTTTGTGTTCAAGTTATTTCTGCAGACACAGATGTGCATGAAACTTTTAAACAGTAGGCACAAATATCTGTCATTATCTAAAGCATAACATTATCCTGTGTTTTCTAAAGCCCAATCCTGCCATGTTTATGTGAAATGTCTCTCTGGTGCTACTACTTGATTCCAGTGATAATGTATATGGAAATCTATCTTTATTTCCTTTTCATTTTCTACAGCAACACGTTCTCATTCTAATGATTTCAAATCATCACAGGTTTTTAGTCAAACCACAATGAAAGCATTGAGGAGGAAATCTGTTCTACTCACTGGTTACCTGGAATATCTGATAAAGCATTACTACAGTGAGGACAAAACAAATCCAGGGAAGCCCTTTGTAAGAATAATCACACCATCTCAGATTGAGGAGAGAGGATGCCAGCTCACTCTGTCGTTTTCCCTTCCAATCAAATCTGTGTTTAAAGAGCTGGAGAAGAGAGGAGTGGCTGTAAGTAAATCAGACTTCATCTTCTTAACAAGTAACAAACTATTAATTTGCTTTTATTCAAATGTAGTGTCATGTAAGGCAAAAAACCCACTAGGATTGATGACGATTTCTTACAATTCAATTTTTACTTGTGCAAGCAGTCAAATACATAGAGTTATTCTATAAATTATCTCTTGTATTATTTGTTGCTGTATTGCCCTTTCACTATTGCCCTATTTCCAGTAGTCCTGGAGTCACTGCTGGGGTTAGAGCTGTATCATGGGTGCATTAGGATGGGAGGCACAGCTACAGATTTACATGACAAGGAGCTCTGAACCTACATCAGTCCCCTTTTTGATCCACAAGTGGGCAAAAGCTTTGGGAGACATCGAGATGGAGCAATGGAAAAGCTGCCATTTCCCCAGAGATGTGTTTTAGCACTCAGAAAAAGCAGCCACTTCCTTCTAATAGCACAGTTACCATCGAGCACTGCTCCAAGAGAATAAAAGGGAAATTTAGGGCCGTAGATTGGGTGATTTAGATGTGCTGGGAGGTGAGGCTGATAGCATAATGCCATATAAATGAGATATCAGTTTTATTTCTGCTGGTCACTTGTCTCCCCAAAGGGCACCTCTCTTAGGTTACATATGCTGCTGCTGCTTTGGTGCTGCCAGGGAATTCCAGGAACTCCTGCTTTTAACAGGGCATGGGGCCTCACACAGTTGGCTTGTCTTTGCAATGCAGTGATATTTTTCGAATATAAGAGATTATTATCTTCAGGAAAATGTTCAAAATCACAGGGAGGGGAAGAAAAATACTGCAATGCCTCACCATTACCTGTATCTTTAGAGCAAGACACTCACCTATTGGAATGGGGGGGGTTTGTGCTTTTTTTTTTGTCACCTCTGTGCCTCTTCCACTCTGGGCTGCTATAGGCATTAAAGTGAATTTTGGGGCTACATAGGTGGTTTGAAGCCCTCAATGGCACTACTAAAGTCCTGCCCATCATTTTTTTAGGCAAAACAACTCTTCTTACTGAATTTTTCACAATCATGCTCCTCACTGTAGCTCCTTGAGCATCCCAAAGGTTTTACTTGTGCTTCCTTGTCAGTCCAGTCGTTCCTCCTTGAAGACAAGTTGTGGCATTTAAAAATACAGCCTGACAGATAGACAAGAGGCGACCTGAATTTACTGAATGTTCCCTCTCTGTTTTGCAGTGCGACATGCGGGAACCAAACGCTCTTCGCGTTGCCCCAGTTCCTCTCTACAATTCCTTCCTTGATGTGCACAGATTTATTGAAATCCTGGGATCTGCAATTACATCTTCAAAACAAACAGCAAATAATACTGTGCTATCTGCTTCTTATTGATGGCTCAGCTGTACCTTTTAATCTATTTCTGACTAAGATGCATTTATCCTGCTGAGTGATTCTTTGCTTCGAGTAGACCGAGCTATATCCCATGCAATTTGCAAAAAATGACTGTGCTTGAATAGTTATTTACAACAGACATAGTTTTATTAAAGCTCATATTTCCACTCTGCTTTGACTTTGACTTCATGAATTAGTATGCTTTGTATATTTTAATGGGGCTCTTCTTAAACATTTTATGTAGTTTTATTACATTAGCCTTGAGAAGCATGGAAAAATTGCTATCAACTAGAACAGGGATGAAAAAAATCCCTTCTTTATTATAAAAATTATGCATAATAAAATGTGGAAAATAGACAAATCACCAACTATTAAAAGATACAGTCCAATTTACATTTTTAATTTAGTAATTCTATTTAAAGTACAGGGTATACTTGAAAAGTGGAACTTGAACAATTGTTTCAAAACTCCTGACTGCTGCACACCGAGTTTTTCAAAGGGCCCAATATTTTGAAATTTTGCTTCAATGAATGATTTAATTGAAGAACGAATTTACATTGCAGATACCTTCTTTGGTGTGATACAGTTGGCCAAAACAAACCATTTTATCTTTCTAGGTAATCCTGTTGGAGAGGAGGAGCTGGAGGAAGCTGAGTGGAGTTGCAGACCCGTGTAAGGCAGCGTGAAGGGCTGTAGGAGCACTCCCTGCAGCTTTAGTGAGGCTTAGTTGGGATTAGGCAAAATGAACCCTGAGCTCTTTAAGCAGCAGCAAAACATCTCATTGTTAGCTCACCGTGTGGCCTGAATTTTTACAGAGATTTGCACCAGGCAGGCAAGAGCAGCGTAGAAAAACTGCTTACATTTCAGCAACTCTTTATCCAAAGTTGTTTTAAGGCATAAATAACACCTTGGCATAATTGGCAATTAAGCCCTAAAGTCTGCAGCTATTCACGCAGCGTTTTCCAAGAATCAGCTGAAACTTCCTCTCTGATGATGTTCAATGTGTCTCATTTTTGGTATGAAACACTTAGAAAATTGCATCCAGTAGTGCTTTGAATATGTGAAGGGAGCCTGTAATAAAGACAGGGACAAACTGGTGTGGTAGAATGAGGGGGGTGGTTTTAAACTGGAGGAGGATGGATTTAGGATAGATATAAGAAAGCAGTTTCTTATGCTGGAACAGAGAGGTGGTGGGTGCATCCCTGGAAACATTCAAGGCCAGGCTGGATGGGGCTCTGAGCAGCCTGCTCTGGCTGTCCCTGCCATGGCAGGGGGACCCTTTAAAAGATCCATTCCAACCCAAACTGCTCGGATTCTATGATATTTTTTATTCTACTTCAAGAGTGAGGAAGGATTCTGGGGGAGGGGAAGTCTTCTCTAGTTTCTCTTAGAGTTACTTTTGCTGGTTGAAACTTTCCCACCCTTACAGCACCTCCTGCAGCACAAGGAAACCCAAAGGTCTTCACAGCACCTGCGTGTTCTCTAAAATTCCCCAAAAATATGTAGTGCTAAAACCCTTGCTGCGCTGATGCCTATTTCATTGGTTGTAATATGCAGGGGAAAGCTGAAAGAACTGCAAAATACCAGCATTTGTTGGTATTTTTAGTGCTTGCGAAGAGAAGGAAGAGCTCCTTTAACCAGAATATTGTTATAAAGAATAGCACAGGAGTCTTAATCAGTTGGAAAGCTCTGTCTCACTCAAGAGGTTTTGATTGCACTGACGTCATCTCGGTTCAGCTGAGCTGGATCATGCTGCAGGCCAGGTATCTGTGTTTTTGTGGGGTTATTTTTGTCCTTGCACCTGCAGCTCAGCTACTTGATCTGATCTCAGAGAAGGGCGGTTTCCCATAAAGTGACAGTTGATGCAAAAAGCACTGAATATAAAAATGTCCACAGTGTTGAAAAGGGGTTGAACTCAGTGTCAGTGCCTTTGCTGCACTTGTGTGCAAATGCCAGCTCACTCTAACATCTTCCCTATAAAGTTAGGCAAGCTTAAATTCAGATATGGATGTAGATAATATTGTAAAACACCTTATTCTAATATCAGCTCAAACCCCAGAGGAGTAAGAATCCCAAAATCTCTTTCTAAACAGCATCTAGACCTCAGGTTTGGACAAGCTGTCTTGGCAGTTCTGGGGAGATAAACAGTGATTTTTGAGAAGTTTGAGATCCACCTTTGATTCACACACTGTGAAAATAATTTTTTGTGTCTCTGTTTGAGGAAACTGAACCACGTAGTAGGTAAAGTACTGGATATATGCAGTTCAGGTTTCAAAGGCTAACAGATTAATAATAAATTTTTGATAATATTTTATCTTTTAGTATCATTTCAGGCTACAGGTGCAAATATTGACTTTACAAATATGTATTTGTGTTCCATTTGATGGATTTGATTAAATTCAGTGCATCAGAACTCACTTATTTCAACTATTTTGAAATAAACTGATTTGATTAAATTCAGTGCATCAAAACTCACTTATTTCAACTCTTTTTTACTTGTGACTTTTGATAATAAAACTGAAAGCTCCTTGCATTTATAGGCATATATATATGTATAAAAATAAATTCAGAAAATGATTTCCAAAAAGTGAGGGAAGCCTATATTGCAGTTTACTCATTTTACTGAAACAAAATTGCAGCATAAGCACCAGTTTCACATGGTCTTTCTCTACCTGAAGTAAAAGTTTTGCAAAATGAATAATACTGGAAGTTAACATTAGGTGTCAGTATTTTACATATTATTTAGCAAAAGAATACCAAGGGAAAGATCTTCTGTGAAAAAAAAAAGAAGAATATTGCAGTCTGCTTTTTCAAATGCTTTAAGTTATCACAGTTAGAGTAATATCAGGAATAATTATGTGTGAAATAATTAATTGTATATACCCCGAATGCTTCTTGCTAGTTACATCTCTGATTTAAAATTCAATAGTAAGTACAAGTCTTTCTAATTGTGATAACATTTCATTCGTGGATTGTCTGAAGAAATTACATTTTTCAAATTGAACTGCAGGACATGAGGATCTGCAGATGACACAAAATTGATACCCAGGTAGAGTGAGAAAATGCCTACAAAATGAAGGCAAATGTGAGTATGCAGATCCCTGGTGTTGTGTGTGATCTTTTCCAGCACAACAACATTTAAAAATGTACAGAACTCTTAAGCTCACTGCAACTGTTAAAAATATGAGGAAGAAATACTATGGGATCCATCTGTGCATTTTTAAGCCTGTTCTGCCACGGGAACACCAAAGCCAAGGCAAAGCCTCCCTCCACAAGCAGCAAAGGATGCCTTTGTCCTCCAAAAGAACTATATACTCTGAGGGAAGGAAAAGGCATGAGATAGAAATTTTTTCATCTGAGCTTGTGGCATTACTGAGAGTGGGAAGGATGTGGCTCGTTTGAAGAGCTTAAACCCCAAAAAGTCCTTGTCTGACAGTGACAGAACCCACTCTGATTTCATTTTACCAGCAAATTATTATAAATTGGTAGATGAAGCAAAGATGCAAGAAAGGATGGAAGATACTAAAACAAAATAATTAACTTTTTAACCTATGTTAGATATTCCCAAACAGAACTGGCTAGAATGGGAATTCTCTGTGAAATTCCAGCCCCTGGGATAGGGATGGGCTTTGGTTGGGATCAAAAAGGTGAAAAGAAACATTTTGGGGCTAAATCCACAGAGGGGCCTGACAGGATGTGTCGACATCAAAGCAGCCACATCAATATTTTATTTTAGCACCTTTCCCTGAGTCACAAAATCGCTGAAGTTTTAAAAGAATTCTGAGATCATTGAGTCCAACCCCTCACCCTGCCATGTTCACTGTTATAATGAAGCCATAGTAGAAGCAGGTGTGTTATTTCCCCTAGAAAGTGTGTATAAAACACTTCACAGGGAGCTGACCTACCCAGAGACCCCCCAAAACCTCTGCAGGTTCCCCTCTGAACCTCTGGGCACTGAAGCTGGCGCAAATGTATTTCTGAAAAGCTGCTCACTCTCTGAGACCAGCTGAGAGACAGTTTTGCATCGTAAGCTTAAACTTTTGTCAATATTTGTGAAATATATTTAGACAGCTTATTCAGAAATGAGTAAGTTATAGATCAGTAATTCATACTTTTTATATCCCGAGTTTTTATTTCCTAAACTTACTCTTCTAAGCATCGTTTTATGTTTCTAGTTAAATATAAGTGAGAATTGATTGGGGTATTTCTCAATGGAATTCTATCTTTATTTCATCATAATTGCTTCATATTTGAATAATGACAGATGAACTACTTCATTCAATTGCAGTTTTAAGGCTTTGAAGTCACAATAGCAGCAAAGGATTTAAATCCTGAAACCATTATAATGGCAGAGAAGACATCAGGGAAAAGGAAAACTTATGGTAGTGTAATTTTCTAGACAGAAAAATTCTTCTGCGGTTGCACTTTTTTTCTTTTATTATTTTTTCTCGGGACATTTTATTAATGTTAAAAGAACCCTGGAAGAAGAGATTGGAAATGCTGAATGAGAGTCCTGCTGTAAGTAAACTTCTGTAGTTATTTGGCTTTGGAGCTGGCTACAAACCTTTTAAAATTCTGGGCAGCTGCAATACTGTATTTCACCAATAAAGAGTTCATTAGATCTTTTTTCTGTCTGACATTTTACATCTAGTCCTGAGTACATGTTAATACTCCAAGGTATGAATTTCAAAGTTCCCTTTATCTTTGTGTACAGTTTTAAGCAATTAATCAAATGATAAAATACAGCTTTAAAATTAGAAACGAATTGTGAATTTAAAGTATATGTTCAAAAAGTTTCTACATTATAATTTGGGGGGGTGGGCCCTCATCAACTGAACTTAATTCTGGATTTCTTTTTTATTTTTTTTTACCTTACGTTTTACTGAGGAATTTTGAAGTGATCCTCAAATTGTTAAAACACGACCACATGGTCTATCCAGGATAGTTCTTCCTCCTCAGAGGCTACATCAAAGTGGCAGAGACATAGAAAAATCATTATTCAATATGTTCAAAATGATTCCCACGTGGGGGAAGATTTATACAGGCTTCTGAAATGAGCGTGGGGGCAAACAGCGCTGAGACCCCTTTGTCTGAAATAAAAGTGAGTGGCAGTTGTACCATCCCTGTACAAGGCAGGAATGTGAAGATATACATGAAGTGTGCTGGGGTGGGGGTTGCCACATAATTTCGGCAGCAGGGGCCAAATCCAACCTCTTGAGTTCAACCTGCAACTTTTCTACTCCAAGGATGTTCCTTGTGCGTCAGTTTTGAAAGCCTGAGGTGGGGTGGCTGTTCCAAAGGTAATTGGGATAGAAAATCTACAAAGTTCCCTTTGATACCTGATCACAAGACATGCAGAACTGGGAGTTCCTAAATGTCATCGACGAATCTCAGCAGAAACACGCTTGTCATTATTTTGTCCATATTTTCTGTTTTATTCACTGAGGTGTGTCAAGCACACAACACCCTGTTTCTTATCAATGAGTGTGTTATTTTAATATTCACCCAGGAGGTTAAAGGCAATATTCAGAAATATTCATTCTTCAGACAAGACATGGAAGCAGTTTTAACATCTTAGCTGAAGGTTTGTGCAAAATGCTCAGTTGTTGTTTTGTGATATCTAATTTAAACCATTGTGGCCACGAGGCAGCAGATGCTGCCAATTCTTGCCTTCTTCTGTGGAAAGCACCTCACAACTGGGTAATCTGTGATCCTTCCTTTTTAAGGATGCTTCTGGACTTTTCTGTGCTGATTCTACTTAAAGAGAAAAAAATGCTAAGTTCTCATTTAGAAGAATTGTGAGTGAAAGAACATATTCACCTGCTTCTGAGTTCTCTTCATTGACCCTGAAAGTATGGGGCTTTTTTCTTATTTCTAAACTGTTGTGAAAATCCCGCTTATTATAGGATGGGGCTTTTTTCTTATTTCTAAACTGATGTGAAAATCCCACTTATTATAGAATCATAGAATAATTTATGTTGGAAATACTTTAAGGTCACTGAGTCCAACCTTAGACCTGATGCTGCCAAGTCCACCACTAAACTATTTCCCTGATTTTTGTTTGACTTCTGGTTTCCATACAGTACAGTGCCAGATTAATTTAATGACTTTATAAACCTCATTACAACATTTAAGTTTTATTTGGTCTTGAAAGAACTTGGATTAGAAAAGATAAATTTCTTCTACATTAATACAGCAGCGACAAGTACACTGAATTTTGAGAAGAAGTTACTCTCAACTTTTCAAATGTAACTACTTAATGAAAGATCCTCTGTATCAGATATGGATGAAGGATAAAGCTACATGTCAATTTTTGGAATATATTAAGTTCTGTGGAAGATGATGTAGCTTATGACTGCTTGATTTTCATTAGTATTCTTATTTTATTCAAACTTTCTCTCTTTAACTGGATATTAAAGCTGAAGTGATAAAATACCAGAAGAAGTATGAATCACCAAAGTTCTATGTTGAAGTCTGATCTTCTGACATTTTTCTGAATGAATATTGAAATGCTTCTCAACAAAAGATCTTGAAATTGTTCCATCAGTAATCAGACCCAGACTTGACTTGAAAAAAATTCTTTTTATACTTAGTTATGAAAAGCATGCTCTTAATTATAATGATGATCATTAAAACAAATGTCTTGGAAGGCTACTATTTTCAATTCAAAGTCTCTTCAAAAGCATATGAAAAACCTGATGATATATATAACAGGTCAATCCCCCAAAAAATATTAGAAAAACATCCCAAATTAATGTATATGATATGTACATGTATGTGTATGTATATGTATGCTCCTCTCCAGAGAATCAGTTGGTTCTGTCTTTAATTTTATTTTCTTTTTCACATTTATGGGAAGCGTAAGAAGTGGTTTAATTCAATGAAATCAAACATTCGTTGAAAACAAAGGCGTTAGCTCTGAAATAAGACATCAGCTTTGCTGGGCTGTAGATCCTTTGAACTTGGATGACATTGTCTCTGAGGACATGATGTTTGATGAATTTTAGACTTTAAAGCCTTCAGTAGGAAAAAATTAGTCCAGAATCTGTTCCTGTAGGATGGGGGGGAAAAAAATCATTCTTCAAAAGATCAGGAAAAAAATGATGTCATTTTCTATTTCCCTTAAGTACCTTTTCTTCAGATGCTTATATTGGAAAAGGCTCAACAGCCATGAATTTAGGGGCTTATGCTGCAAGTGATCAGGGCATTTATGTCCTCTCTGAACAGAATATTGAGGAGAAACAAAAAAAAACCCTCTTAGAATTTAAGGATAAAGGGCTCTGCGGGTAAGATGGCCTTACAAAACATCGCTGACTAATTTTAATCTATTAATTTGAAATAATGAACATAATGATTTGTGTAAAATTACTTTACCCCTGTTATATGCCAAATCTGTCAGGAACAGCTGCTTTGCATTCAATATATCATAATGACATATACTGTGGAGTTATAATATTTAAATTTCTTTTCATTAAGGCCCTATGTTAGATTTGCAAGCTTATGCACAGGGGGAGAGGAGCTGGTGCCTCCTTCAACTGTCGCTGTTAAAGGTTATCAAAAAGAACTCTTGGCTCTGTGAAGAAATAAGTAATGAGTGCAAGTTGGTTTTGCAGACCCTGTTACAAGGGAAGAATAAACCAGGATTAAAAAGCCTCATGGAGAGTATTTTTCCCAACAGGCCTAATGTTTAATGGGGTTTTTTTTGCTCAGAAGAATTAGGAGGGTCACAGTAACTGGAGCTTGAAATAAAGGTGAGTTGATAACACAGGTGGGGAGGTGGACTGAAGGGTTTGTAATTAATTAAGCTTTTAT
>NW_005054298.1:2583298-2612667 GCF_000277835.1 Geospiza fortis | reverse complement strand
AAATTATCACCGAGCTCTAAATACCACTTTTCCTTGGAATTGCTGATGATACACTTTGTCCTGTCTCAGGGTTTGCCTGGACTTATGGAAATAATGGGTCTGGATGAACATTTCTCACAGCTCAGAAAGTCCAGTTCTGGCTGAGAAGAAATTAGCATTGCAATAATTTTGCTAAACAACCCCCACACACACCTCATGCATGAGTGGAGATGTTGTAAAACATAGCTCCAGGCTCCTTCTGCTGTAGCCTGGAGGTGATTCTTCCATGAAAACCTACGGAGGTGGCTGCAGCATCACGGTAAGACAGTGCTGGGTACCTGCTTTAGGAGAGTCTCTATCAATCTTGGCAGATTAACCAAATAAAAAGGGTCCCAAAAAGACAATATTACAGGCAAGGGCCAGAGCAAAGAGGACACCATGGCCTTGAGAAACAAGGGAAAAGGAAGTCTCTGACTTGAGAGACCACAGACTATAGAATTAAAAGGAACTGAAAAACTGGAACAAGCTCAAGAGCTATAGAATGAGGGCTATCAGTTTTCTATTTTTGTGTGCTTGGAGCAAGCTGAAATTCGCTGTATTTCCACGGACATGTTGAAGGGCTCTGAGTAAGGACATTCTTATTTCCTGTAGGTGGCTGCTGTGACTAACTCTTCCAAGAAGTGCAAACTGACAAACGTATCTAATGCTCAGCTTGGTGGCTATGAGTTGCTCTGAAGATGCCCTTCTTCTTTTCTTTTTCTTTTCTGTTTTCCTTCCTCAGATCTGGATACCCCCATTCACCAATAACCTGATTTCCTGACATCTCCCAGATCCTGTGAGAATACAGCAATTGCCTGCCAGAAGGAGGGAGCTGAGGAAAAGGGCAAAGGGGTAGAACCATGCACACCAACTAGAAGGATCTGTGTATTACACCAGCAAATAAAATCACAGGAAGGGATTGGAACTGACATACGGAATTAATTAATTCAACTAACTGCTTCAAGTCTTTGATAAACTGATTTATTTGATGTTTCCCAGCCCATTCCAAGCAGCACAGTCTCCCCTGAAAGCTTCTGGACACAAGAGAGGACATTCATCTGTCTGCAGAGGAGTTTGACATCCTGCAACTGACTCTCCCTTGCATTTGTTGCTTTCTTTTTCCTGGCACCAGTGCCTGGACAGTTCTGATGAGCTCTGGGATGGCAGCATGGGTGAGAGCAGAGCTGCTTCTTGCATAAAGCCTCTATTGGCAAGAGACAGGAAAATACTTCAGCAATTCTTATTTCCACTAGATTTGATGGGGACACATTGTTTTTGTGAATAGCTTGTTTGGCTGCTTGCTTTTGTTTTGTTTATTTATTTATTGTGAATGGGGATTTCGGTACTGTAGAAATGAGACTGGTTTTCCTCAAATGCTGAAGCAGAAGGAGAAAATATCTCAGAACATCTTATCTTTCTTCTCTGTTCATCCTCAGCATGGGATTTTACAGGATTTGGGACTTTCTCCCCTGGAAACTATTCACCAAGTAACTGAAACTCTTTTAACAGAGGTAGAAGAAACACTGGCTGAGCATCATTTTTGTGCTAAGGACTGACATATTCCTTCCAGAATCTTCCTTTCACCATGAAAACATTGACTGTTTTTGTAGCTCTGACTTGATCACAGGCTCATAGATCAAGATATTGTCTTCCAGAGAGCACAACTCTTTTCTTTTAAGGTTCCTTATTGTGTGACAAAGTGTGTAAAACCACCTTTTTTGGCAGTTTGGTATTGTAGTACTTTTAGCACTCCAGAAAATACATTTACACTGCATTTCAAGCTTGCATGTAACTAAATCCTGTCAAGGAAAGTCTTTACATAATGCATCAACATATGCTGGGGTTTTGTCTCTTTTTTTAGTACAGTATGGCTATACAATGGATTGGAGTGGCTTTTCTAAGTTATTAAATATAGCCCTAGGCAAGGC
Organism: Geospiza fortis; assembly: GCF_000277835.1. NCBI lineage: Eukaryota > Metazoa > Chordata > Aves > Passeriformes > Thraupidae > Geospiza > Geospiza fortis. The sequence continues at coordinate 2,610,721 of NW_005054298.1, read as the reverse complement.
TGGCTTTTAAAATAAATGGCAAGATCTGTAAAAACACCTGGGAAAGAGAGAGAAAAATACTATTTTGGATTTTTATAGAACTTTCTTACCCAGTAGTTTTTTGTTAACTTTAGTGTCCAATTTTTTTTCTTTAACAATGAAATATAGCAATAACGAAGCTTGAAAAATAATGATGTTAAACCAAAAAATATATGTTATTTTCTTAGCTATGCAAATTCCTACATCCAAACTTCATTTTAAGGCAAAATGAAGTTTATTAGGAGTAAATGTTCAGAGAGCTCTATCCTAAACTTCTCTGCTGCTTTCTGTTGTCAAAACTTCAGTGGCTCATCTATTAAGTGATTTAATGCAAGATCGTTTTTCTACTAAAATGTGAATGTTCTGGGTTTTAGACCTCAAGTCACAGCACATATGTTCCTTCCATACAGCCAACACTAGAGTGCTGCAGAATCTCTAAAGATCTATTTCCTACCACCTGGGACCACTTTGGTAAAACATCTCTTGCACTTTCAAGACTGTGGTAAGTGAAATGGATTGTTTGGGGGGAAAAAGGCAGCTCAAAGAGTTTGGGAGATAGTACCAGGATATTTATAATGCACATTGTGATTGAGAGGGCTCTGTGAATTCAGCCACTTCTACATATTTACATTGACATTTACATTGAGGATCCTGCACAATGAACATTTACAGCCCAAGCAGGTGATATTAGAGGTTGCTGCTCACTTGGGCTATGAGCTGTTGGAGTTGTTACATGGCCACAAGCACGGCCTTTTTGACACATCAGAATGTGCTTCCAGAAACATTTTTTGCTGAGATTAAATATTCAAGGCCCTTGTAGCAAAAAAATAAAAAAAAATAATGGCTGCTGAATGGACATCAGCATTCTGAGCAAAGGATTGCTATGAGCAAGAATATGAATTACTGGCCATGCAGGAAAAAAGTATTTTTTCTCCTTTTGAAATGTTCTAAAATTGTGAAAAAATTACACTTCCCTGGTGAAAGATGTGGGGGGAAAAAATAATTATTTTTTAGCTGTCCAAGGCCAGGCTCAATGGGGCTTGGAGCAATCTGGTTTAGTGGAAGGTGTCCTTGCCCATGGCAAGAGGTTGGAACTGGATGATCTTTAAGGGCCCTTCCAAACAAAACCATTCCATGATTCCATGATCATCACTGACTCTTCTGGTTTCCTAGGGTTTTTCCCAGTGAATTGAAAAGTTTGGGTGCTTTAGGCATTTTTTATTAATAAAAAATTATTTTCTTCTGCAGCAAGGCAAGGGATGCGCAATTGTCCTTCCAGGCCTGTGCCTGTGTGCTGTCAGGTTTGTATTGTCTGTTATGGCTTGATTTAAGCACTGAATTAGTTTTGCTACTGGGTGTCTGCTCTACAAGCCAGACACCAGGCTGCCTGCCAGTCATCACAACAGGGAGTAAAGGCTGAACTAGGCAAAAACAACAGAAAAAGTCAAGTTTTCTTTCCCCCTCAGGAGACTGCTGGTCCAGAATGCCTCAGAATAGCTGTTTATGCACCTGAGGAAGCTCATGATACCTCTTGAATTTATTATAACAGAACTGATAACATTGGCTGGGCATTCAGCACCTTCAGTCAACAGTGATTTTTTTAAACCAGGTTTTTCAGCTTTAATTCTCTGAGGTATGAGATGAGGCAACCTGGACGCTCACCAGCCCAGTGACACGTCTCAGAGGCAATGACGCCATCAGCCACTAAAACAGGGACAAGGAATCAGCGCCTCAGAAATGATGCTCCATCTCCAACTTGCACAGCAAACACCAGGGCCAACCTATTGCACAGCAATCTGCTCCAGGTAGAGTCTGTGCAGCTTCTGTTTCCTGCTTAGTTTTACTTAGATTAAATGAGCACTTAGATTTTGTTAAACCGGCTCCTTTTTTTTTTCTTTCTTTTTCTTTTTTTTTTTTTTTGCACATCTAAAGTATTTTCAGCCTTTCAGAGATCACACAGGAAGCTTGTGCTGCATAAGTTTGAGCTGTATGCAAAGCTGCCATCCTTTTATAGAATTTTGTCACTGCTGACATACTGTCAAATGGATGTGAAGGAGCTCAGACGCAGTCTGCGACTCGAGTGAAATGTTAGGTGTGCGGTGAAAGATGTTTTCAGGGCAAATGTCATGTCCCCAGTCATCTAGGGTCTGCACCAGGTAACACAGGCAAATTCTGCTGCAGCATTTTATAGGTTTGATGATGGCTTTTCTTATTTTAGTGGTTAAGTTCTGTTGTCCGCACCGCTCACAAATATTTCCTGACTGTAAAAATGCTTCCAGTGCTTTTATTTGAGTAAAACCTTGATGAGATCCACACAGCTACAATAGATTTTTCAATTAAAAGTTATTACATATGACAAAATAAATTGGTATATATACTGCTTTTAAAAGAGTTAGAAGTTTATTAGTGCTGCTGAAACGGTTACTAGAAATGGTTACTTTACAGAAAAATACTGTATTGCTATCTCACCTCTTCAAACCTGGGAGAAACCCCTCAGCACAATCCATGAACATCATTCACATTTTTATTTCAAAAGTCCAACTTTAAAATACCTCCCTGAAATGCAGGGCCTCCAAAGAAATGGTGGTTTAGAACTTTGAAGAACAGCTGCTGTGCTGTTCAGCTCCCTCTCCTGCTTGTCCCTGTGTGCTGCCTCTTGGCACGCAAAGGCAGCGTTTGGAAACAAGGAGAGTTATGGCTTTGTGTGCCCTTTGGCATAATTGGATCTTTGGCCATGAAATGGATCTTGCAGAAGTTACCAAAAAGTGAATAATAATAGAAGGGTCACTGTGTAGCCCAAGAGCTCTGCCATTCCTTCCCCGTTTTATTGCTAGACTTATGTTGAGTGCCTGAAGGTTTTGCTTCCCCACTGCTTCATTAAGTGCATGATGGACTAAAACTCCTCTCTACAGGAACTTCCTTGCATCATTTTCTTGCTGCAGCAGGAAATGACTCACCTGCAAATGAGACTTTTCTTTGCACCCTGTAAAATGCATCACAATCCCCTTGTAAGGCACCCCAAGCTGCAGTCCAGGCACAGACCCCATACCTCATTTCCTATCTCTATTAGGGTGGCTTTGCTCTCTCCCTTATCTCTATTTCCCTCCATTACAACCATGGATTGTTCTGTGGGATCCTCTTTTAGGGGGACTTTGTTGCTGGACCTCTGTGCAGATGGGACAGAGCTTCTTGAGGAGCTCCGCTTCTCAACAGAGCTCATTTTCCCTCACTGTTGGGACAAAACCCTAAATATCAGGACAGCCATGATTTTCTGAGGTCATATGGCAGGTGTTTGGTGGGTTTTTTGTGGGACACAACCAAAAAAGAACCCCTTTTTCTGCCAAAGCATTACCAGAGAGCTCTTCAGCCTGAGCAGCACTGTGATTGTCCCACAGCACCACAGCCCTGCCCTGCATGGGAATCCCCACTGCTCCAGTTTGCAACATGACCTAGAAATACCAGAAATATATCATTGTTCCTTGCTGAAAGAAAAAAAAAGAAGCCACGTGGCGGATGCTGATGAAGGCATTTACAAGGAAGGGGCGTTTCCAGAGCCCCAGAGGCCCAGAGCTGTGCCTGAATCTGGTGGTTCTCTGGGCTGCCCTGCCTGGGAGGGACCATTGGGGTGTGGGATGCTGCGGGAAGTGACGCAGGGCAGCAGCTGTGTGTGCCCCTGCTTCTCCATGGGCTGTTTCGTGGAGAAGTCTTCAAGCAGAAAATCAAAGTGTTTGCCTGCCTGACCTCTGCCAGGGTTTTTTTTAGAAGCAAAGTCTCTGATTGTCCAGAACTTGCTACTTTATTAATCTAAACAACAGTACAGTAAGTGTCCTGCTTACTAAAGCTATTTTCAAAATAGCAAAGCAGATTTGTAGCAAGCTATTTATTTCAGTACTCAAAGGGTTTCATTGAAGGCAAGAAAAGGGAAGTTGGCTTAAGGCTTAGAATCGTAATTCCTTTCAGCATTTCCTTTTAAACCTCATCTTTACCTTTTGCAAAAGCTAACCTTCTCTGTTTGCTGCAATTTTCACACAGAACCTGCTTTACTTTACTTTCATACTTTAAAATATCTTTTTTTTGGTCCAATCCAGAAGAATTTTGCACTAACCTCTAGATGTAAGTCACCCACGGTGAGATGGTGCACTTTTGCTCTTGCAGGAAGTGGTTTTACTTTACTTTTTCCCTGCTATTTTTCACTCTGTTCGAGCTGTAGGACTAACTCAATTGCTGTCTCTAGACATGTGACCTTGATCTTTTCCGTTCTTTTGAAATAGTTAAAACTGTTTCTCGTTGATGGCGGCTTGAGATGAGATGACAACGTCCCTGGGGCTGCAGGTAAGGAGCCTCTGGTCCATCTCAGTGCAGTTTGGGAAACCTGTTGCTGGAAAATTTTAAAATAATCATAGCTACGAGTGTTTTGTAGGCATTCAAATCAGGTTGGTTTAATTGCACAATTATTTTCTTTCTATATGCCTTTGTGGATTTGAAAGCAAGGAGAAAAGTGTAGAGGATACAGATGTGAAATGATGTTTTAAATCAGTGCTCGGAGTTTAGCAAATCTGTTGCATTCTGTGCAAGAGGCAACTTTATCTGACCTTGTCTAGTACCCCAAACCACTAACCCCTTCTCATATCCCAGCTGGAACTAACTAGCTCTCCCCAAAAATGTAGAAAAGTTTGTGGCACTGGCTGGCAAATGAGATTAGATCACTTTTCCCAGCGTTTGCCCTTCCTGAGTGCAGCTTAGCACTGTTTGATTACCTGGCTCCTGTGCTGGTGACCATGAGGGATGTGATTAGTAGCCATGGATACTGTAAAAGTCAGCTCTAAGGGGAGGTATCTAGTTGTTTTTGTGTTTCTAGAGCCTGAAGTGGTTGATAAAGGGATTTCTTGCCCTACTCAATATCAAGAAGTTTGATACCACTCTATTATTTGTCAGGTAGGAAAACAACATGGGGCACAAAGGACATTATACATAAAATATCCTGGGTTTCTCTATGGGCAGTTGATGGTGGAGCTGTTCAGTGGAGATGTTGTGGCTGTGGGTTTCCTTCATGGGCTGTTTAAACCCAGACTAATTCATCCTTCAGAGCTGGCCAGAAAAGGTTTGTATGTCCTGACCACAAAGTTTTCCCTCAGCAAAGACACCTTTGCTGTTGGTAGGCAAACAACTTTTTGGCCTGCAAAGCTTTGCAAAGAAACAGTAAGTCAGGAAGATGCTCAAATAACACAATAAAGTGCTTTGATTATGGGCCACATAAAGGAGAGCCAGAATTAGCAAGGCTTGTTTTGTGCTGAAGGTTTTTTATCCCAGCAACACGTAGCTTGCTGCAAACTTTATGACTTGTGCTCCTGTTTGTAACTGATTGCTTTCTCCAAACAGGCAACTTGGGGTTTTTTTTTGGAAATATGGGTCAGAGTTGAAAGATATCACACGTGGCTCAGAGCTCATTTTGGAATTGTGCATACTAATTGGAGACAGATTTTAGTGTAATGTTGGAAGATCACATTTCATATTTTTTGTACTTTTTGGAGAAAAAAAAAAAAAAAAAGCTGTCCTGCCCGCATACACAAATCAGCATAGACAGGGAAATTGTATAAAAAGAATATGTTCTCTTCCTGGGCTGTGTTTGTCGTGATTTTTATGTTTCTGCTGCAGAGTCTTAGAGTAATTTAAAATGTATTTTCCAAAGAGCTGTGAGATTTGGTGAGGTAGTTTGAATTCTCAGAGTTTTATGTCTTTATTTTCTCCCTTTCTCTGCAACTTACCTCTTGGTGTCCAAAGCAAATTCATTTTAAAGCAGCATGTCTTGTTCAGTTTACCTCTCCATCCAATTACATCTGTGATGTACATTTGTTCATTTTCTTTTCCAAAGAGAGTGAACAGCAGAAGCACTCTGCATTTTAAAGCTCCTGCTATACACTATTATTGAATTGCAGAAAAAAAAAAAACACAAAAAAAACCCAAAAATGTTGGGTTTTTTGACAGCATTTGTTGTAGAAACTTCTTTTAGCTTTGACACAAAGATATCCTGGTTTGGAAGAGGTTCTCCATCTCCTTCCAACCAAGCTTGAGTACATGACACTCTTGGCAGTCCCTGTCACCAGAGGGCTGTAACCTGGCCTTGGGTATGTTCCTCCCTACCTGGAGTGAAACAGGAAACAGAAAATAAAATGGTGACAGAGGCATGCTTGAATTTCCCTCCTGGTGTTTGGGTAGCAAAACTCCACAATCTCCAACGTGGTGCTGGAGAATTCCAACAGCTCTGGTTTGGATTTCTCGGTCTGTTTCTGAGAAACAGTTTATCAACTATTACTTCCTTTCAGCTATGAGCTTCAGGACAGGGTTTAAGAGGCAGCATCCCATGCAGTGGGATGGATTTCCCTTTGTGACCTCCAGTGCTGCAGTGAGAATGGCTTTGTCTGTGCTGCCCAAAGCTTGGGCCCCTGCTGCCAGGCTTTGAGCCATGGTAACTGCTGGACTGGGGTGTCTTTTACTCAATCACATCCAGGATAGTTGGCTATAGGCAGTCTTTGGTGTTTTTTTAATGCTCACTATGTGTAATTCTGATACTTGCTTATTTTTCTTAATTTTTTTTTGTGAGATAGCTTTGTGCTGTATCAGATCAAACAGTGTGAGATAGTTGGCTATAGGCGAGCTGTTAACCATTTAATGAGCTGTTAAAGCCTGCGTGGGGCTAAAAACCATCTCTTGTTGAAGTCTGTCAGTACTTAAATGTGTTCCTAACTTTTAACCTGAAACACAGCATTTTTAGAGAACATGCCCTAATCCTTTATTGGTGCTGTTTGGGCTGATCTCTTTCAAAAACAAAATAAAGCATCACCTGAGCTCCAGCCAAAGTCTCTACATTCCACTTATCTCCTAAGAGCTCCATATGGATGGATGAAACCTGTTTCTCAAGGCTACAAAGGCAGAAATTGGTGCTGATGGATCCTGTTATATGCAGATGGTTTTCCTGATTTCATTTTTTTGGTAGTATAAATCTTGAAGAAAGTAGATTGGATACAATTTTGGCCCAGATTTTCCATGATAGTTCAAGTGCCATTTCGATAATTCAAGTGCCATTCAGGGCACTGCAGCAGACTTCCCCACCTGGCTACACAACCTGCCCAAAACTGTCCCTTTTCCATTCTGTGGTGGCTTCCTACAGCTTTTGTCACCATCAAACTGGTGCCATGACCTCTGGGGGTCAGGGTGGGCTGGATGCCTTGCTGCCTTCAGCATTTGGGCTCCTGGGCTGGGTGAGGAGGTTTTGGTGTTGCCTGCTCTGAAACCTTCCCTTAAGGTGGGTCTGCTTCAAGCAGTGAATCTGAATTTCACTCTCAGCAGCCCTTGAAGGACAGAGATGGTTTCCTTCTGTGCTGGGTGTTAGGATCGCGCCTTCATGCCCTCAGCATGCCTCTGTCAGTCCTCCCTGCTTTGAGAAATACTATAAAAAGGTTGTTTTGGAGACTCACTGCAAAACAAGCACTGCTAGCTCCTCATTTACACTGGGACTTCCTCAATGAGGAGCTATTTTTTCCCTAAAGAGTGAGTGTCACAGTCTTGCATCATCTTTGTCACAACTCGAAGCTCCCTGGGTTGCAAACTTCCAGGCTGGCTGAGACAGGAGCAAAAGGAAAACACTTGGATTTTCATTAAGAAGGTTAGGAAATAATTTTCTGGGCACAGATGTTTAGATGCTGCAAACTGACAATGGGGCAAATCTAACCCATGCAAGAGCCGTCAGTGGAAGCAGCCAAGCCATGCTGGAGAAGTTTCTCAGGGCATTATTGGTTCATATTAAAGTAATTTGGAAATGTTGACATCTGGCACACGTAAAATAAATCCTGTTTGCAGAAACTAGGAACCAAAATTCATATATGCTTAAACATTTTGACCTTTTTTCTCTTATTTTTTCTATATTTTCACTCAGCTCACTTATGAGAAAGAAATGTTTTGAGAACTAAGTAGGAAAGGTAACAGAGGTTTAAATAGATATTTATATTCTCCAAATTATCTGCTGAGCTACTGTGTGTGTTGCATTAACTCAGGGAGTGCTCAGGTCTTTACTGACACATTTCTTCAATAAATTAACTGAGTTTGATGGTGCTATGATTGGTGGTAGGTTGTTTAAGATCCATGTAACTCTCCCTGCCATTGGAGATTGACAGATATTAAAGCATTCACCTGCAGTTAAGCTGGGTATTGTGGGTTTCTACTGTGGTTTTCATGAATATTTTTTCCAAACCTTGTGCCTGACACACTAAGCAGGCACAGTCTTTGAGCAGATGAACCTAAAGGGACTTTTGTTTCCTTCTGTAAATCATCCATCAGTTTTCAGTACACCTGCAATCTGAGATGAGGAGGAAGGGAAAACAGAAGTGAACGTGGCACAGAGCTGAAGAGACATGCTTTGAATATGTGCTCATTCTTTGTTTTGGATTTCTTTTTCTGCCACACCCCGAGCAAAACCTCTTCTGTATTTGGTGCTGAATCAGATACCAGTTACTGAAAGTGCTCTTGGGCAGGACACAGCCCTGGCACCTGAACTTGTTTATTTGCTACTCAGGATGTTACCAACTCTTCCTTTTGGGGTGAGGAAGGAAATGACAGAGATATTTTGTGAGAGCAGTTGAAGCTCAGGAGTTCTGAGAGGGCTCTGTCCCCTCCATGGCTGGTGGGTCTGTCCCCAGCCTGCTGGGTGTCTGCTCTCAGCTTTTTGGTGTCTCTGCTGCAGCTGGGGCTCAGAGCCAAGCCCAGACACATCACAGGAGAGCCCCATGGCCACACCATGGACACCCACAGCAAACACCAACAGAAGCCTCCTCAAAAATGCACTTCTCTCTCAGAAAATGCTTTTCTGTCAAATAGTTTTGCTATGAATTAATCAATATTTTACACCTGGGAGGGTGTCCCATCAGCCTTGCCATCTCTCAGAGTTCTGGCACATGCTGCCATTTGTGTGTTGGGCTGAGTAGTGCTGAGGTTTGATCCAGAGAGATCAATGTTTCCATTATCAGCAGTACATCGCATTCTTGGTTAATTTATTGGGAAAAAAAAGCACCCAACAAATATAGTAACTAGTAATCAAATTCTAGTGATGATTTTTAGATTTAGAATTAACCCATTTAGCATTAATCCATCCACCATTAATCCATCTGCTCTTGGAGTGCCAAAGAAAGCAGAAACAGCCCAAGGGAAAGCATGTCAGCTCTTCCTCCTTCATTAATCCTAAACCTTGGAAAAGGCAAGGAGTGCCCTGAGCTTTAGCAGATGCTTAGAGGGAGTGATGTCTTCAACCCATTCTTGAATTTGTTTTGGATAGTCCAGCATTAGCTCCTGTTTGAATAGGATGCAGTCACAGACACCTGAGACACTCAGAATTGCTCCACAGAGTTTGAATTTGAAAACTTCCTTTCTAGTTTTCATTTTCTTCTGAAGTTTGGGTCTTTTGTGAAACCTTTCTTAGAGTGGGGGTAGCTGAAAAGAGGGAATCTATTAAAATTGTACAGATAAATTGTACAGACTAAAAGAATGAAAGAAGTTACAAGAAGATGTTTCTTACTGGAGTTGTACCCTGCAGCAAGATTCAGGTATTTAGGGAACAACGTTGATGCAGTCTAAGGACATTTTAACTCAGGTGCACAGGACTGCAGAGGTTCATTTGAGTAGAGTTATTCCATCCAAAAAGGGGTTTAAGGATGCTACCTCATAAACCCAGTGGAAAATGTAACAGCCATTAAGTATTTTTGCCCTGAACAGTGCTGGGGGCAGATGAAGGGCTGTGACTGTCTCACTATGAGTGTTGGTGCTTGCAGGTGGCTCTGCTGTGCTCCTGCTGCCATTGGCATTGATTTGGCTGTGTGTGGCACATCTGTGCTGGGACACAGGTGGCTGTGGCCTCCTGGCCTGCAGAAAAGGTGTACAAGGTTTCCTGGAATCACCCTGAACCACCTTAGTGAGACAAAGTTTTCTGGTCCCTCGCTAAAGAATTGCATTTGCAGCAAAAGAGAATTGAATATAATTAACAGAGCCTATGCTCAAACTACTTGTGCCATCAAAGCAATCATGGAAATAGATGATTTTTAAGGTCCTTTGCAACACAAACCATTACATGAGTCTATGAAATTGACTTTTTTGACAGCACAGCACCCTTGGTATTTCCCTGTGCAGCCATCTCAGCTGCACACTGTCATATCAGATGTTATCACACAGAACAAGGGCCTTTGTCTCCTCTTTGCCACGTGGCGCTGGGGCACACACTCCTGCTGCAGAAGAAAGCAAACTGGGGGCCCCATGAAATGCAGAAGAGGGGCTTGCTCAAAGCAAACCACAAAGAATTTCCCCTCCTGGTTCCTGCCACAGCTCAGAGGTTTTCTCCTAGAGCTGTAGGTGCCGTCTCTGCTGCATTTCACAGCAGCCTCTCCTGGAAGCGCAGCACCAGGAGCTCTGCAGGGGAAAGTGGGGATGGAGTGTGGGAACAGATTAAAAGTGTCTGGAGGATTTTTTTTTTTTCCTCCCTCAGACGGGAGGTGGGAGCAGTGAGAAGAAGCAAGGGAACAGCTGCAGGATCACAGCAGAAAAACTGCTGCAGAGAGAGATGATGGGAGATGGGGAGAGGGTGGGAGGGACTGCTTCATGTGCACAGCACAGGAAGTCAAACATCATCGGCAGAGTGGGAGGGAGGGAGGGCATCTCTCTGCCTGGGTAAAGGACAATCCTCCTCTCTGTAGGACTATTGAGGCAGGTAGGGTCAGGCAAAAAAGAAAAAAAAAGTTACTGTAAGTTTTAAATAAAAATATAAATAAGTTCATCATAAATTCACTTTATTCTTTAATTTATTTTTAAAGTCAGAGAAGATTTAAAGCCTTTGGTATTCAATAATCTCAGTATCTCAGTTTGACAGATGTCTTCTGTGGGATGATGGGTATATGGAACTGCAAAAAGGATTAAGACACAGCAAATGCGCATTGAAACTGCTAAGCTGAGGAGCTCTCAGATACTCTAAGAGGTTAAAACTGCTGTTGCTGCTTCACCAAAGGCTTTACAGAACTCAAGAAGGCATTTTTTCTGGTGAAGGGGATGGTGCTGCTGCAGGAACTGAGGGCTGGGGGGCAAAGTGAGCCATGACTTACAGCTGCTCCACGTGTTCAGTGGTGCCCAACTGATTTAGAGTGAGATAAAACTTGTGTGTAGTTTTACTCAGTGATGGACGTGAAATGCTTCCTCCCAATGAATCATCCAGTGGAGCTGTGGGGAGGGCACAAAGGGGCTGTCACACCCTACCCAAGCAGGCCTGGTGAGAGTCCTGCCCCTCTCAAATTGAGCCCAAAATTCCTGGTGGCAAAGCTCTGATATTTAGAACTCACAGGAAGTTTTGTTTCTTTGGCTACTTGCAGCAAGCTTACAGGTGTTTAAAAAATATTTTTCTAATACATCAGTTTGTCTTGTGGTACAAACTCTTCTACTTCTCCAGAGACTTTGGGTTGTTCCAAAATTACCATCACCACATGTCTAGTTCAGGTAAGCATGGAAAGCTTGGATGAATATCCAAATCTCTGTGAGGAGAAGTTCTGCAAAATTGAGCTGGAAGTATTTCAAGCAGCCTTACTTTGAAATTTCTGTCACTTCTGCTTCTGCTTGTATCTGTAAATACTGCAAGAATAACCTTTCCCATAGTATCTCATCACTCCAGATCTGGCAACATTAAAAGTAACAACACTTTTCTGAACATTTAGGCTATAGGAACAGATTTCTTTCAAGCACCGGGGAAAATTTGTGATTCTTATGTGATCTTCCTAGAGAAAACACTGTTTTTTTTTTTCTTTAATTCTGAATTAGACAGCTTTAAACTAAAAAGTTGCCATGAACAAGCATCAGGTGCAGGTGTGAAATGAGTTTAGCCTGGTCAGTCTTGAGGTGTTTGCAAAGCCATGGCTCTAATCTGTACTTATCTGTAGTAAATAAAACTTTAGAGTAAAGGACAGAGGTAGAAGGAAATTTTCTTCTCCTTATGATAGGACAGGTCAGGAATAACCAAGCATTCTCCTCTAGCACTTAATAGGTCATATTTAGTGTTAAGCCAATTAAATGCATGAATTATAAGTTGTCACTAAATTTTATGCTGCTGTAAATTACCCAATGCCATTGGTCTAATGTCCAAACCCTTCCAGTCCTGCTGTTCAGAGCCACTGGAAGCATTGGAAGTGCTGTGCATGGGATGATGCTCACAGATTGGTTTTTAATAGTTAATCTATAGGACCAATATTCTCCATCAGAAGGATTGTCTAGCTTTCACAGCACAGAAAACAGAGGCAGGTGTCCTGGATCAAAAGCAATCCAGAAAGAAATGAAAGGTGCTGCCAGCAGGAAGACCTAGAAGTAGATTTTTTTTTTTTCCTCAGGCATGTTCTTTTACATATTCAAGTGAATTTCTACTATGGACAACTGTTCCCAGAACATATGCAGGCCAAACTGTACACAAAGGATACTTTTAGCTTCAAGTTCCACTGGGAGCTGAGATAGTGAATTGACATGGGAATGGTGCAAGTAGACTCCATTATGCTATCCCATATGATATATTGGGACAGAAGAACTTTTGAAACAACTGCTACCTTTGCTGAGACTTTATTATGTAACATAATTAGAAAACTAAGTGGTGCAAGAGGAGGCATGACCATATGAAATCACTTGATGATTTTCTTTTACCCTATTTAATGTGGTTTTGCTGTTTTCAATAATATCCCAGTGACATTTCCAAGCAAGTTTGATTTGTGCAGGGAAGACCTGCAGACAGCAGGTCATGGAGCAATACAGGATCAGAGTTGTTGGATCTGGAGTCATAAAATGTGGATGTGAAGGGTTGGTCATTGTATCCACAAAACTTTGTAATTGTAACTCTCCCATTCTCCTCTCTTTCTAATTCTCAGAACATTTCCAGCCAGATGGGAAAGCATTTCCAAAGGGAGCAGGTCTCTGCCCCATAGAGACCAAACAGATTTTCCGTTTTCCTTTGTCATCTGTCCTGCTCTTTTTAAGGGATTATCTGTGTATAGAAGGGAACAGAATCTGGGGTTGTCATCTTCTATGAAATTCCAGAATAACACAGAGGAAGTCTTTAGGCCCTTCATTGATAACCATTGTGAGTCCAGAATAGGCACATAAATTTTCTCTCTTCATATTTCTCTCCAACTAATTCTGGAGAAAAATCAAGCAAAAATTTTAAAGATTAACAATATTTCCATTGAAAATATTTGGATATTTTTCTGCCACTTGCTAGAAAGTGGGACTTGATATAAACCTTTTGTTATGATATTTTATCCTTTTTTAGAATTATTTTTTATTTTGCAGTGTGATATTACTTCTTGAAAAAAGTAGAAAAAGGCTGCAGTCAATCTTCACATCAATAAACCACTCATAGTTTTAGCCCATCTGTCAATGGACAGGAAACACTGAAGCCCCAGTTGTACAAGTCTGTAAGGTATTGCGGGGTGCAGACTGTATTTATGTGGGTCTGTGACCTGCTGTAAGTACTGAATAACATATCCCTAATATGTGTGGAAAACCCCCAGGAATGAAAAGTGAAGTACCACACTCCAACACTTTAATTCTTAGGAACTGAGTCATCAAAAAACCAAACTTTAAGTACATTCTTAGACCCAAAATTAAACAAAACCATTGCTTCTGTACCGTGGGGCAAGTGTGTGCCCTTCCCTCTTGTTACAAAGTGCATTTCCTAGCCTGATCCTCCTCAGGGGTGCTTAAATGGTGCTGTTGCTCAGCTGCAATTCCATCAGCCTCAGCTGGGTCACTGGGAACTCAAAATCACAATCAGGCCTGTAAAACCTGCCTGGAACCACCTTCTCTGTGTTGCACAAGCCAGAAAGAAATTAAGTTATATGAAAACACATTTTGTTCCTACTGGATATTAGGTTGGTACATGAGATTTCTGTTGTGAGAATTATGTAGTTGCTAACCAAGAGCTGTAAAATATAACCCTCTCTTAATATAAGAGAATAAATCAGAGAGGTTGAAATTGTCATCATGCCAAGGATCAGGTTAAAATCTCACAGATAATCTCACAAAGGTTTTTCAGCCTAAAGACTTGTTTGATGCTTTACTCTTGTATTGAGTTACTACTTAGATGGCCTGCTAAGTCATAGGACAAGAAGAAATGGCTTCAAGTTGTGTCAGGGGAGGTTTATATTGGATTTTAGGGAAAATTTCTTCACTGAAAGGGTGATCAAGCATTGGAACAGGCTGCCTAGGAAAGTGGTGGAATCACAGTGCCTAGAAGTGTTCAAAAACATGGAGCTGTGATGCTTCAGGACATGGTTTAGTGATGGACCTGTCAACAGATGATGTTTGAGGCATTTCCCAAGCTCAGTTGTTCTCTGATTCTATGATTTGGGTCAAGCTGTGTTGAGAAATTTGCCTTTAGGTACATCCTTCATAGAGACTGAATGATATACCTCAGAGCATAAAAAAATGTGAATAATGGTTCAGGCAGCTTATGCCACACATGGTGACAGAGAAATGCTGGACAGTGAGATATGGCTCCAAACAAAGCATAAAAGATGATTTGCTCTTCTCTTTGACCACAGCAGAGAGATGGGATAAATTGGAGTGGGCCATTTCTGCTTTTATTTGCAGAAAGTCCACAAGTACTGGACGAGGAAAGAGAAATCACAAAGCCAGCTTTTAGAGGAGCTCCATGATCCTTGCTCTGTGTTGTCTGTTCTGAGACAGCAGCAAAACTCTAATATGTTGGCAACGGGGTAAAAAAATTAAATGAGGGTGTGATAATTAATGCTGATGAACATGGTTTTTGTAGGGTGCAACACCTTAGAGATGAGATTGCAATTTTGGGTGATATGGGAAACTGAGTTTAGGACATTTAACATTCTACAGCAGGCTGAACCTGGCACTAAATTCTGCTTTATTGTCTATCTGGTATAAAGAGACAAAAGTGGGGTAAAGAACCAGGCAGATGGTGTTGTCATTCCTGATTTCTTGCTTTGATTAAAGGCAGGAGTGATGGTCAATATTAATCCTGCTTCCTAAGTACCTGATATTATTTTTGCAAATGAAAAGGCATAGGAAGGTTGGAAGGTTATATCTGCTTTGTATTTTCAGTCCAGTGGATTTCTCTGCTTTCCAGTGCTCAGATAAACTGGCTTCAGGACACTCCTGGGCACCAGCCCAGGACACTGCGTCCCTCAGCAGCCTTTCCTGCCTGTGTCCCTGCCCTGGGCACAGGGGTGTGATGTGTCAGCTCTCAGAGCAGCACGGTGGGGATGGCTGAAATAAAATAGACACAGCAAAGCGCAGATAGGAGTAATTTTTAAAACCCCAACAAATTATGGAGCAATTTACTGGCTATTCTCTCTCTTTACATGTAGTTTTTTCATTTGTGCATCTTTATTTAACATCACTGGGTGTGTGTTCAAGCACTTGCTGCCCTGAGCAGTGCCTCTGCAGAGATATCAGTGTAGCCAAGGGCAAAACGTAACAGCAGCACTATGTACGTGGTGTGTTGATTTTGGTGATAAGCACTTTCGCAGACAAACTGACACATTCTCCTAAACAGGAGCGCTCCAACTCACCACATGTCTGGCATTCTCTTGTTTTTTTTTTCAGTTGTTAACTGCAACTTCTGCTTCCATTTTTGTGGTTTTGCAGGCTCACAGGTCTGCCTTGATGGTGAACCTAGTGCTGATTTTTATCCTTCTGTGATAATGTTGCATTAGGTTTTGTCCATGCTCCTCAAGTACTGTGTGTTCTTGAGCAAAGTACTTAAATTAGTCAAGGCAACAAGATGCGCTTCAGTTTTGCAGTGTTTGCACTCTGCTGCGCCGAGAACTTTCATGCTCATTATGCTTCTGACTTGACAGTGGTGCAAGTCATAAGGAGAAAACGTGGGGAGAAATTAAAAGCTTATAATCTTATTTAGAAATACTGAAAAAATATAATAGATAACAAATTTGAGTGCTATTAATTAGTTGGGTTTTTTTCCCCTTTTTTTGGAGAAAAGTACATGTTACCACTGTTTAATCATAGAAACCTATAATGATGTGTGTTGGAAGGGACTTTAAAGACCATTTTGTTCCAGCCCTATGCCATGGTCAGGGACACCCTCCACTATCCCAGGCTGCTCCAAGCCCCATCAAACCTGGCCTTGGACACTTCCAGGGATGGGGCAGCCACAGCTTCTCTGGTAGAAGATGCTGATGAATTATCATTTGCATTCTGTCTTCTACTGTATGTAGCTGTAGGAAATGTATCGCTCAAGGCAAAATTTGGAAATACTGCTATCTTCTTGTTTCTTGAAGAATTAATTCTCTGCGTTGTAGAAAATCTACATACTGACTTTACCAGTCCTGCAGCAAAATTCAGGAAATAAAGTTCTTGGCTAATACCAATCGGTTCAATCATTATAGGGTCATTTTTTGGACAAAGTAGCATGTACAAAATGGATTAAAATACTGATAAATTCAATATGAAACTCATTCTATGTCCATGAGGTGCTGTAGGAGGGCAGTTCACACAGTCATTCTGGGACAGAAACTGTAGTTCAGCTACAAGAGATGTAAGAATGGTAGGGATAAGAGCAATTCACTATCTTAATTTTTTCAAAAAGCTAAAAAGTGTATTTTTGCTTTTTTGATAGAAACTCTAAATAGCAACAGAAGGGTTTGCTTTAGTTTGTTTTATTTTTTTGTTTTGCCATCTCCTTTCTCTTTTCAAAAGGACAGATAATAATTTTCCCCCATCAAACAAAAATAACTGACATATTTTCACTGTTACCAAACATCATGATTCTGTGAAAGCTCTACTTTTAAATAAGACATTGAAGAAAATCTCCTGGTGAATAGTTTTGGCAATTCCCAACATTTTGTGGGGAAGGAAGAGATCTGATCTTCACCATTTGCTGTGCAATTCTCTAAACCTGGGCTGGATTCTCAGAACTGGGATGGCTTTGCCGTGTGTGGATTTGCATCAGCAATAACCTTTTTGTTTTTCACCTCTACAGCCCTCATTATTTCCACACCATGTGTTTGAAAGTCAGCTGTACATTTAGGAATTGGAGTTTTAAACTCTTTAGGAACTGTCAAATGCCACTTGAATGTTTATCAGCCAGCTCTCCCCTGTAGCTGGTGCCTGAGCTCTGGCTTAACTCAATCTGCTGCACTACAAGGTTGCTATGCTACTTGCTGGAGCAGACTTACATCCTCCTGGAGCATTCCAAACACATGGACCCATCTGTAGGAAAAGTCTTTGGAGGAGTTGGCCCACTGAGGCTGCAAATTTTATTAAAGGATGAACCACTTCTTCCTTCAAAGAAGGCTCTTGGCCTCCTGAAGCATCTCTGAAAGTGACTGGGTGTGTAGGACAGAATTGGTTTTGCTGCCACAGCCAAAAAGGGGATTTTGTTCCTTCAGCTTGGTGGTGTTTCTTGCCCCATAAGTAAGTGATTCACCCATTCTCCAGAAATTAAATTTCTCCTTCCTCATACCTACTGTAACCTCTTTTCCCCACTCTAAGAATCAGCCTTTAATTCCTGCATCATCCATCTGTCCTCATGTCAAGGATTTTTCTTGCCCCTGACTATTCCTCACCCTTTTCCAACTTGCCCCTTCTGTTCCACAGTGCCCCAAAACAGGTATTTCTGAGAAGAATTTTGAGTGTGTACCCTTGTTTTCCTTCTCTTAGGTTAATGTCTCAAAGTTGTCCTGTCCCTTTACTCCACGAACACTCTAAACAACAAGGTGGAGAGGAAGGGAAATTCTGTCTTGGTTTAATGCCTTTCTCTAGCAAATCAACCATAGGAGGTTTCAAAACTGAAATTTATATCCAGATGCTAACTGTTTGCCAAAAGGCAAATCAGATAATTATATAATGGACATGGAGTGCCACACAAGCAGTGGCATGGGGCTTGGCAGCTCTGCCTTCTAAAGGAAGTGAAACAAATTCCCCTGCAAAACGGGCCCCAACTTGGCCCTGATGCTTCTAATAACAATTTGGAAGCACCAACTCATAAATGCAGAAGATAGGATCCTTTGTATGTTTTCTGACGATATCTGTTTCCTGATGGTCTTCCCCTCTGTTATCTTAAAAAAAAAAGTTAGAACAAAAATAAGCAAACAAACAATAGAGGCAGGGCAGAGTATGAGGATTACCAAATCCTCCTTGCAAATGCAAATGTCGTGCTGTTGCATTTGTGGAGCTCATATTCAGGGTGCCATCTACTGGCACGTAGGGCCGGTAACGCTGTCAGGAGCCTGCCTGGAGCTCGGACAGCAAAGGATTCCTACCTGAAAATCCTAAGGGCACAACTTTTGTACCTTTCTTCCATATGATGTCAGACTTCCTCCATATTCTGCAGGATCCCACTGTGTTTTACACTAAGACAAATCTAATGGTGCAAATGCTCCATTATGGGTTTTGTTGTTGTTTTCTTTTATAGTAGTTCCTGTAATTTTAGTATCTTGGAAAGCCTCCTTGTAATACTCTGATGTAGGCAAATTAGCTCAAATGTCAGGAAAATTAAGCAAGGTTCAGTGAGATTAGAACCAATAGTTTCAGAAGTCTTTGCATCCCTGCCAGTTACTGTGCTCCTACTTGTGATCCAGGGCATGACTTTGTCACACCATTGAACTTTTTTATGGCACATCGTGTACTGACAACATCAGGCAGAGACTACCTAATTAAAACTCATAATGCTCCTGAGAAGGGATATGTCAGAGCTTTATAGGTGGGAGATTTCAGAAGAAAATCTGAGCAATGTGCTCCAGCCAAACATTGGATCCGTGACAGAGCCAGCGCTGCTCTCGTCTCTCGAGTCTGATCCTCTCTCCAGCCTGGAGCCTACTGAAAATCTGTTGAGAAGCAATTTTGATTTGATACCAACATGAAATACAAAATGGTTTGACTCTCCAAGTTTAGGAGGAGAGAAAAAATAATTTCCTGCTTGGAGCTGCTGCAGTCCTCACTGCCAAAATGGCAAAGTATCCCTGTGACATGGATTTGGGTGCTGACTGCTCTGAAGGGTGGTGAGAAGTGTCTTGAGGAGGGAGAACACACAGTGCTGCCCAGCAAAGATTCATGGAAAGAGTTTTCTCAAGTGCACTACACCAGCTCTGCAGCAGTCACAGGCAGGCATGCCCCTAAGTAACATGAAACAGCTTTAATCTAATTTCTATAACCTGAGGTTCAACTTCTGTGGGGATCCTTGAGTAACCGAGTCAATGCAGGAAACAGCCAATGGGCACAAGCTTTGTTTTTGGTATGTTTTTTTTTTTTTTTATTAAATTCAGTGTTTCTATCATGGCACATGATGTTGCATGAGCAATGGGTTAATATTAAAGTACTTATTCCTTTCTTTTGTCAAGAGTGCTATCATGAATGCATATAAATTCCCTTGAAGGTCCCAGCCCATGCCAGGGGAGTTGGAAATATGTGATCTTTGATGTGATCCAATCCCCCCAAAAATCTGTGGTTCTGTGAAAAACCTTCTGGACATGGGCCAACCCCTTGTAGGTGTTCCTGCTTGAACAGGTTGGACCTACCAAGGTCTCTTCCACCCTCAGCCATTCTGACTGCATGACCAGTTGTTATCATCCTCTACATTTAGGGCAATTTCCTGTGAGGGGTGGTTTTATCAGTGCTGAGAGGCTGAAGCTGGGGGAGCTGTGTCCTCCCACCTGCCCAGGCTGTGGTCCTGCCCAGAGATGTGCAGCAGAGCTCCCCATCTCCCCCTCCCACCTTCACACCTGGATGATGTGTTCTCTGCTCTGACATCTTCACAATAACGGGCTTTCTTGAAATCAAGGCATTTAATCTTTCAGAGCCTTCAGAAGTTGCCAGGATGTTGCTAGAAATAGCCATGCTCTCCAACCCGTTTGGAAAACGCTGATTCTTCAACAGTTTATACTATAACTGCGCTTAAATGGATTTCCATTTCCCTGGCTCCATAGTTGGGAAACCAGCTTTTTCAGCTTGTGTAGTATCTCTTCCTTACACATTTTCTCATGTGGTTACACAGCAATATAAAGAGCCAGTTTTCTTGTGACTCTCAGTAGATTGCAGCACCCACGAGCTTCATGTAGTAGTACGAGGGTGAGCAAGGGGGGAGGAAAACAGAGCAAGTGTTGTACTTCACTGTCTTGGTGTTTTCTGCAGGAAATATAATGCAATTTTGTCTAGCAAAAATGTTTTGAATAGCTAGGAGGGAGTTAGTTGAGTTGTTCTATCACTAAAATGGGAGGTTGAACAGCAGCACTGTGATCACTCTAGGTCCACTCCCCATCCAAGGGCTTGAGAGCTCAGCCATTTCTCAATTTCACATTCTTAAAATGGACAGAGAAACAAAAATCTCATCCATGCTGCTGGTAGGATTGTGAAAATTAAGGGCTATTTTATCAGCTCCAGGACACTGCAGGGCTTCAGTGTGGCCCTGAGATGCACTTGTAGCTGGCCCGTGTGGGACTGTGGAGGTAAGATATGTTAATTGGCTTCACAGCCTGTCCTTTCCCTTTGCAAGATTTAAAATGTGCCGTGCGAGCAGGGCCAAAGACAAAGTGGAGTGGCTGCCAGCTGGACGTGGCAGAGGCTTGCAGGGAGATTACACCATGGAGGAGAATGGCTTTTGAGATAAGGATAATCTTTTACATAAACTAACTCTTCCAAGGCAGTTTGGATGGGAGGGTGATAAGGACAATAATCAAACTGCAGGCTGACACAGCTGATAGTTATCCTGGTGTTCAAAGATGATCAAGATCTTGCCAGCAAGACAACCCAGCTTCTTCTCCTGACTGCGGTGACACAGACCTGGCATTGATACGTTTTTGTATGAGGAATCCCTAGATTAATGCTCTTATTTCACATTCTTCAGGTCAATCCAGCAACCATGGAAAGGTCTTCAACTTCTGATGCAGCCTCTGAAAAACCTAATCCTTCCCACCATAGCACAGGGGCTGTTCAAATGAGGATCAAAAATTCCAACAGTCACCACGACAGGCTGAGCCAAAGCAAATCTATGATTCTCTCTGAGAATGTGAAAGTCGCCGAGCCCGTAAGTAAAACACTCCTAATATTTTCTGAGTCTTCCAATTTTTTAAAAATCTACAGATTTTTTTATGCGTGTTAAGACACTGGTTCCATTATCATCCTTTGAAAGGAGGGATCTAAAGTCACTAATACATTTTTAGGAGTATCTCTAGGCATTGGAATAACAATTTTCCTTCATGAAATACAGAATTTGGCTTTGGTGGCCATGATCATGACATCTACTCAGCATTTCAACTCTCAGTTGTAACAGCACTTAAGTAAGGCTTAAGTAAGTAGAGAATAGCACTTCCAGTTTCAGATACACATCACAGTTTCTCAAAAGGCAAACTTCAAAAGCAGACAGAAGAAAACAAATGGAAATTTCAAACAACTTTGTAAAAAAATGTCTTGCTCTGACTGAATGAATTGTACAAAAATCAGACACTGAACGTATGCTGTTATTTCAATAGTAAACAGAGTCAAAGGAGTTGAGTTGTTTTTTTATCCATTAGCATTTTTTTTTTAAATTAAACAGTTAGTGATGAACTCTATTGCCAGTTGCATCCCTGCCCCTGTGTACTCCTTGTGAGCTACTAAACAAACTGATTGGTATGAGTCTCCCCTGGTTAATTTTCTTCCATAATGGTGGCAACTTGCAGCTGAGGCCATATGATGTTACAAAATTATTTATGCAATGTTAGCCACTTTTTTGGACTCCAGATCCATTTTGTTCCCAGAGAATGCAAATGAGGGGGAAAACTCTGTTAGCTGGGGACAGAGTCCCAGATCTCAGCCACTTCTCACAACCATGCCAACAATAATTTTTTTGCTGTTGATGTAATGGATTCCTATAAAATATTCAGCTTTTTGACAAAGTTATTAAATGGAGGAAAGCCACCAGACCCTCAGTATTTCCTTTTTACTCAAAATTAAACCTCAGAATTTAGACTTATTTAGAAATATGTTGTTCTAGTAATTAATTTCTCTGGTGTAACTTAACAGATTTCTCCTTATATTTCTACAGTGAAAAATCTGTTTAGATCTTAGCAGCTGATAAGATACTCATTTACCATTTATTTAAATTATATTCTTTGCCTCAGACACACTGCATATGTTTCCTCCTTTTATCTGACTTGCAGCGCTTCTCCACCAAAAACTTGGAACACTGCTTATAATAATTCACTGGGAATACTGTAATGTAATACCAGGAAGAACTGTACCTTTGAAAAAGTTTAAAAGTTAAGTATATTTAATGGTGCCTAACATTTTATTGGCTGTGTTTAACAAAAGGCACTAGGCTGCAGTTGTTTTTGACAAGCATGAAAACATCACAGCATGAGACTGCAAAAGGAATTATGTAGAGAAATTACAAGTGATCCATCTCTCAATGAATTATCCACCTCAATAGCCTGCAGAACTCAGCTACCAATTAACACCTACTTTATTACATGTTGGGATGTACTTAATAACTTTCATGTGTTTATGCACTATTACCTTGACTGATGCCTCTTGTACAATTAGGCATAATTGGCATATCAATATGCAAAAGTTAAAAGGATTAACCCTCTTAAAACTAATGAGCATTTCTGTATCCAGCTGCTAAATGAGACAAAATTAGCATTTTTCACTTTTGGGCAGGATTTTATCATGCAGTTTCTCATTGTTGATATTACCTTGTTACATAACTTTAGTTTGGGGGATAGTATGCTGGACTGTTACAGAGCAAGGGCTCTAAAAAGTTAAATTAGACATAAATATTCACTGCTGCATCCCAACAACCACACCAGGTGCAATATATGTTCATTGGCTGGGAGCTGGAAAGTTGCTTTGTGTTGCATTTGTTTAGTAGCTAATTACATAAAAGCAGAATTTTACCGAGTATATGTCACTTTACCAAGCAAACTTGGCTCCGACATAATAGATTGAAAGCTTGCCATGCTACTAATTTCCTTTCTGTTTCAATTCTTTTCATCTCTTTTTGCCATGCAGAATTTTCTGACTAGATATTGACAGGCTGAAAGTGTTTGGGCGTATTTACTTAAATAAGCCTCTTAAAGTTGTTTGCTATCGCCCAAAGTAAAAGCAAAAATTCCCAAGGATCCAAATTATTTCAACTGTGGGCTTGAAATGCAGCAAGTAAAAGGAACAGTGAAACACCAGTTGTGTGTATCAGCCGTGTGCTGACATATCTGGGCATGTGACATGGGAAGGATTTGGGGGAAAGCAATGCAGGGCAGTATCTCCTATCCTTCCAAGTGTCTTGAAAAAGAAGGGTCCAGATATATGTGTATTTATATAAATTTAATAATATTGTTTTAAAAATCAAAGCGCTCCTCCCATTGCACTTTTCGACACAGTCTTCACTTCTTCATTTAGAGGCATGCAGATCCCTGCTAAAAGACACATATTACCAGAATATTAATCAAAGCTAATTATTTTGTGCTTGAAGAAAAAAAGGATTTATCCTCATCTTTCTACTTGGAAATTTTCTGTTTTCACGGTCTGCCTCTGTTTAGATGATGGATATAATCCATGAGGCATCCATTGATTATGTTTATTTTCTATTTTACATTGACTGAGTATTTTTGTCCTATTATTGGAGAGATTTTTCTTTTGAAAAAAACTAGAAGCAGCTGAATAAAGGATTCCATAGCACCCTTTTGCTGCCCATGCTTGGTGTGTGCAATACACTCTGTTCTATTAATAAATGGGTCAAATCCTTTTTACTCAACTTATGCAAAACCTACTGACTTTAGTGGATTAAGGCAATCAGCCTTTGGCACATTTTGAACAATCAATAGAAATATAGATTTCTAAAACTTATTTGGAAAGAGGAAATGCCCACTCTGGACAATAAAGGGCGTAAACCAGGCACAAAGGTAGAGAGATGGGTGATTTATAGAGGAGAAAAACGCCTAATTTTCTCTGAGGGATTTGCTGTAGTCTGAAGCATGTGCTGTGGTGCTTGTGAACACACCTGGGGCTATACTTTTGAAGGTGAACAGATTATTTTCTGTAGGGTGACAGGGAAGGATGTGCATCATACAGCAGCAGGGCCAGATGCATGTGTGCATTTTATAGTGGTGCAGATGCAAGTGTGGGAGGCAGGAACTAAACAAGCAAGAGATTATTGGGGGTTTATGTTATTTATTTCAATGGAAATGCCTGAGCTTTGTGCAAAGGTTGAAATTGATATTAATGTAGAGTGTAAAGAGCACAAATCACAAAGCTGGACACAGGCTGTGGCAAGTGAGGGCTCTTTCTGTGCTTAATGGCATTGTCTGGACTAGCAATGTAAATGAATATTTGCTATTTTCATCTGTTAAATCCCAGGGAAGTGCATTTTGCTTCATTCAGAACAACTTCAAACAATGAAATGTCTTTTTTATTGGTGTCTATATTAAGAATTAGAACCTATTTAGACATTCCAAAATGTTAATGTATTAGAGCTTTCTCTGATTAGGTTAAACAAACTGGTAGGTTTATTTATCTCCCTAATACATTATCAGAGGAATGGGAAGCAATCTTCTTTTGTTTCTTACTCCTGTGATCATAGAACACTTGCCAAAGTTATGGCTAGCCA
Source organism: Geospiza fortis (assembly GCF_000277835.1). Taxonomy (NCBI): domain Eukaryota; kingdom Metazoa; phylum Chordata; class Aves; order Passeriformes; family Thraupidae; genus Geospiza; species Geospiza fortis. The sequence continues at coordinate 2,586,072 of NW_005054298.1, read as the reverse complement.
AAAAGACAGAAATAAATTTGCTAAAAATATAAACCTTCTGTTTAGCAGAGTTTTTGAGCCATATTTTGAAATTGCAGGGCTTGTACATGTTTACTTCAAATCAAGCTTATAGTCAAGTTTGAGGCTTTGTTTGTATAGATTGTCCTGAAGTAGATCCTGATATTTAATTAAAATGACACTAAATCACATTGAATTGATAAGACTTGGCATCTCAAACAAAGGTAATTGCCCGTATTGGTTTTGTACAAAAATAGAGCTGCTTGGAAAATGTGCAGCCAACACAGACTGTCAACTCCATTTATAGATCAATATGTGAAAACCATTGATCAGGCAGGCATGTGTAACAGTAACACTTTGCATTTATTTGTTGTTTTTATACCACGTTAAGGCTTACAGGATTATCGGCTTCCAAAATATTTTGACTTCCTCGTAAATATGTTATCTGTTTAATGTTAATTGCAAGACAGTCTCCAGCCCTCTTTTAGAGTATTTTCAGTTTCATTGCTATGGGTAGTTTTAGCTCAAAAAGGGATTATTTCAATCTCTGCGAGATCATCAGAGCTTCTTTTATAGTGTAGTTTATTTAGGGAAAGTTTTTGAGGATAGCTCTTTTTTTTTCTTCCCCTAGTTTACTTTTTTTCTTGAAGGAAATAGCAAATCTTGACAAAATATTTCTAAAAGCAGGAAACCTTCTCCTGATGTAGTTTTGAAAAATATTCTCTTTACTATGATCTAATAGTGACTGCCCAGGCTTTATTCTCTGCAAATTTTGTCATCATACACTGGTCTGTTATAAATGCAGCCACGTTTGTCTTTATAAAAGAAAAATGCTGTGTTCCCTTCAAAGTGTACACAAATCATGCAATAGCACTGGGACAGATACAGAAAAATATATGAACTTCCCATGACAAGGGTGGGAATTGTTAATAAATGCAAGCTTACACCTTATTTGCTCCAAGTATTTCAGGGTAGGTGTGAAAGCCGTAGGTCAACAAACACAGTCCAGTTTCACTTCTCGACCATGAATATTGCTAAAAGAAAACAAGTCTGTTTAGTAATGTTAGTCATTCTCCTTTCCAGGGCAGGAAAATGAGAAATGAAGTGTGTCATATGTCCCCTTACTGTGTTCAGACTGGTTTTGTGCTTTGAAAATGTAGATCTGCTCTCTGCTGAGTGTGGTGCTCACAGACTGCCTCCTTCGGCCCTTGGCTCCAGTTTTTCACCCGTTTCAGCGCCTGTGTCCCTCGTTCCCTACCTGAGGAGCTGCTCTGGCTCTGGGGCAGAGGCCCTCAGCCTGCACAGATGTGCCCCTCTGTGCTGATGTATGTTCCCCATACCATAAAGTCCTCTGACTTAAAAGCTGAAAGTAGAATATTAATTCATGATCCTATTTTAGCTTATCTTCAATAAGTGATTTTTCTCAGTTTTGCCTCCCAACCCTTTCACAGGACCAATATTTTGTGTGCAGGTGTGTTTTCAGGTTCAAAACAAGCCTCTTGCTTTTGTGAATAATATTTTTTTCATTTCTATTTTCTTAAATATGCCCCGTGAGCAGTTATTCTTTATTGTATATTTACATCATAGCACTTCAGCTGAAATAATCCTGGCTAAAAAGGAAGAAGTTAATTTTATTGTTCAACTCCCCATTTATTTCTCCTCCCCATAGTTTCACTGTACAATTTCAGCTGCGTTGCTTGACAGGCAGCATCATAATGAGATCATAGAAAAAGGAAATAACCAGCACCTATTTCTGCTTGAAAGCAAGGATAAATTCATTTCAGCTCTATTAAGGGAGTGGTGAATGTAACTGGTTTGGCTTCCTTGTTAAGCCAAACCGAAGTTCAGACAAGATATTATAGGGGTCAGAATTGCTGATTTTGACTTTTACTCAGTGTGACAGAAGGGTAGAAAAAAGGTTCAAAAACCTCTATTTTTTTTCCTTTTTTTTTTTTTTTTGCAATCTTACATTATCTCACGCTGTGAAAATCTTTACTCTATTTACCAAGCACAAATTAGTCTTGCCAAAGGTTCTGAAAGTTTGCTACTTCAGCTTAGATCCTAAAACTTCAAAGAGAGCTGCAACTCCACAAATTAGTGTATGTGCTCTGCCATGGCTATTTTCACTTGAACTTAGCTAAATTCGTTTATAATTTAGTGCTGATTGAACGCTGCCATAAACGTACACAAGACACATTTTTTAAAGTTAGTCCTCTGATTACTAATTTGAATAAAAAACTCTAACCTTGTTAGCATCTGGACTTATTTTCATAATAACAACCCCTTCAGAACCTACAAAGTAATGAATAATTGACAACAAATGAAATGTTTTGATAGTTGTCGGCACAAAGCATGTTTAATGTTTTGTGTTGCTTCCTAGCTAATTATGTAGATGACACATTTGTCAGACCTTGACTGCCATTAGAAACGTGTTTCCAGAGGGGAGAAAAACAGGCTATTCATAGAGTAATTAACTAGAATGCTCAATGACCTGTGAGAGATTCAAATGGCTGCCAGTTCAGACATTGTTTTGTTACAGAAGCAGAGGGGTAATTAAAATTCCAAATTACAGTGCTATGATGAAGCATTTGTTTGTTGACAGTATACTCTTACTCTAGTTTGTTAATTCTTTTTTAAATTGCTTCTAATCCATTTTATAGCTTTAGGAGCTCCGTCTTTGAATTTACTGACAACTAATATTATGGCAAATTGTTCCTCGGCGGGCTTGGCAGTTCCATGGGAGCACAAGGTGGGTGGGATGGAGCGGCTGCTCTCCC
>NW_005054298.1:2566900-2583221 GCF_000277835.1 Geospiza fortis | reverse complement strand
GAAAGATGTCTGCTCAGGGCAGGAAATGGTTCAGATCGAGCAATAATAATCAGACAAATTGAGGGGAGGTGTCCTAGAATGTTAGGGGGAAGAGCTGTGATGGGGCTGCGGACGGGGTGACCGTGGGTTAGGTGAAGCACTTTGGGAAGGCGAGGTCCGCTCGGTGATGGAGATTTGGAGGACAATCGTCTGCTTAAAGGAATCAAGCACAAAACACAAGGAATGGGGTGTTTCATAAGAGTCCACTGTATCTTTGCCAGCGCCCTTTGCAGGCAGTAATGGACCTGACAGGGTAAGCTGTCTTTTCTCCTCCAAATGGGGACTCTTTGCAAGTCCAAAGTGTTAAAGTTCTCTAAACAATGAATTAAATGCAAGCCCGAGTGAAATATTTATTTACTTTGCCAAAAGTGAGACTCTGGTTTTGTTAAGGAGATGTGACAGAAGTAACATGGTGTTTGATGCAGGAGAGCTGACAGCGGCATGGAGTGAGCGCTGATTATCCCGAAGACACTGTCAGCCGGGATTGATTTCCACTTTCTCCGTTTATGTAACGGTTCCTGTAATACAGCTGACCCCAAATCACGTTACCTTGTCATTTCTCTGCATGGATCAAGAAGAGATGAGCTGAAAATAGCTAGGCACTGACCTTGAACTTGGCGGAGAAGTGAGAAGTGACAGCGGGGGATGCTCGGCGGGGGATGCTCTGCGGCCGCGGCAGCACCAGGGGGCAGAGCAGCACCAGGGATTGCAGCTGGAGCAGCTGATCCCACGGACCCACAACCCCGTGCCAAACGCCTTTCCACCCTCCCCTTTCCTTCCCCTTCCCCTGTCTATTAATTTTCTTTTTTTCCTTTAAAAATTGGGGAGATGCTAGCTAGAGGAGCAGCTGTATCTAAAACATTGGTGTTCCCATCATCCGCCGCTTGAAAATGGAATTATTTGAAAGGATGTTCAATATTAAAATATCCTCCTGGCTGAATGCTCTGTTAAGAAGTTTTGCAACCTCTTTATGAATACCTCCCCACCCCACCCCCGTTGTTTTTCTAACATCTAGTGAACAAATCCAGCATTGTCTTTATCATTAATAGAGTTTTCTACAATTTGGGTGGTTTATGAGAAGATCAATGCATTCCTCAAAGTCTATAAATCCCTTTGAGTTTCATAGAAAGCTTGGTGTAGATAGATATAAAAATATTTTTAAGCTGATAGGACATCTAAAAAAGGGTAAAAAAAATTAAAGAGCTGTATTTTTTTGTTTTCAGATGAGACACTTCTCTCTGTTGTAATGTATGTCTTGAGGGAGAAAAAATGAAAACTTGGTTATAGAAATATTATTTAATTTACCATCTAAAACCCATGCTTGACTTCTTTTGTTCCATATTTTCTTTTAATCTCTTAACAGCCCTTTTAGTGTCTGATGCTGGCAGGAGCTGTGGAGACATGAGGTGGCAGTGCTGGTTCTTCTCAAGGATCTGGGGCTTTGGGGTGTCACTGCTCAGGGCAGGACCTTGTGAGAGCTTGGGGCAGCACCAGGAACCCTGAACTCACCCTTTAAGATATTTAGCCACTCTCTCACTCCCACTCTCATTTGTTAACACTGAGACGCTGATAGGGAAGTAGACAGAGAAACACTCAAAAAATATCTTCTAATGTAGTGTTGGTAGTTCTTCAGAGAACACAGGAAAGACAAGGTGTAAATGGGAGTTTCTGGATTAGTAATTATTGATTTTATTGTCATCTATAGAAGTGTAGTGGAAATTCATGCTAATACCAGTTTTGGTCCACATCAAATGAAATGTGATGTCCTGTTCTCCTGAAGAGCAGAGTGCAGGCACAGACTGAGGCTGTCATTTCTCACTGATAACTGGCGACTGGGGCTGTGGAGCCAACAGAAACTTAGAAGGAAAAAGGAGAAAGAGACACGGCTCTTCATTCTTTCCATCAGAAATGTGTGAAAATGGTGAAATGAGGTGAACTCTAACAACTCTGAATGTTCCTCTCCTTCAACTTATCTTGCTCAAACCCAAAGAACCATCATCGAGTTGAATCAGGAGTTTGTAGCTCAAAATTTGCTTCCTCCAAAACTCTGCAGAGCGTGGCCTTTAAGCTGTCCTGGTAAGGCAATGCAACAGACTGAGAAAACTTAGACACGAGGCTTGAACCAACCCTCCAAATAAAACTATTTTCTCTACCTTAACGTCTGATTCAAATTACAGTGATCTCAGTGCTTTTGTATTACCATCATTTCAGAGCTCACACCATATATCCTTTCGGTTTTTACCAGTAGGAAAAATTTATTTCATAAAATCTCTGCTGATTCTGCTCCTCAGGCTTCTAATTTTTTGACTGTTTTATCCTGTAAGAAGTGGCATCCAAATACACAGACATGTTAATGACACTGAAGTTGCCATCATGATGCTAAACAGACCAACACACTAAAAACTTGCATCTTATTGATTCAGGAGTGAGACAGCAATATGCCATGATGTTAGCAAGATAATTTTATACATAATATTTCACTTGGCTTCCAAGATAGCCTTCAGTTGTATTTATTCATTGCAACCAAGTGGAGAAGGAGCTGGACTGGAATTTTGTCATGTTTCCCTGGTCCCAGCCCGGATGTTTGCCTGCCAAAGGGATTTTTTTAGTACTTTTTTCTGCTTCTCTACCTGTAAAGTGGGACTGTGGAGAGTCTATATTTCTTCTCCACACATTAAAGAGGCTGCCTCAAAGCTGGTTCAACCGTAATGTTTCAATCATGCTCTTTACGTAGATAATTCCATTCTCATCATATTAACTCTATTAATTAAAACAGAATTATTCCACAATTATGCTAGTGTAACTGAGAGGAGAACTTGGCCCCAGGTCCTGTACATTTTCCTTATCTATATTCTCTGTGCTTAACTGTTTCACTATTTTTCATCCAAAAAAGCCTTATTTTGGCTTCATCATTAATCAGTTCTCTTCCCTTGATTCTATACCCCTGTGCTTTCAGCGGCGTTAGGTTTCTCTGAGGGCCTTTGTGTTCTGTGCTGTGTGTTTCAAAAAGTATGCTTAAAAAGTGTTGTTTAAAGGAGTCTCTCTGGAAATCTGTGTCAGTGCACACCGTGACAGGGAACATAAGCTGTGGAATTATATTCCTTTTACGCTATCTTTATTAAATACTGTGTTACAGCTGAATTGTGGCATCTAACACATTTCCTTTCAAAAAATGCCGTCAGATTTGAAATATGTAGGTACTGAAACTGAGATTATATCAAACTTCCCATAGCTAGTCTTGGGCACCTGACCTGTGTAGCTTCCCACAGGGGAAAAGTAAGCTCCATTTCTTTAAATTTCCAATGAGAAGGGACATGTGTCTCCTTGCATTGAGCTACATGATATCACATCATGTGGCACCAAGTGACCCAATGCAACATGACAGGAGAGGTAAAGAACCAGGGTTTGGTTTTTTTTTTTTTTTCTGTTTTATTACTGCAGTGAAACATTTGCAGTACCAATGAGGTGAAATGGGGATCAAATTACTTTGTGCATGCCCTAAATACATGTGCTATTGCACTGTGTATGCACACGCTTAATAAATGTTGTTTAATGCAATGAGAAGGGGTTTTAAAACAGACAAGAGTGTCCTTGTTAGGCAATGTGCCTATTCTTAGACAAATATTTGACAGCAGAATTCTCCTGCCCTAAATCACATGAAATTTCTTTTAAAGTCAACCTTTCTTTTTTTATTTTTTTTTCAGCATCTGATCCGGTCATGTTAACATGGCAATATTTTATTTTCTGTTTGATTTCCTGTTTGGTGTGATTCATAGCCTTAGTGGAAATAGGTGTTTATCATCCATGATTTTCTAGTTAAGGGTGTGCCTGCAGAGACACACAGCTGGATTGGAACCTCCCCCTTCAAAGGGCCCAGAACCCAACACCTTGAGAGGAAGAAGGAGCTTCATTTCTCAACATACAGCCTATTAAAAGAAGAAATCAATTTTTTTACTTACTTGTACTAGAGCAATGCAACTATGCTATGTCTGTTATTTTAGGACTGAATATGCCTAAACTCTAGAAGCAGTTGCACCTTTCTTTTTGTGATTATTGACTTTCTGAGCTGCCACACACTCTGCCAGTTGCAGTAAAAAGTGGCATTGAAGACTACAGCCAAAACCCAAGCAGAGTAAAAAAAATGTGTTTTCCTTTCTAATTGCTGAATCTTACCTCAGTTTTGGAATCAAATTTGAAAGACTGTGAAATCCCCATCCTATTTTCCCTTACTTCCCTCCCCTGCCCCAGAGCTCTGTAAGAAAGATTGTTCTCCTGGATATTTCATCCATGGCCAGGAGTGGAAGTGCTGCAGCTGTGATGAGAGAATCTGTTCTCATGACATCTCTAGCCCCAAGGCAGGTAGAAAACCCAGACAAGCATCCAAACTTTTGTTTATTTATTTGGACCAAACCTGAATTTTGGACCAACTGAGCTTCCCGTCAGTGATTCTGTCATACTTAAGAGCTCATTCTTCTTGATTGTGGTCCTGAAGTCAGACTCTTACTTTATAACCTCATTACACAAAACCCCCCAATGTTTAAAAATTAAAATGCCAGGTGCCAACTCTTTCCAGTAGTTGGCTACTTTAACTTTGAGCTTTCCATTTTTTATCAGCAAATGATAAACTGAAAATTCAGTGTTCCCAGTTTAGATCTTTCTCAAAATTAAAGTGTAAATCTAAAGTAGCCACCTGTAAGCACTAAAACCTGAAGACATTTGGACACAAGTTAAACAAATGGTTTAAAGAACTGCCAATTGGTTGCATCAGGTTTTAAGAATAACTTCGCAGGGAAGATCCAAAATTTGTGGTTTAACATTTTCAGGCCTGATTTTCTTTTCTTGGTTTTTTTTCCCCGGTTGGTGGTGGGTTGAGTTTTTTGTATTTTGTTTTTTTTATATTTTATTTTAATAAAGAAATTGGAGAGCTGGGAAAAGAAATAACATGGTTGTAGATAAACTGTTGTAGAAGACTAAGGCTGACACCACCATGCAAATCCTAAAATCCTGGAAAAGTTTGGGGCAACTGGGCCCATTGTGAAAAACATGGAGCAAGCAGGGAGCTGAGGGATATGGAGACAGCTAGGTGGGAAGAAATGGGGTGGGAAATGTAAATTTGCCGGGTGGAGCTGTGAATTGTGGTTGGAGGAAGGGTTGTGATCCGGGTCTCTAGTGCTGGTGGTGCTTTGTTGGCAGCCCGGGAAAAAGTTCCTCATCAGTTTTGGGGTTTAGCTGAATGCACATCCAGGTAGGTTTGTTTTTCTGTGTATGATGATTTGTATAAGATCTTTAGTTGCACTGAATTTGGCTGAAATTCCAGTTTTGTGGGTCATATTTGTGTTGATACAAACAAGAGAGACATTCTAGTGGTCTCTGAGCGCATGAACCACTATCTTCTTAAAAATATCCATCCTTTTCCCAGAATCTTTTTTGGTTTATTTATTTCACTTTCTTCATGTAAATTCTTTCATGTTTTTATGGCAGATGAGCCTGATTACATGAAAGTTTACCTTTCAAATACTTCCCATTTATCACACAGTTTTCTTACCTAGAAAATCCCAACGCAGCCACTGCTAATGTTTGATAAGATTTGTACCTGGTAGATTCTAAATTACATTAATGCATAAAGCCTGCAATGCCAGGCTCCCTATTGTTACAGTTATTAAAGCTGTAACTGAAATGATATCTTTCATATTGATCTTCAGCTAGCAGCTCTTATCCAGAAGCTTTGTTTCACATTAAAGACACTAATGATTGTCTCCACAAAATGAGCAGCTTAATAGTTAGAGAAAGTTAAATGGAAAAAACCCAACTTTGATAGCCACCTTTGATAGCTCTTTGCTCCAACATCTCTCATGGCCACAAAGTGCAAGCCAAGCATTAATAGACCTTTTAATAAAATGACTTGAAAGGAATCAATGGTATTTTTCACAAAGTCTAATTTCCAGCAAGTTATTTAAATGTTTGTATTCCTTCTGGACAGATCATATCCTTCTGTAGCTGCCAGTTTTTCCTGGAATTTCTCAGGCTGTCTTCCTAGGGTTTTTAATTTTTATTTTTGAGCAGTCTGGTTTTGATTTGCTGCTTTATTGAAATTTTGTAAAAAATGAAGTAAATAGAAATCTTGCACTCTTCCAAGGCTGGCAAAATTTCCTGTAGACTTAAAGCCAACAGCCAAGTGTTTGTGGGGTGGAGGGTGAAGTCTAGTCAGAAATGTGCCAAGAGCCTTTTTGAGTAGCTTGGTTCCTTCACGGTCTAGGAGAATTCCATCTCTTTCCTCTCCTTCAGGTGAAAATGGTATCACACCTGAAATTGTGATAAATGTAACTCGGGACAGGAGGCTCTGGCTTGGGCTGGAGTTTGTGGGTGAAGAGAATGGAATCATAAAACCAGGGAATGGTTTGGGTTGGGAGGAACCATAAAGCTCATCTGATTCCATGCCATGGGCAGGGGCACCTTCCACCAGACCAGGCTGCCCAGAGCTCCATCCAACCTGGTCTTGGACACATCCAGGAGTGGGGCAGCCCCATATTATTGCACTTGCTCTTTTCCCTTTTTCTTTCTGTTTTTCCTTTTTTTTTTTTTATTTTCCTGGGATTTTTGTGTAGCTTTTCTGTTAGTTTTTAGTTCACTTGTTTGTTTTAGCTCTGGGTGAGGAGCAGCTGCTGGATCTTTTCTTGTTTTCAGCTAGAAAATGATTTCCCCCCGTTTTTGGATGTGACAGTCAGAGGGCAGCCTAGGTGTTTTCCATGAGAACATGCAGTGTGAGCAGAGAAATATATGTGAAATTTTTATGTTCTCTAAGCTCATTTGTTGTCTTTCAGATATGACAGGTATCTATTTAAAGACTGATATTCAAGTGAAGGACTTTTTTTTTTTATGACCAGCAGCAAACACACAAATTGTTCTATTTGTGTTGAAAAACAGGTTGATATTTATTATTTTACATAAAGAGAGGCATGGTGTGCTGACAAAATATAATGTAAGGGATCAAATTAATTTGTATTACTATGAAATGTGGTTCAGCTGAGATCACACCCTCTGTGTTCACTGGGGGATGGCTTTTCCCTGGTGAGCTCTAGTCAATCCACAGCAATGATTAAGTCAAATATCTCATATGTTAAAAGTTCATATATGAAATCATGGGGGTGAAAAAAGAGAGGGAAAGGAAATAATATCAATTAAAAAAAAAAACAACAACAGAAGAGTACACTATAAAGAGTCCACAGCTACAAAATATTTCCCACTTCTCTCAATATCTCATGAGGAGTCAGCCCTTATTTCTGGTGCTTTTTTTGCTGGGCTCCACTGGAAGAGCCTGGATTAAACTAATGCAGGGACATGTTTTGGCCGCTTATTATTTATTACAATTTTAGTTCCAGGTTTCAAAAACAATTAGGGAAACTGCTTAATAGGAAAATGACTCTAATTACTTGTTAATTGAGGTTATCTGCTTCTCATTATTCAAAACGTAAATTGTGTTGACATTTGTACCCAGATATGATTACTTAATAAACAGACTGAAAATGCACATGAATGAATTCACCCCCCACCCAAAAAAAAAGACATTTTATTTTTTTACTCTGGTTTGCTCATCTGAAATACATTAAAAAGTATGTATGCAGTTTGCAGTAAGCTCAGTTATAGCATGTTAGTACAAAAAATAAATTATATGTTTCAAACAGTGAAAAAATGAAAGACTGAAATTGAAAATTGAAAAGGTTTATTAAGATTGCACATAATATATTCAGATAAGGTTTGCACATAATATGAAATGAGGTTACATGAAGTATAGTCTTACCTCTTGAATAAATAATTTAGCTGATAAATCGAGTACCTGGATCCAAATAAACACCAATGTTAATATTTGACATACTAGCATTTATGTTTGTGTTTGATTTTGGCTACTGACAAAAAGAGGAGTGCTATTTTTTTTTAAAAATAGCTCATTTGGGGATGAGAGATACAGGTTTCTAAACAATACGATATTTCCTAGAGCAAGATAATTCTACAACTTAAGAATAAAGCTGAAGCATCCCATTTTTCCTTTGCATTATTGTACCCTGGGATTTCTAATTTTTTTTCAGAAAAATACAATCTCTATTTTTTAAAAGTCTTAGGCCATGAATTATATTTCACAGTCACCAAATGTCTAATACTATCCCAGACCTTGATTCCATACAATGGAATTTGCTAGTGATGTCCATGTGGGCAGGATCAACCATTTTTAAAGTACTGGGATTTGGGGGTTGTGTGGTTAATTTTGATTTTTTTTATGATGTGGGTTGCAAACATCATAATTTCCCTGAAACCCCGAATTTTTATTACAGAAAAAAAAACCACAAAAAAAAAAACCAAAAAAAAAAAAAAAAAAAAAACAAAAAAAACAAAAAAAAAAAACAAAAAAAAAAACCCAAAAAACAGTGAGAAAAGTTGTAAGGCACCAGATTTGTTTTAAAGACATAACTAGCAAACCTGTTGACAAGAGAGATTTTGTGTGTTTCACCAGGCATTTTTAGAAGCATGAACCTCGGTAAACCATGGTGGTCAGGCGAGGAATGAGGGACAGCAGGAAAATGGTGGAAATAAATTGGGTTTTTTTTCAAATTAAAGGGCCTTATTGCACATTTACAAGATTATTTACTTTTTAATATGCAAGCATAACTCTTCCACTTTGTATTTTCCTTACCTAAATACCTTTTTGAGGCATTTTCTGTAGAAAACCCATTACTCCCTTCTCCTTCATATTTTGCCAAGAAATGATGGGAAGTAGCAAAGCCCACAAGGATGGAAGTTTCAGAGCTGTGTTTGTGCCCATTAATTTTCTCTTCTATGATATTTTCCCATTTTCACTCTGTTTGACATTGAGCCTGAGCTTTGTTCCTGACTCGTAGCCTATGGCAGTGGAACGGGGAGATGAGACATCACGGAGATGTAGAGCACACATAAAAAAGAGAAGATGTGTAAAAACTGAAATGACATGGCAGCTGAAGCAGCTTGTTGCTCAGCTTGGTTGCATGTTTGAGTGGAGGAAGCGAGGTAAATTGTGATATGTAAGAGAATAACACTCGACAGGGTGTATGGTTGTAAGGTATATGGATGCTCAATCATGTGGTGAGGCAGAAGGCTGAAGGACAAGCGCCTTCAGTATCCACAGTCTGTGGATATCCGTGTGACCTACAAAACAGGGGGTGTTAGACTCACAAAAAATACCACTTGCAAAGCAGATCCAAACCATTTCGGGAAAATTCCATCCAAACCATTTGGCTACCTCCTAATCTTTTGATAATTATTAAAATTATGGCGTTTTCCGGGGGGGAAGAAAAATCACTGTCGCACGTTTCTGTGTGTGTTCCCTCCATAAACGATGAACTCTCACAGTAGTCTACAGGCAAACAACCATTTTCACTTCCCACTGGTTGTACTTATTAACCTATTAGAGATACATGTGCCTTTATGCTAATTTATCTGAACATTTGCACCCACCACTCTGTCTGTGCCTGAATGGCTTTGTGTAATGGATCTGATGATCTTCAGATCTGGAGTAGCATTTATTTAGGTCAGACTCCATTTACAGTTTTTTGGGTATTTGAGCTGGGAAGAAAATGGCCCTTTGTATACTGATAGTAGAACATTTTAAGATGGATTTTGATACTTTTAGAGCTGCATGGAAAATAGTTTGTGAGTTCATTTCTATGGCAATGTGTAATAAGTGACTGAAGGAATTATAATTTAGGTGGATTTATCTTCCCTTATGCCCCACTGTAACCACACACGTGCTTAAACCTGCAAGGTGTATAAAACATCAGCATGTCACAGTACACCAGCCTGCCACTGCATTCCTGGTTGTGTGTGCACCTGTATAAGTGAGAGAAAATATCCCATTTTTGATTTAGCAACTTTCCTCACAGAAAAAGAGGTGATTGTATAAAATGCAGCTTTCACATGCTAAGCAATGAAGTTGATTTTGCAGTAGAGTCCAGATAGTTTTTTTCTATCAGGTGTACTGTGCATTCAGCAGTTTATATCTATGGTCACTGAATCTAGGCAGTGCCAAACTGGGCTGTATTGACTAATTGACTGATTTTTTCTGATGGCACTTGCTACAGGCAAAGACAGGCCCTTTACACAGTAGAAAGCAGCCAAATGTTAAAATGTGTATAAAACCTTCCCTACAACAAACTTCACCCCAGGTATTGTACCCTGAGGGGAATCCTGCAAGCACGGCAGTGCTGGACAAAAGGGAGGAATTCCCTGTGTCCTGAAGATTTCCAAATTCTTTGAGTTCTGAACTCTGTGCACAGGAATAATTTCAATAAACTTGTTTTATCTCTGTTTTTTAAGAGCTTAATTCTGTGCTGTTACAGGTTCACTGCTAAGATGATGAGGCTTATAACAGTGATGCAGAAAAGAACAGAAAAATGAATAAATATTTGTGGGGTTTTGCATTTGTGGTTTGTTTGGTGTTTCCCAAAAATCACATGGCTTGATAAAGTGATGATGAACTTTCTATCCTATTAATGATTGAAAGCCTGTTGAATGCTAATTTCAGAAGAAATTAGAAATATCTGGCAAAATTTTAGGAAACCTAAATAAATGTCTTACTACAACCTTGTGGATTTTTCTGAGGTGGTCCATGCCTGTTCATTTAAATTGTAAATATTTAGTTGTCATGGAAATTACAAAATTTAAAAAAGGAGCAATCATTATGCCAGTGTTCAGAAAGGGAAAATGGCATGACTTGGAAAATTTCACAGTCAAATTATCCTATAAGAGTATTGGGTCAATTAATGGAAAAGTGTTCCAGGGTTCAATTAAAAAACAGGAATATCATTGGTGTCAATCAGAATAAGTGAACAAATAACAAATTTTAAAAATGCAACCAAATGGATTATATTTTGATGTAAGTCAGGTTGGAAAAGGAGCCATACTTATGCAGTGAAAGTTTTTAAGTCACTTGACTTAATAGTACGTGATATTCTGATTAAATATTAGTTATGTGCTGTATCAGTGAAGCACGCATTAAATGGATTAAGAACTGATTAATTTACACGTTTTGGAAAGTAGTCCCTGGGGAATCATCATCAACTGGGTGAATTTTTAGAGTTGTTCTCCAGGGACTAGTATTAAGCTTGACACTAATCACTCTCTTTATCCATGATATGGAAGTAAATAGAACAGTTCTAATAACATTTGAAAATAAAGCAAAGATTGATGGACTGGCAAATAGGTCTGGGTAAAGGCACTTGTGGAGAGTGATCTGGATGGCTTAATGACTGAAAGTACATTTTAATTTATCCAAATGTATGTATATATGGGAAACAGGCCCTGCTGCACCCAGAATTAGGAACTGTGTTCTGGGATTTTGCTGTAAAACATAGCTTTTGTGGGTGTTTTGGGGTCAAGAAGTTTGAGCTGACAATTGTGAGTGAAAATGAAGCAGGGAGATGGCAAATGCTCATATCTCTCAGTGACACTGATGAGTAGAAAATCAGAATAGTGATCCTAAATTAATATTATGCAAGGAAAAAGCAAAACAAAAAAAAAGTGAGGTTAGGAAAATTGTCTTGACAATGAAGGACCTACAGACCTCTGCATGTTTAAATTATTGAAAGAAATTGAAAGGCAAATCATTCCTCTCTTTCCTAAATTATGGGACAACATTGGGCACCGGAGTTCTTTAATGTAGTGGGAAATGGGTATACAAGATGAAATGTCAGGAAGTTGGAACCCCCCCAAAACAAAATGAGAATTACAGCACATTTTGCAAAGGACTGGTGGGAAACTACCAAGAGAATTGGTAAATTCATTGTGTTTTCATGACTTCAACCAAGAAATGTGTCCCTTCCAGGGAGATACCAGAGAGAAATATCCAGCATATGCTAAGTCCAGCACAGTTTGGATAAAATATTTATATAAACATTTTCATAAGTGGTGCCATCTTGATTCCTCATCCATGTCGTGGGGTGGAGAAGCAAAGTGATCTGGTGGCAGGTGCTGTTTGAAAGCCTTTGTTGAGCTGGGGCTGGAAGAGGAAGAAACCAAGCACAGAAGTGATAAATCAAAACCTTTTTCCTTTCTTTACATAATGTATATTTGTGACTTTGCTGAGAGTGTGGTATGTACAACATATGCACTGAAATACACAGTTAAAGTCTTGTTTTCGTGTGCCACCAAAGCTTCTAACAATGTTTGGTTCATTTGTTTTCTTGAGTTGCTGGATGGTTGTTTGGGGTTTTTAAATGAATTATATAGATGTGTAATTTTGGGGTTTTTAATAGGGTAAATTACTTCTCTGGGGTAAGTGCTGCCTTTATACACTGCCCACGTCTTGGATGGCAGTGGATGATCTCTGTATTGCTGAGAGTATTTTTTTAATGTTTTGAAAAATAGGTGACTTTTTCCTATCAGAACAGAATTAGGAAAATCAAATCAGGGGCAATTTTCAGTCTGTCTAGACGTTTCAGAAGTTTCAAACAGGATAATTCCATTTCTTTCTTTCTTTATCTGCTGTGTTAGCATTATGTGCTTTGCTGTCAGTGTGATGGCACAGGAGTAATACCAGGAGGTTCATTGTGCTTGGATCAGGAATATTCCCCGTCCCCAGTGTTCTCTTCAGGACGTGGCCCAACTTGGGGAGTAGATTTTTTGAAATGTTTCTATGTCTCTGAAGATCAAATAATGAAATAGCACTTAAGCAATACAAAGAATAGGGTTTTGCAATTGTAGTTCTAATTTTGCCAAGACACAAATAGATTGCACTTTTTCTATTTTTTATTTTTTTTTTGAATGCGTATGACAAAGAATCTCATCATGAATCCTGAAGTCTGATACAAATTTGAAGAACTAACTTTGGTATTTGAAAAACCTCCAACCAAGCCCTAACCTTTACATTATCATAGTTTTACTGTGTCAGCAGGTTGTGGTAAAAATGCTAGGATATTAATTTTGTGTGAAATGAAGGCAAATTGTAAGTGGAGAATCCCTGAGCTGGGTAGCAGCACTAGCAATCACTGCTGTCCTACCTGGTTTGCTGCAAGATTGTGATTAAATATAAAACTGAGAAATCTCCAAGGAAGAGGGGAGAAAAGTTAGGCTTTTAAATATTTTCATTCTTTTCCTAGCTGAATATTGTGGTGTCAAATCTAATAGGAAGGAGTCATCCTGCTAATTGACCTTTGCAAAATTAGTCATTTGCTTAAACAGCTACTTGAAGTAGATCAGTTATTATCTTGATTACTCTTTCTTTCGTGTTAATGTTTATAATGGCACCTGGGAAAATCTATTTGAAAACTTTGCTTCATTCTTTCTTGTGCTGCAATCTGTAATTTGCTCCTCTGAACAATGCTAATAAGCAAAACTGACTTTTTTAAGAGATTGCAGGTCTTGATGTTATGAAAGACTAATATGAGCCAACAGGACTGGGGAAAAAGTATTCACAAGCTTATTCAGGTTATTAGTGCAAAGGGAAGGGAGAGCAGGTGGCAAGTTAGATGGTCATCTAGATATTATCAATCTGACAGGTATCCAAGTGGTTCTGTATTACAGTCTCTAATTTTGGTCTCTGAACAGTTTTTAATAAGATTTAGCTATGGGGTTGTCAGCTGTGACCTGTGTTAGAAGATACTCCTTTCAATCACACAAAAAGGTTCTTTGTGAGAATTTCTGCACTGAGGAAAACAAAGGATTTTCCATTGTAAAAGGCAATGTTTCACCTCTGCTTTGCCTGGAATCAAGAGCCTGAAAACTAGAAAGGAGTTTCTTTCTAGTTTTAGTGGTTTCTTTTCCCTTCAGATTAAAGAAGTTGAACTGAGCTCGAGAGTCAGAGCAAACCACTTTTTATTCCGATTCTTTGATTTTTGTCACCGGATGTTCATAGCCACTATTTTGGCTTGCGTTCTGTATAAATCTGATTTTCATTCTGGAGCCAGGACTTTTTCGGCACTGCTCCCGTGGAACTTGGACACAAGGATTTGACAATATGTCCAGACCCAAACAGATCAAGCAGCCACACATGAGTGGCTCGGCGGAGCACGCTCAAAGACAAGACTGATGTCTCCGCACAGCAAAACAGTTCTCTGGGGTAGGGACAGCGCGCTCAAATCCAGTCACCCCAGAGTAAACACTAAGTTAGACACAGCTTAAATGTGCCTCCAAGCACAGCATACTGCTGACTCCATGAGAGCCCTGAGCCAGGCTGCAGATCCAGCCTTGTAGATTTATTTCTCTTTCCAGCCTGCTCGCACGCGCCTGAAATTGTTGGAGCGTTGTTGGGGTGCACTCAGAGAGGGGAAGGGGAAGAAAAAAGAGGAAGAATCACTTATTGGAGTGCTTATATCAATGTGTTTCATGGGTATTTGCAATTCAGTTTCTTAATTTTTCCTTGCATGTTTGTAATACTGATAGTTTGGTCACCGCAGTGTTGGTAGGAAGGAGGATTCCTGAAAGACTACATTGGAAATACTCTCTGCTTCAGCACTCTTTGATTTCCCCCTCCCTCCTTCTTCTAAAGGTTTAGTTCATCTAATCAAAGTCTCTCTGACTTTTCTAAAGACTCCCACACAATGTATGAAGAACAACTAAAGAATGGATGATCTGTGGATACCTGGGCATTTATAGGCACAAAGTTCAAATGATTTCAATTAAAATGTAAATAAAATATATATTTTTGGAATAGTTAACAAAGTATTAATTTTTAAAGTAGCTTATTTCAAGCAGTAAAATTATTGCTGTATGTTGATTTACTGTTATTTGAAGTAGGGACAAAATGATATTTTGATTTAAATTGCTGCTTTGTCTTAATATAGCTGCAATAAGGTTGATTTTTGGACTTGGGGAAAAAAAAAGAGAAACTTTTCTTATCTACTAAATTATCTGAAAAAAAACTCTTGTTATCAAGTACAGTTTTCTCATTTACTGTTTTGAAGGGCAATGACACAAGTTAAAATGGACTTTTGTTAAAATTACTTATTTCCTATCTACCTTCCCTGGTTCCATGGCTTCTCATGGAATATTTTGTGCTGTGTGGTGTATATTAAATGTGTGCTGAAGTTTAGACAGGTCTGGGTTTAGATCACACTGGTTTTGGTGTGATTTGGTTTTGATTTTTGTACACTTTGAGTGTGTAGTGAGTGGTGTGCAGTGCCCAAGGCAGTTGTAAGGGAAGTTGGGTATCAGAAGTGGGAATCAGGGTAAACCAGGCTGTGCTCTGGCCAGTGTGTGGCCATGGCTGTGCTGCTCTGATGCTTCAGCCTCCTTGTTCCCAGTTACCCTGAGTGTCCCTCCACTGCCATGGCCAACGGAGAGTATATTCTTATAAAGGAACATATATGTCCACAGGTGTTATTAAGTGTAGGGTAGCATGTGGTGCCCATGCTTCAGTGCTATTGCAGAGGAAGGACTTCCTACAGGAAAAAAATGATCACTTTCAGTATTTTGCAGGCTGCCCATCTAAGCCCATCATTGCCTGGCATCTACACACTAAGGGCAAGGATCCAGCGAACTTGTGAGTGGGCACCATGCCATCTGAACAGATGGGCATGGAAGTAGGCAGCCAGTAGACCATGTATGTGCATCAACTGTGGGTGTTGAGGGCAAGATTCCCAGTGGAGAATGTCCAAACAGCTGTCTGGCCTGAGCCAACATGCCTACGACCAAGCAAAAGTGCCATCCCTAAATCCTGCTGAGTTGGATTAACCTTCAAAAATAAAAATTGCTTCTGCAGTAACATAAGGTGAGTTAAAAAACCCGAAAGAAGGAATTAGGTAGGTAGGATAAAGCGATGTGCTAATGTGGGGTCCACTAGAGAGGACTGAGCATTTGTCTAGGAATATTAATATTATTTTCTGCAAGGGTATTTATATGGCATACAGCAATGGATGACTTGCAGGAGTGTGACATCAATGTTAATTATGCTTTTCTGTAAGACAGTCCTTTCAGGGAGAGCTTTTGAGAGCATTTTGATCGCAGTGTATGTGCTGGATGTGATTTTGTAAAGGCAATTCTTGTAGATGTTTTTGCACATTTACTTAGTAAGTTTTAATGATTTTTTTTTTTTGCTTTCCTTTTACCCTGAGACTGCAGTTCTGGGGTGCAATTTCAGGTCATAGTTGCTGACACAGTTTGCTGTCACAGCTGAGTTCTCACATTTATTGTCTTTATTTTTCTAAGATCCAGAGGGGACATGAAGAGATAATCTATCATTACTCTATGTCTGTATTAACTTTGATTTTTACCTTTTAGAGCCATAACATCAAAGAGCAGTTTTGCAGACGTAGATGTCAGA
>NW_005054298.1:2540578-2566843 GCF_000277835.1 Geospiza fortis | reverse complement strand
CTATTTTCTCTACCTTTGCTGCACTACTCATCTGTAATTTTAGCAAATCACCTGCAATAGTTTAGATAAATATATTAAAATATCAGAGTGAACAAAAAGTAATGACTGTGTGATGAATAGAAAAATCAGAATAGGAAACTTATCAATACATTAGATTTCATAATGTACCTTTTTATATATGGCTGGATGAATGCTGCCACAGTGTGTACCTTGCTGTGTTTTGTTGCACATTACAGGCTGTAACAGAAAAGGCAAATAGAAATATATCAGAAGTCCCACTTTTAATGTTCTTTGCTGGAATCGATGAGGATTGTATTTAATGCAATTAAAGCATATTGAAGCTTAGAGACCGGGTTCCAGTTTGATTTCCAGCTGGAAATCCTGCGGATTAGAGGCAGCACAGCTGTTGGTTCCTTTGTGATGGTTGGATCCCCAGGTACATGAATCCGAGTGACCCACAGTCAAATTTAGAGCAGCCCTAGGATTTCTTGAACACATATGGGTGGTAAGAACCTTTTGTAGCTGTCTCTTCTTCTACATAGGCTTTTGGCACTTCTCCTACTCCTGAAAATGCTAAAAATGAAGCCAACTACATCAGCTGGGACTCCCTCAAAGCAAGGATCAATTGGACGAATTTCAAAGGCCATTTGAGTGACTAGAGAGGAACAAAAGGGCTCCCACTCTAGGGAAAAATCTGCTCCTGGGAAACAGCAAGCCATTAACGGAGAAAAGTACCAGGGAAGGCTAATTCTTGGACTGAAAATACTAGCCCAAACTGGATACCTCAAATTTAGAACACCCCTCCAATAATTTGGGGAAAGAAGGCAACATAGTTTCAAACAGGCTCTGCTTTGTAATCAAACTCGTGATTAATGATTCTCTGATCACAGAGAATGAGCTCATCTTAACACTGGGCTGAAATTTAAACTAGGATCCGAGTAATTATTTTGCTCTTCTTTCATGAGTGAAGATAAATGGAGATTCTCCCCCAGCAGAGGCACCGTGGTGCTTGTCTACAGTGAGTCCTGAAGCCAGGGAGCAGCACGCCCACGTGGTTATATTGCCTTGATAAAAAATACCCACCTTCACAGGCTCAGATACAAAGGAGGACCCCTGCACTGTGGGAAAGGTCTATAGGATTCTGATTTATAAGGGAGCAAGAGGTCAAGGGAAGCAAAACCATTATCATTATTTTCAGAGGCTCTGGAGAAGTGAGCTGAGTGTAGAGGGCAGTGTGCTCAAAGGGAGGAGCGCAGGGCGACGGCAGCACAGTCCTGCTTGCTGCTTTTCCTCTTCCCCCTGCTGATTCCAGGCTGCACATTCTGCTGAGAGTATGTCATATGTAACGTAGGCCTGTGAGGACTGTGAAGTGGTTTTCTTATTAAATGATGCATGGAGAGATTATCTGGTCTGTAGCCAGCGCACAAAAGCTCCATCCATGCAAGTTCCTATTCCTGAGCAAGGCGTTCGGTCACCTGCGTAGTAATGAGTTTTCAGGAGCCTGGGGATGGAGGGTGAGGAGCAAATCTGGGCTGGTGGGGGCAGGACTGAAACTGCATTTTGTGTCTCTCTCTCCTGCAAGCCTTGGAAAAAAGGCATGGAGACCAAATACCATATCATACTGCCTTTAGTCTCGTTACCTTTTTTCCTGAAAAAACCTCTTTGAGACAAGGAAGGGGGAAAAAATAAAACATAGACTATGTGGTTCTAATGTGATCCTCAAGAGGATGGTGTTAGGGGGGCCCCAGAGCAAGGCAGGGGTGCCAGTGGCTGTGGGCAGGGAACCCACTGGGACATGGAGCTTTCCCCAGGGCTGGAAGGGGTCTTCTGCTGAGAGATGGCACAGCTCGAATGCACTGGGAGCGTCTGCAACAGTGTGGGGGAGGAATGGGAGAGTTCATGCTGTTTCTTGACATCCTCTACTTCTTGATAATGGACAAAAATTCCTTATCTGCTGAAATGAAATTAATAGAATTGAATAGAGTCATAGTGTGGCTTATATGCCATCTAGTGCCACCCCCTGCCGTGGGCTGGGACACTTTCAACTATCCCAAGTTGCTCCAAGTCATGTCCAGCCTGGCCTAGGATGCTTCGAGATATGGGGCAGCCACAGCTTCTCTGGGCACCCCGTTCCAGGGCCTCACCACCCTTGGGTAAGGGAAGGATTTTTTCCTGACCTATAACCTAACCCTGCCCTCTGTCACTCTGAAGGCTCTCCCAATTTTCATGTCATGAAATGCCTTGAAAATGACAAAGGGGCATCTCTGAGAGGGGAGGCCTGTGGGATTTCCACAGTGCCTTTCACAGCTGACATGAAATCATATCATAGCTCAGCTGTTTCCAAATAATTTCTGCAGATAATGATAGACTTGCCGTACTGCCCAAGATTGGATCTTGAAAACAAGTCACTTTGAGCATGGCAGTGAGTGAAATGTTACAGGATTCTCCTTGCCATTGCCATTCCATAGGTGTCTTTCAAGGGATGTGGCCATTAAGAAATGCTACAATACATTTCTGTTAAGTTTCTTTATCTAAGCGATTATGAGCTGTCACTGCAGTTTGGGAGTGACTGGGAATGAAATGACCACAGACATCACTAAATCAGGTGTCACCCCTCCTTCTCTGTTGAGGGAATGGTTTCCACAAAAGTTTATGTGACTAGTTTGTACTTTTATTGCAAAACTTTCAAGCTGCCACCAGTAAGTTCGATCCTGTAAAGAATTGAGTGTTCTGGCCTTGATCCAGAAAAACACTTAAAGCCACTGCAGAGTGCTTTGCTGGATGGGGTCCAGAGCAGAGCATCAGGCAGCAGTAGGACTCAACAGTAGGGGATTTCTCTCTTTTTTTGGTTATTTATAAAGGAATCTCCACATACATGGTTGCAGTGTCGGCAGGATGAAACAAAACAACAGCTAGAGCCCTGAAAAGAAAGGTCAAACCATGAACTGCATTGAAAGGGTTTTGGTAGAAATCTATCAAACCCTCCATGAGAACCATCTCCTTGGCTGAGAAATACTGTGAATGATGGAGGAAACAGCAGGTAGATGCCAGCTCAGGGTTTCCCATCCAAAGCTGAGCTCTGTTGGACCAGGTGCTGCCTGTTTGAGAAAACCGTGGTTTTCCCAGGCTACTTGTAGGTGGTGTTTGTGGATAAATAATCTGTGGTGAATAACTTACTTGACAATCTTGAAAGCCGCCTAGAAAGGTCATACAATTATCTTAATTACTTAGGGATACAAGTGAATTCAGAATGACATTTCAGGAAATAATTAATTGTCTGTGCTTTGTACTGGAGCAGCATTTTGAGTAATGCCGGTTGGTTTTGTTAGGTTTGGTTGAAATCAAAAAGCAGTCTGCTGCTTCTCATAGACGAGATAAATTAGGTTAGAAATATGCCTGTAATGGGAAATCAAAAACAAATGGATCCTCCAAGATCCTTTTTAAATCAATGCCACACTGTGTGAAGAGAGTAGTGCTGACTTAGCCGTGATGAATCCCCAGAAAAAGAGGGAGAATTTAAAGAACGGGAACACAGAGAGAAATTAAATGAAACATCAGGTTCCTGTGTTTTACCTCCCTGTTCAAACAGCAGCTGTCAGATGGTTGTCCCTTCACACCGGGGTACCAGGCGCACGGAGAGGAGGCTTTGCCTTTGTGGGAAGGATGATGACGGATTAGTGCTTAGATGCTGAAATAACTCTGGTAGGAGATGGATCCCCTTTAGCTAAGGGAAGGGGGGGCAGATCAGGCTGAATTTAACAAAACCAGACTTGCCCACAGACTTGGAAGCGCTCGCAGAGTGGATTTTTAGTGCTGCAGGTGACATTGTTGCTGACTGAAGAATGTTCATCAAATCAGAAAACTGCTGATAAGCTGCCTTTCCCAAAAAAGGATCTCACGAACTTCTCCTGTAAATCTCTGCCTTTCATCGTACCCTGGGAGGTGAGGTAGAGGACTTGTGACAGATATTATTTAGGTTTTTCTTGAGTTTATTAGGGTAATCAAATGGAGCTGTGGAGAAAAAAAAACAAACACCCAACCCCTCTCTTTTATGGTCTATCTATTAAAAGCTGAATGAAAGAATGAAAATAAGAGAGCCTCCTACACATCTCTTTGAATATTTTGGTACTTCATTGAAAATTGTGAGTATATTGAAACATGGCCATCTTGACTGCTGTCACCCAAGTTCTGCTGAGAACATTTTAACTTTCAACTGGGTTTATCTTGAGGGAAGTGATGTAACTAACCCATTCACTGGTATTTGTAAAATATATTTAGGACCAAATTTCTATCAGCCTGGCTGGAATTTTATCAAATCGGTCTAAAAGAATTTATTTCCTCTGATGGTACTTTTTCCTTTTTTCAAGTTGTTTTGATTAATTTTCTTTGAAGTTCTATTTCTAAACCAAAAGGCTGGTAGAAAACACTAAGAACTTTATTGAAGTTTCCATTAATTCCACTTGTGAGCAAAATATTTGGAGTCTTTTTCCAGAAGAGCTGGAACTCGGCTTACATAATTGTGGTTTTTGATTTTGGAGCTTCAGGACTTTCTTTGCATGAGATTGCCCATTAGTGGGCTACCAAAAAGAAACACCTTTTTAGCAAAAGTATCAATTAAATAATTATATAAGAGGTTTACTCTTTTCCTCGTCTTCATGCAGTTTTCCCTAACATTTCTTTGCATAAACAAAGAGGTTTTTTAAAGCACATAGTACCATCCACACCTGTAATTTTATTTTCCTTAGTTGCTTCGTATTTCCTGGAAATACTGAACAGTGTCCTTTAATTATACCACCCCAATAATTTACTAGGCCTGCCTACAAAAATAGGAATTTTTGCTCATTTCTTCCTTCTGTTGTGGATGGATTTAGGGCTCTGGATAAATCCTTTTTTAGCGAGTATCAAACGTGAGCATTTCTTTTGCAAATGCTCCGATCGCTGAGCCAGAGAGCGGCCAAGAGCTCAGCTCGGTGCTCCACACTTCACAAAACTGCACACAGGGCCCCCAACAGCCACATGGGGCTCCTGGAGAGAGCAGCTGAATGTTAAAGCAGGCACTGTGGAGTGGTGGTGTGCCTTGTTATTTAATTTGGATGAGTGAAGAATATATTTGAGAAGCCATCGCCGGGCAATGCGCTCTCTTGTATGTTAAGGAATAATTAGGATGTGGGGGATCTGGGTAAGAAAGAGTTCCTGTGATCTAGACCTGAATAGTCTAGCTATATGTCTCAGGCACTGTAGAACCTTCAGAGTTGTCTAACAGTAAAGATAAAGAAAAAGATAAATGGAATTAATTTATTTTGAATTTATATACATGCCTCTGCCTGCATTAATATTAAGCTCCATCCAAAATCTAAATAGAAGGACTGTAATCTTAGAAGTTCTCTCAATAGCATCAGCAAATCATTCTTGTTTACCCTACATGCTAATAAAACAGGAACATGACACTCCTGAAAACAAGATTGCAAAATACAGAAAATGTGGTCTGACATTTTTTTTCTCCCCAAAGGAGGGACTGCCACTAACTAAAGTATTTCTTATGAAAGCTCGATTGCTTAAGATGCAGAATATTAAGAGAGAAAAACACTTTAGGACACAGCCATGTCACCAGCTGTTACTCACCCTTAATGAAATTGTTAAGTGATATTCTTCATAAATAGGTCAGAGAAACTTTTGAATTGTGAAGGATGTTTTATCTCTTTCTTTGAAATGTTTGTATTAAATTTAGAACTGGTAATTCATTAAGCTCATTAGCTCTGACTAGGAGAGTAGAGCAATATCTAGGATATAGATTTCAAGGCTTAAAAACCTTAGTGCTTACAAATAAACATGAAAGCAATGTGTGGAGAAAAAATATGGGATCATAATATGTTTAACTGTTTTTTGAGCGTGGCCCTCTGGATTAATTAAGAACATTTTCTATATTCAGACACTTGAATATAAACAGAATACATTATGACTTTTGGTTAACTCTCTTTTAATAGGGGAAAAGAGAATGCATTATGATGAATACAGTGGAAACTAGTTGAGACTATATTTTGTTGTTTGCTTTGTGACTTGAGCTAAAAGAGGAAATAATCACTAAATTTTACAGGACCTCAGCTCATAATTATATATATTTTTGATTGATACTGAATTTAAACAGTAAAAGTTTTATGTCTATATATATATATATGCACACACACACACTTGCACACAGTTTTGAGGGATCTGCTCTTTGTTGCAGATTTTCAAGGAAGTAAAATGCTATTGAGCTCTGCCAAATGCTTGATTTGTGAAATAACTTTTATTTTGTTTTAATAGTTTCTGGTATAAAGCAATAATTTTTCAGAATTGTGTTCCTCAAAGGAAAGGGAGAATTGAAGGAAATCAAGGACTCAGTATTTGGGAGCAATTGTACAGTCAGAGTCCAGTATTGCTGTAACCTTTCAATCATGGAGACTTTAGAAACATCCTTTAAAGCAGTTTAAACTTGCTGGATTTTTGTGTGCTTGTGCCCAATTGTTTTCTGGTTTCTTCATTAACTTGCTTTTTGTGGCCTTGTTACAATTAGCAGCTTTCCTATTTCTCTAAAGTGGGTTTAAGAGCACCTAAGCAGTTAAACCATTTTTGAGGTTCCTAATGAGAAAAAACCCCCATAATTTAGGTTATTATTATGAGCTGATTATTTCTGAGGTAAATTTGCCCATGTGACATCACCAAAAAACACATTTATATGAGAGTTTTATACCAGAGTATATTAGCTGCACATTTTAAATACCCAGGGCTCAGAGGAACACCAGAAAGAAACCCCAAACCTCCACCCAACGCACGCTGTGTGTGCCCTGTAATTAAATGTGTTGTTCCACCTTTACCTGCATGTGTCTGAATCCTGTCTGAATGCAAATATTTCTTCTTCTTTTTCAGATAAACCGTCACAGAAGAAATCTTTCCCAGCACAACTTGACAATTGCAGACATCATCAGTACCCAGGAACCCACGGTAAGGAATTGCTCTGTGGAGCTGATAAATCACCCTGGTTATTTATTGATAATGTAAATGTTGCACTTGCTTTACTAAAGAATGAATATGTGAGGATTTGGATGCCTCAAGATGTTAAGGAACGTGAGGGACTTTGATTAATCAATAAAAAGAAAATTTTAGAAAGTGCAAAGTCATTTATATGGCTTGACTTTGCTCTTAATTCTGTTGTACTTGACTGAGCTTTCATCTCTGCTAATATTTGGCATAAAGGAATGTGATGAAGTCTTTGTCCTCTCTTTGCCCTTATTAAGGTGTTTCTAATATTATTATTAATTTGTATAAGAAATACTATAACGAAATTAAAAACAATAAATTCTTGACATTAGAAGAATCTAGGGGGAATGAGAAACAGATGTTTTTCTGCTAAAATAAAATGAATATGCAAATACAAATTAATCAAAGAAAGTTTGGTATCAGCAGTACTGTTACTTACACAAACTTTTCAGGATTAGGTATGTTCGGAAGGTTTGAATTCTACTCAAGAAAATTATAAAATCTGTATGTGATACAGTGATAATTATGTTTCCTTAGAGTTTCTAACAATATTAGCCCATGACAATGAGAGTCTTTTTATTTCTTATTTAGAAACTCAAATATTTACACTATGTACTCTCATCTGTACTATTCTTCTGAAGACAATTTAAAAACAAATCAACACAAACTCCACAAAATTATTCCATTTTCCTATTTCTATGCTAATTCTTCAGGGCATTTTGGGTCATTTTATCAACCTTCACATGTTGAAAAGGTGCAGGAAGGGCAGCAGCTTAACAAAAGATGATGATATTTATTGAGACAGAAACAGAATGTATCATTAGGATATATTTGGAATTATTTTCAATCCAATATCATCCATTTGCAGAAGTATTGCAAGTTGATCCTGAGCTGTCCTAGAAGTGTTTTCTTGAAAACAAAGTAGCATAGAAAAGGGGATACTAACAGATGTTAAACAAGGGGAATGCAGCACCCCAAATAAGAATTATAAAAATATTGGGGTCATCCTAGATATATTTTTCTTTGACTTCGGAGTAGATTTTTCATAATTGAATGCATGCCCTTTATATTAATTACAGAGAAAACAGTGCACATTATCAATTAGAGGAGGCCGTGCTAATTTTAAGTACAGCACCTGTACTAATTCAATTAAAGCAATGTGTGTGTGAAAGGAGTTTTCTTAGCACTGAGAGGGCTCATATTAACTGCAGCTCTTGTAGCTTTTTACTGTTCAGTTTTCAGCCATTTAATTTATAGCAAATGGTGGATTTGAGCTATGTAATTTAAGTCAGGATATTTTATACACCCAATATTTGTTAGTGGATTTGGTATCCTGGCTGAAGACAATTACAAGGAAAATTGGACTGAGCAGCACCATTTTCATCTGGAAGCACATCCACTTCTTAACTTCCCAAGATTGACAACAAAGGTGATTCACATCTGATGTTGAAAAATATTTCTATTTAGTCTTGGATTGGTTAAGATAGTAGTTTAACCTTGAAAACGTGAGGTTTGGGGTCTGATTCGGAGAAGCAGTCGATAGCTTGAATGGTTAGCCAATCCCAGTTTCTGTTTCCAGAGGGATAGAAATATTAAAAAGAATAACTTTTCTCATATGATATTTGGCATATCTGGCCCTGGCCAATGACCAGAAGTTTTATACCATAAAAAAGCATTAGAAGGGGAAGAAAAATATTGAAAATGTAAAGTCTGGGGGGGGAAATGAAGAAGTAGGTGGAGATGGGGATTAAACCTTATTTTAACTCGGCTAGTTCATCCATCCATCACTAGATAAATAGTGACATAACTCTGCACAATAATCCCTGCACACTTTCTCTCTGGGTTTTCTGTGGTAATGATATGCATGACAGGAATTTACATGAGATAAGTACAAATTACAGACAAAGCACACGCTGATCCTCCTGTACCCGCTTGAGAGTGTCACTTAAATCACTGTCCATGGGTCTACAGGCCTTTCCATAGGTGCAAACTGATATCTGCACAGTACATATGTCATTGCATGTTGTATATCAGCCACAACCAAAATCTGAGGAAATTGTGAAACATACTACACTGTTAAAATAATGCTGTTTTGTACAGTCAAAATAACAGACATGTTTGATTTAAAAATCCTTATATTGCCTCTTAAAGCATGTTTTATTGCTATTTAATGGCTTTGCAGACAGCAAAATTCTATTGAAATTGTTATGAAATTGCCCTGTGATGCAATTTACTACAAAGACCATGTGGAGTTTCTAATATCCAAGTTGGGCACTGGCTCAGTAGTGTTTGAAAGCAAAACCAGGCTCACTCTTAATCGCAATTTTGTTTCTTTTTCCCATTACTGACACAGTTGAGACCTGCTTAGTTGATGAGACCTGATGAGATGGGAGGTCGTTGGGTTTGGCTGAAAAACAGTCATCTTGCTTTGTTTGGGTTTTAGCTTTTTAGTATAAATTTATATAGACAATAACAACTCCTGACCCAGTTCTAAAATGAGATATTTCAGCTGATATTTCAGCCAAGGGTCTGCAAGGCGGTCTGGCTTAAGAAAGGTGTTCAGAGAGGTGTAGGAGCACAAATTGAAATGAAAAAAAAACCAAACAAAACCAAAAGAGCAGGCCTAGGTCTTGCTTCTAATACACCAAAACTCAAGCACAGTGTTGGAACCTGAAAATCAAGTGTCACATTCCCATATAGAATCCTCAGTGTGCTGCAATGAAACACAATAGATAAAATGATATTTTAACATCATTTACCTGCAATGCATTTAAAATTCTTTTTTATTCATAGCTAGAAACTTTGCCCACACTTACATAAATTTATTCTAAATAAATAGAGCAAAATAAAACTTTATTGGGTTTTTATTGTGGTTAATTTTGTGTAGTAGTTGACTTTAAGTGTTGTTTTAATATTTTCTGCAAATATTCAAAAGAATGGAACATATCAGAATAAAGAGGTGATTAAACTGAGAATTAGTGGTAAGATCCCCCACACTAGAGAATCTGGATGCAGACTCCTATGCATATATTAAGTGGTTTTTATGCAATAAATAATATGGTTATGACCTTCTTTTTTTTCCTTTCTTGCAGGTAGTGGCAAAGGAAGGATATCTTCTAAAAGCAAAAATAGCAGATGGTGGCAAGAAATTGAGGTATAACGTGGGAGTGTGACAGAGCCTAAGGAGGATCCAAGAGAGCTGGAGGGGGACTTTGGGCAAGGGCCTGGAATGATGGGAAAAGGGAGAATGGCTTCAAACTGACAGACAGCAGGGTGAGATGGGATATTAGGAAGGAATTCTTGCCTGTGAGGGAGGTGAGACCCTGGCACAGGTTGCCCAGAGAAGCTGTGGATGTCCCATTCTATCCATAACTGGGGTCATTTTGTATAAATTGGTACTGGATTTAAGATTTATTCCAAGATATATTGCCATTGAGTTCCTTGGTAATCCATATTCATCCAGCCTATCCAGCTCATAGGAAAGTTTGTTTAAATCTGCACATAGCATGGTTGACTACTCACACCTTTGTGCACTTATAAAACCTCTTTAAAATGGAAAGAAAAAACATAGAAAAATAATGAAGGTCTGAAGTGGTGCTTACCAATAGACAACTCATAGTCACCATGTGAGGCAGATCAATAGTGGGTTTATGAGCTTTCCTTTAAATATCAGATGTTATGACTCCTAAATTCAAAAGTTAAACTTGAGCTGTTGATCTAAAAATAGCTTTTTAGCAGATCAGATTTATGATTATATAGTGGTTTGAAACCTGTTATAGATAACATACATAATAGCATTTTCCTCTGAGTTGAATATCATGTTTTTCTGTATCAGGGGTCATTCTTTCACACGTCCATGTGTATTTTCACTTCTCCCTATCCCCAGCAGTTTGTCACTTCTCTAGGGCTGTACCATGAACTCCTGATATTTAATGGTCACTCAAACCTTGCTCAGATATTTTTCTTATCTTCCTTGCACTCGTGTAAACTTTTAATTTAGGGAAAGGAGACAGCATTTGGGACCTTTCAAAATAGACCTGTTACTGAGCTCTGTGTAGTCAGATCAACATTTTTCCTTCTCAGTTTTATTTTAAGTATTAGGTACCAGAAGGGCACCAGCTATTTCAGAGTCCTCTTCTTGTGAACTTTGAGCATGTGTGAATAATCCCACTGTTGCCATTTGACACCATGGCAAAAAAGAAAAACAAATGGGCTTCAAAATGTGAATGAGGATAAAGAAGCCCTTCAAGCTTTGATAGGTTACATTTTGGGTATAGTTAGGGTGGTGCAACTCCATCAGTGTTGATGGAAGTTTGTTGACAATGTTGACTTCAGACCATTTTTGTTTCTGACATGTATATATATATTAATATGTATTATGTTTTAATAATTAAAATCCATGTCTAGAAATGAAATATATTTTGCCTCCTGCTTGAATGCCTCACAGATTTTTTTTTCCCTTGTTTTTATTTTTTTTTAATATTCTTTCTAAGGAAAAATTGGTCCACCTCCTGGATTGTCCTTACTGCTCGGAAAATGGAATTCTACAAAGAGTCCAAGCAGCCGGCCATGGTAGGCAATCCAATATCCTCAGTCTCCTGGCAACTATTATTTCAATATAAAAAAGTTTGGTGTTTACAGAAGACAAATTTAGACTGAGCTGGCAACTTCAAAGGTTTGAAAGCAGCTGAAGGAAAAATGCCTTGATAAACTCTTAATCAGATGTAGTGTGTGTGAAGAAATAGGACACAGCATGTCCTTTATTAAGAGGTGCATTTCGAGAGTAATTGCAAAGTGAGACAAATGGTGAGTGACTAGCCAGTAATGTGAAGGTAACACTTTAAATTAAGGTGCCACTTATAAATGCTTTATTCTTATTTATGAAAATGATCACTAAATGCAGCTACTTCCTCAAATAATGTATTATAAAGTATGTTATAAAATGCATTAGTAATAAATGCTGAACAGATGATGCGATGAGAATCTGTTGCAAAGGATATTGTGAGGCGTAAATTGTATTAAACCATGCATGTGCATCTTTAATACATGAATTTAAGTTGTTATCTACCATCCTATAAAGTGGTTTATACATTAATAAATAATAATAAATTATTTATAAGCGGCACCTTAATATAGGGTGTTACCAAAGCAGAAAACATTATAAGTTAGCAAAGTGATTTTTTATCGCAGTATAAATGTGACATCCACCATATCCCGCTAACCTCCCTGAATATTTCTACGACTCCATCTAATGCAGCTAATGCAATTTCTGTAGCCTGTAGTTACTACAAAGTGAAATTTGCAGTACCTTTTTATTGTGCCCCAAGGAAAGGCCACTGATCTCCATCTGGGGACGCGTGACAGCTCCGCTGCACGAGCGATAGTGGCGCGCGTCCCCTCGGTGCTGGGCACAGCCAAACCTCAGTGTGGGCAGCAGAAGGGAAATTTGGTGCCTTTGTGACACTGTGGGCAGTGAAGGGACGGGTTTGACACAGCCCTGTTGTGAAAGGCTCTCAAGGCCTGATCGAATTAATACATGAATTTAAGTTGTTATCTACCATCCTATAAAGTGGTTTATACATTAATAAATAATAATAAATTATTTATAAGCGGCACCTTAATATAGGGTGTTACCAAAGCAGAAAACATTATAAGTTAGCAAAGTGATTTTTTATCGCAGTATAAATGTGACATCCACCATATCCCGCTAACCTCCCTGAATATTTCTACGACTCCATCTAATGCAGCTAATGCAATTTCTGTAGCCTGTAGTTACTACAAAGTGAAATTTGCAGTACCTTTTTATTGTGCCCCAAGGAAAGGCCACTGATCTCCATCTGGGGACGCGTGACAGCTCCGCTGCACGAGCGGTAGTGGCGCGCGTCCCCTCGGTGCTGGGCACAGCCAAACCTCAGTGTGGGCAGCAGAAGGGAAATTTGGTGCCTCTGTGACACTGTGGGCAGTGAAGGGACGGGTTTGACACAGCCCTCTCTCAAGGCCTGATCGAACCTGCCAAATCTCATTGCCTTGATGGGTGGCCGCAAAGGTGCTCTCTGTGGCAGGAGTCACAAACAATAACTTATTTTTCCTGTGGCAGGTGATGCAGACCATTCTTCTGTAAATCCTAGATCTATCAATGCCACCTGTCATAAAATCAGCCTTGAAGAGCACCTTTTCATGCCTTACGTTTTTTGAGCTTTGTAGAAAAAGAACCCCAGAACTAAGATATGAAACAATACAAATAAATAAAGGGTGAGATCTGGCACTTTCTGCTTGTGTTTGTGCTAGTCCAGCTGGAAAATACAACTTCTCTGCAGCCATGAAAATAGAAAAGCTTATTTTTATTTTTTTTCAGAAGCACCCGTTTTCCTTGAAGTTGACTTTTATATTATTAGGAAAAAGAAAAATGTCTAAGGTGAACTTATTAGAACTATTCTTATAATTTACTAAGTGTCTTGCACCTCTCTCTGCTACCTCTTCCCTCTCTTTGCAAGTCCTTACCCAAATTTCAGGAGATAAATGGACTGGTGGAAATTTAACACACAGGAGGCTTGATTTTACTCTGAGACCCCTCAACATGGTTAAAATCCCCATTAGCTTTTTAGGGATTTGGATACTCAACTAGACCAGCCTGGAGAATGGGGTTTTTGGCCCAGATCTCAAATGATTTAGCTAAAAAAGTGATGGTGGGTTATGAAACAGGACTTTCTGAGAGGTCAGTCCCTTTCCCTGAAGGCTCAGTCACCACCAGTGCTCATTTTATCAGTGAGATAAAATCTCCTTTGTAAGGAAGAATACAGACATATTGAACCTGTATTTTTCTCATTCTGGGGAGGGCAAAAAATGTTGTTTTTTTTTTTTATTTATTCCATGCTAGATTTGAATGTTGGGGCTGTGAACTCAATGTTCATTAGGTGAGAAAAATCTGTTAAAGTTTCATTTTCTGTCTGTTGCATCAAACTTAAATGCAACAATAAATAAACAAATTAGGTAAAGCTTGCAAACAACAAGAGCAGTGTTCATAATCTTATAACTCAATTTCCTAAACTCAAATTTTACATGTAAAAAAAAACTATACTGCCATGCTTATCTCATCTGATAAAGTAAATGCAGTGCTTATTTCCTTTGTAAACCACTTAACCAGATATAATTTTAGTACTGGAAAGGGACTAATACAAAAAAAAAAAAAGGATTCATTAGAAGCTATTTGTTTACTGATTTTATTTTATTTTTCCGATTTCTGTTTACTTTGGAAAAGGGGGAACTCATCCATTAATTAAATAATGTAAAAGAAGCTATGTTCATCCACAATAGTATGAATTATAACAAAGCATTTTTATTGTTAGCAGGAAAATGATGTGACTTAACAAAAAGATTAAAGTTCCTTTGTATTCTAAAGATATTAATTCATTAATTATTAATTATTAAATACTGTACTTGGAGCAAAAATTTAGACTAAGACAGCATCATTAAAAGAGGAATATTTCACAAAACAAAGGCAGCAGGAGAGAGAGAAATGAGAGCACCTCTAATACCTCTTTTCATGACAATGGGACTAAATAGCATTTAGAGGTGATCTAAAATTCTATTTGTTTAAATCTTTAGTAATGTTTTAATCAAAGAACTGGCAATATCTAAAAGGTTTTGCTGTTCCTGTGTATGCCTGTAGGTGCAGGACTCACTGTGGCAACTTTGCTGTTGCTTTGCATGGAGAGGATTGGGATCTATTGCTTTGCTTTCTGGTGAAGTTGGTGACAAAATCTGGAGTTATTGGAAGTAATAGAGCGCAGCAATTAAAGCACACAGAGGAGAGATTCAGAAAATGAGATTGTTTACAAATACTACTGAAAATGCAAGTTTGCATCCCATGAAGCTAGATCATTAGCTTCTTCTGCTGCCTTGATTTTTTTGTGGTCCTGGCTTTAATACACTTTTGTTTGTTTGTTTTTTGTTTAACCATTCTTATGAATTTGACTAGCTCTTTATTTTAAATTAAGAACACTGTGATCTAAATGAATCACAGCTCCATTCTTCCTTAACATCATTTAATTCTATCATCAGTTGGTCTTTCTGACCAAGAAAATGTAGTCAGTTTATTCCCTCAGATAGTTTATTCAACAGAGGTTATTTTAACCTCAGGTTATTAGCCCATCTGCAAAGTAATTTAGTGAGTGAAAATGCTGCTGAAATCCATATTCATGTTTAGGAAGATTTCATCTTAGCAGACACTTGTATCAATTTACAGCATAACCCCTTGCAACAACATTGATATAACATAATTGCTCTGACTGCCGAGCACAAAGCAAGGACGTGCAGAGCTCAGGCTTCCCAGTCACCTTAACTTGCTCTCTGCCAGGGTCTCTGTGTGTTGCATAACCTGGGAAGCCAGCTCTGCAGCAGGGAAATGTTTAGGCCAAAGTGAATTTCCTTGTACATTTTCTGGAGTTCTGATGGGTTTCAGTGGGTGCTCCCCAGGTGTGCAGCTGAACAGTCATGGGTGGTTTCAGGCTCAATGGCTCTGAAAAGGGAGCTGGGGGAGTTCAGCCTGGAGAAAAGGAGATTCAGGGCTGACCTTGTCACTCTCTACAGCTCCTGAAAGGTGGCTGTGCTCAGGTGGAGTTGGTCTCTTCTCCAGGCAGCACTGACAGAATGAGGGGACACAGTCTTAAGCTGCACCAAGGGAAATATGGGTTGGCTATTAGGATTTTTTATTTTTTTTATGGAAAGAGCGATAATATTCTGGAATTGTCTGCCCAGGGAGGTGGTGCAGTCACCATCCCTGGGTGTGTTTAACAAAGCCTGGATGTGGCACTGGGTGCCAGAGTTTAGGTGAGGTGTTGGGGCTGGGTTGGACTTGATGGTCCTGAAGGTCTCTTCCAACCTGGTGATTCTGTGAATCCTGTGAATGATTTAGCATGAAGTTTTCATCAGAAGCTTCATATTTTATGCCATACTTATGAGTTTATAGATGCAGTGTGGTCAGAACTGATAAATTCTCCAAAGGATAAATTTGAGGGTTTGGGTTGGAAGGGACCTTAAAGATCATTTTGTTCCACTCCCCTGCTGTGGGGAGGGAAACCTTCCACTAGACCAGGTTGCTCAATTCATATTTATTTCCCCCAGAGAAAGAGACTGTCTCAAATAATTATTGCACATAGCAGAAGCCTGTTCATCTTTCCCACACCACAAGCCTGCATCCCATCCTTTCTGGAGAGGGAGATGCACATGCTTGTACTTCTCTTCTGCTTATTACAAAATCAGAGCTGTAAACAAACTCCAGAGTACTGCAACAGCAGCAGAATTACACTCTGTGTTCACTGGGTGCACAGGAGGGTCCAGCTTCTGCTGTTGCATATATTTTGTACAATAATAGAAATACTACTGAGTTCACTATTTCATCTTCCTGCAACACCTCTCTAGGCTTTTGTTTTTTCTCCTTTTAGTGTTGCGTGGCAGTTTTCCCGAGGAAAATATTCTGTAGCCCAGTAATGTTCATTATCAAAAAACTATTTCTGTTTCTTTGTCTACATGTTAATCTCTTCTTTTAATCTCGTAATGTGTTTCCAAAATTTCTCAACTCTTTCTGCTGGTGGAATAAAGCTTCCCCTCTTTGTGAAAGTATTTTCCAACTCAAACTATCCATGTGGGTAATCTTTTTTCAAAGAGAGCAAAATTGCCCACTTTGAGAAGCCTGTCTTGTGTGTTCCTGATGGGTTGCAGAGCTGCCTGTGTGGTGCAGATCTGGGCATTGCATGGAGTCCTGGAGATGATCTAAACCTCATAGCCCTATTTATAAAAGTATTGGAATATTGAGAACTCATTCATTTCCTCCACAATTTGAATATTTATTTGCATTAATATATTGGTGCTTGGGGTTTTTTTCCAACTTCATAATTTTTGCCGTGCAAATATTAGTTGATTAAATTTCTCAATAGGTTTTTTTTTTTTGCAAAATCAAGTCTCAATGCTGCAGTTTTGATCTGCTATTAAAAAATTGGAAAGACTAAGGTCTTGTCAGAGGCCAGGCAGGAAATTTGAGGCAGAGGTGGGGAAAAAGAAATCCAAGTTCTTTTCTTCCAGTGGTTTAACCACAAGAACATCCTTCTGTTTTGAAGAGTATATTTCTTCTATTAAAAAAATTAATAATAATAATGAAAAAAGGAACAAAGGCACACAGGACTGTCAGTTTCAGTGGAGCTTAACCATCGTGGTTTTATGGTTTGGCAAATGGAGAACATAATTGCAATCCCAGAACTGAAAACTTCCAGATACTAGGCCTGCAAATCACTTGACCAGGATCTCTTTGCTTCTTTTAACCTAAATAGGTTCTCTTCCTCCCATCTCAAAGGCACCCTGGAGAACTCACATATTTTAGCCTTTAATAACAACATCAGAGAAATCCAGTGAGTAGTTTTTGGAAAGCTGAATCTGTGGCTGGTGCTGGACTGGCCGCTCTTAACTCTATAAAGTCTGTTTTCTGTATCACTAATGACATTTTTAGGGTAACTATGGCTTAAGAGCAGCAGAGAAAACAGTTGCATCCGGCTGATTAATTAAATTATGTGGATATCGCTCCATCCCCTACCCGAAAGGGAGTTAGTGGTGCTTTTTTACTTTAACAGTAGTATTTTTACTGTTGAGTAGGATGTGCAGCAACCCAATCTACAAAGCCTACTCCGAACTACAGGGGCTTTGCCAGAACTGCTGCACAGGCAGAGTCCCTGGAGAAGGAGCTTCGATGGCAAATGAGGATTATTGTGCTTTACACCAACTCCCAGCAACGTAAATGATACAGGCAAACAAATCTGCTCTTTGAATTCCTTGCATCCATATGGAAGAGCAGGGGAGGCAGAGCTGTGTCACTCCAGGATGCGTGGACTGACACTGAGAAGTATCAGCCCTTGCGCTGAGCTCTTTCTGGGTGTCACACATGCCCTCGAAGCCTTTTCTTCTTTTTTTAGGAGCAAGAAATGATAATTTGTTTGGAGAAAGGAGATAGCTTCTCTTAGAGATACGATGTATGCTCTTGTCTAATTTCTGTCCTTTCCAGTTGCATCAATTTAAATTTGCATTTGGAAAACCCACAAGTTTTTTCCTTTAAACTCAATGACTCTTCAAGAGGTTTGGCAAAGTAAGCATTGAAAATAGCTGGTCCATGTGTCTGCATTTGTGTTTTGATCTACTATGTGTTACACTAGACTGTTTTTTAAACCATTTAATTGTTTTTAAAATTATGTTCTAATATAAGAACCTTACTTCTGAACTAAGACACCCCAAGAGTGGTTATTTAACAATACCAGGGCATATAATGAGCTCTTTTCAGTAAAACCAGCAGCTGTGCTACAACAACCTGTCACTTTAACTTGATCTATTCTTGTTTTATCTGATAACTGTCCCCATTTGTGAAAAGTGAGGCCATAATCATGTTGATTTTTTTTTTCTTTTCCTTTCCAGAAGCCGGGATATAAACCTGAGTGTGTGGATTTGTGTGGTGCTCGCATTGAGTGGACCTCAGAGAAATCCAGCAAAAAGAATGTTTTTCAGGTAAGAGGCAAAGCATTCCACTGCTCATTTGTGTCTGAACTCTGTGAAGAGGTAGGTTTTATTTCCTTGGTTTTAATAACTAGATCCTGATTTAATACAGCATTTTTCTTACCAGTAAAGGAGTGTAACACTTTATCCAGCATCGGTTTACTATTTTTCTAAGAGAAGGATTTCTGATGACTGAGTCTCCTAAACACTTGAGAACCTGTTGATTTATTGATTAATGCTCTATATTCAATTTGTTTTTAAAACTTAGTAGGTAATTGCTTTGGGTTCAGGCCTAGAATCTTGACCTAGAGGACTTCCATAAACACAACTTCTTCAAACTGCTTATACAAGCACGGCTCCAGCGCAGTGCGGTTTCTCTGTTTATTTTTATTGCTGCTCAGGGTCCTCAGACGGTGATGACCCAGGTTCACTTCTGCAAGGGGAGGGGAGGATTTTTAAAAGCTTGCCTCTGTCAGGGCCAGCAGAGAAGGACATGTATTTCTCACAGGACTATTCTTCATTGATGGGAAATAATATTATTTAATTCCGTCGTCCAAATGCCATTGAATTGAAAGGGAGGATCAAGGCCCAAGAAGATGAAAGGAGGGGAAAAGCATTACTGCAAGGTTAACATTCCAGGATCTAGGGGCTAAAATAGTTTGTTGCAACATCTTCAGGTTTTGGACATAATCCAGCTCCCATGAATATCAGTAGAAAGGATTTGTTGTCTTTTTCTGTTTCACTAAATGTTGCATCAAGCCACATCAAAATATTATTCTCTAAGAGCCAAGTTGTTTCCCAGAGTTCTAACATTTAAAATGTTTAACAATACAAGCAATAAAGTGGGGAGAGATGCAGAAGGGAACATGTCAGGGTCAAGACCCTGTTAGTTACCAGAGAGTCCTTTGGCATCATGACCAATGAAACATGCTGGAGGAACCAACTGTGTCTGGGTCTGGGATGGAAGGGAAAAAAAAAAGCCACTACACATAAAAAAACCCCTAAGGGCCTGTACATGGCTTCTTAAAAAGAAATCTCTTTGGGTCAGCTGTGTGTTACAGAGGCTTTTTCAAGGTTTATTTTTCTAGACATCTTTCTAAAGCACATGGAATATTTAGAAATATTCCTCTTTTCCAAGACAGTGAGACTTATGCTTCTATACCCCCCACATCTTTCAGGTTGTCTTGAGACAACACTTGGGGCTTTGTCATTTCCTAGGTATTTTTAGAATAAATATTTTGGTTTTTGCTGTCAATCTTCAGCTTTTTCACTTGGAATGTGATTAAGTATAACCTTAGCCTTCACTCCTGCAACCCCCTGAGCGCACTGACAGGTCTTCTGAGCTTCTAGGGTTTATTTCTCATTTTGCAGTAAGCAAAATTCCCGTTTGGAAACGCATTTCGGTGATTCATTTGAGCTAATGCATTCCCAAAGTAAAGACAAACGAAGCTCTGTTATTGATTTACCAAACTGGTGCTACGAAGGCTCTGCAATGCATTTTCTTCTCACTTCTGTTCGTGTGAGGTGTAACTGAATCAGAATAATGTGAGAAAGGAAACTCATGCACTACTGCTTGAACCCATTAAAATGTGTCTTCATCAAGCCAATAAGTGAGTGGGAGAGACATTAAGAAGTAAAAGCATGGGAGGAAGGACATATGTTAAGACACATTTTGAAAAGGGATGGAGCATTGTTTAGACAGAGAGCTACAAGAAGATTGTGCCAGATGGTAAGAGCGAAAGAGGAGAAGGCTTTGGCACCAGTAGTGGTGACATTTTGGGAAAGGAAGGGACTGAACAAGACTGGTGCTACATGAGCAGATAGAGTGGGAAGGGGACTGCAGAGGGAGCGAAGATTTGTGAGATAGTCTGGAGGGAATCCAAGGCCAGTTCGAAAGCAGAGAGGTCAGTTGGTACCTGGAAACTGAATATTTCAGGAAACACTTCTGATCTACTTATTCCTCGTGGGTGGGAATAAAATTGATAGTGTGTGTCTACTTATTCATAGGTTTGTTCAAATGGAAGCAACATGGGTGGCTTTCTTTAATGCTTTCTTTCTTCTTTTTTTTTTTTTTGCAACCTAAATATAGATGCATTGCATTGCTGTTTGATTAAATACATTAGCTGCTTAACTCTGAAGTGATCAGAAATAAGTATAATTATATCTTCAAAGCCCATCAAAACATAGTTGGTGTTTTGTTTAATTACTTTCTAATAAAACCTTCTTTTCTCATTCAGTGGCTTCTTTGTGCTAATGCGTTGTATTAGGAGTAGGTGCAGAATTTTGAATTTGATTTTACCAGGGTGCTCAATTTGAGTTCATGAATTATAGATCACAAATGGAAAAAGACTATTGAAATTTTGGGCTGAAGAAAAAGAAGGAAGTCTTGGATTTAAAATCTAAGCAGATGACAGTTAATGGATAGCAGCAAGAAGATGGAGCATAGGAGTATCATAAAGAAAAACTAATTGGAAACGTGATCGACGCAGGGAGAAGTAAAAGAGGGAACTGCAAGTGAATGATATTCAGGCAGGAAGATTTGGGTTTCTGGTGTTGATCATGATGCTTTCAGCAGTGTTACTCCTCTCATTTTAATTGAGCTACTCCCTTTTTAACAGGATAAGTCTGATCTGTCTCACACTATCCAATTTGTGCATGCAATCTATTTCTGTCCTTGATGCACACATTATGTGGGGGTATTTTTTCCCCTCAACTTTTCCTTAACAGTAACTGAAAATATGCACATCTCATAGACTATAACCTCCTGGTTTCCTTTCATTTATTTTATTGATGGTGTAACTGGCACCAAGGAAAAAACCTGGTTAGAAGCAGCTTCCCATGGTGTGGGGTGAGGTAGCAGCTTGCAGCGAGACACGGTGCTGTTTGTTCTTGCTGGCTGAGTGATGTGATGCACTAGGTCTTCATCGGAGGAGTGCTGAATAAAAGAAGATTTATGTTCAAATCACATGCTTTAAATATTTCTGCTAAGTGCTAGTTTGCTCTTTGGTGTTTAGCCTGAAATTTAAAGCACTGAGGATTAAAAGGATTACAACATAATCTTAAATAATCCTAAGTGTCATTTACAGAGAGATGGTTGTAATAACTAAATAAAACCATGTTAAGGGGTGGCAGTGTTGTCAGTCAGCAACTGGAACAGAAACAGCGCCTGTGTCACTTTGTTGTTCTCCTCTTGCCTTTTTTTGGCTTAGTTTGATATTGGGTAGGTGTGTTTTGATGTGAGTTATCAAAAACGAAAATAACTTAATGGGCTGCTTTTCAGTCAGTGTTGATATGGTGTTTGAAACACCAGTAACTAGGCTAATTTGTAGATTTTTTTCCCAATATTCCACATTTCCTACTTTTAGTAAACTTTTCAACTGGGTCTTATTCTTCCCCCTGTTTTACTCAACCTCTACTCTAAGCCAAACAGCCTTTTAATTTGAAATTCAGCCCAGACTTCATGGAAGATGGGCTCTTGACCTCTGGATTTTTAATTCTGGGGGTTCATTAGCGCAAAGTCCTGTGGTTGTACACTATTTCCTTGAAGAGGTTTTGGGAGATTTCTCTCAGATAATTCAAAATAGAAAAGGAAAAATAGGAGAGAGGTGAAAAGCACAAAAAAGGTCACGAGCAGCATATTTATGAATCGATGAAGCTGCTTTGTTCTCTTAATAGCACCATTCATTTAACTAACAGGCATTTTTTGGTTTCTTTAGTCATAATTTTACCCTGTTCACTGAGTTCACATCTAGGAAGGTTTCATATGAGGAATTTCTGGAGTTTTGTGGCTGGGCTCTTGCCACAGATGTGGTGTGATACCGTTTTTTGTTTCAATGCACCGCAGCTGTAAGGGGTCACTCAATCCTGCACAACTAAGAGTATTTTACAAATAGTGAAAGCTGTGTAAGACCTACAGTATTCCACCAGCGAGACAGCTGGAAGTACAACTGCACCTATGTGTAATATGAAAGAATTTATCTTGCAGCTGTTTCATATATAATAACATTTATGGCGCTGATCCTGGGTAACTCCCTTGTCCTTGAAGCTCTCCAGCTTTGTCCAAGCGAGTAATCTGAATGATAAGCTATTTTGTTCTACATACTATAGGATCAGGATAGTGCCTGGATGCCTCCCAGGAATGGTTTAAGTCACTGCTTTTTGCCATGGGAGGGATAATTTTTGTTTTCCCAATCTCTCTAGAGGAAGCGCTGAGAGCACGACGTGGAGGGGCTTGGACTGGGATTGCTATTTGGGTTTCTTTGTGTGTTTTTGAACATAAATGCTACACAGAGGAGGGAAATCTAAAAAAGCCACCTTGCAGGCTTGTGGTGGTCCTTATCAGCAGCTGTTTGTTCCCACCCAAATCCCAGAGTTAGTCCCATTTCCTGAGCCTGAGAGGGCTCTTGCTTTCAGCTCTGAGTTGGACAGGAATCTTTGCTGGATTTCAATCTGCTATGCATTTGATGGACCTCTTGTGATCTCAGAACACCATTTTGTCCACTTCTGGACCTCACTGCTGTGGCTGGGGTTTAATTTCTATCCCAGAAACCTGAATTTGTTACTGCCTAATTAAAAGACTTGGCCACAGCACACAGTCATTAGGTGGTGTTAGAAAGAGGCTCTTTAAGTAACAAAATTAGGTTTTTAGAAAAACGCAAAACTGAAAAATGGTCTTCATCTTCAAAAGAAGCGCGGCCAGCAGTTTGAGGCAGTTGGGTCCCCCACTTTGAGCACCATGGAGTTCCAGGACAAAGGGAAATTGTTTCCCACTGCCAGAGGGCAGGTTTAGATGGGATATTGAGAAAGAATTCTTCCCTGTGAAGGTGGGGAGGCCCTGGCACAGGGTGTTCAGGGAAGCCGTGGCTGTCCCTGGATCCCTGAAAGTGTCCAAGGCCAGGTTGGATGCGACTTGGAGTGGGAGATGTCCCTGTCCATGGAATGAGACCAGTTAAGGTCCCTTCCAATCCAAACCATTCTCTGATTTTACATAAGTACTCTTTTTATTGTTGTAAGTGAGATCCTGAACACAGCAATGTGGAACAGGCTCCCAATTGTGGTTCTAGTTCTGTCTTCTAACTGGCTTGTTAATGACCTTACTGGCAAAGCTCCTGCCAAAATATTCAGTAAAACCTAATCAATAAATGCAGATAATCTTCTGACTTCTCAACATGTCTGCTATTTTCTGTTGTAAGCTAAATCCAGCAAAGCCCATGAATGTTTTGTTTTTTTCATGTATTCAGTTGTTCTTTTCTTAATTTCTTTCATTTTGAACATCTTGTAAGTTTTAATGTATTTTTTGGTCATCAAAATAAAAAAGTAAGAGTGATAGTACATAATGAAAGAGGAAAACCAGCTTTGATTTGATTGCAGGAAATAGAAAATTGCACACAATATGCATTTTAAACTTTATAAAATTAAGAAGTCACTTTGGCTTCTAAAGACTATAATATGATATTTTAAGGTGATGATAAGGAGACACCTTTAGATATCCTTGGTGATTTTATTTGTTGTTATTTAATATATTTTTTATGTATGAAAAAGGCAGATTTAACTGTAACCACTTCACCTGTGTTGACAGTAGCTGCTCTTGGGACCCAAGGAGGTGTTGAGGTGTCCCTGGTTAGTAAAGAGCACAACAGGCAGAAAAATCAGCTGAGAAAGGACAAGATCCTTATGCAATTGAGAATAAGCAAGAGCCTGGTAACTGGAGCACTCTGGAATATAGAGTTCTACCCTTGTTTCAGAAGTGTCGGGTGAGAAATGGTCAGGCTTTTCTCACCAGTGTCTCTTAAATCTGATTTTACTCATGTTAGCCCAAAGAGAACATATGGAAAATGAACTGGAATTCAGATTGCTCAGTGATTACTCAGTAATGGACACAGAAATTCTTGATGTGATTCATGTTCTAAGGAATATCAGGTAATAAAAGCCAGTTTCACCCCCAAAAAAGTGACAGAAAGAGTGATGCAAGCAAAGCTTTACACAAGGACAGGAACATACAAACTGTAAGGATTTTGGCTTCATTTGCATAGGAAACCTTAACAAAAATGAAAAAAAACCCCACTTTTCTATGACATATAGAAAAATATTTCCATATTTTGATATTTCAATATTCAAGCTATAATCAATTTGGAAATAGAGAAGCAGTCAACAGGAGGGCACTCGACTGACAGCACTGTGCATTTAAAAAGTTTGGGAAACTGAGTCTTCAACCTCTGTAATGGAATTTCAAGGAGCTTTTCTATCAATTTAACCTCTGTAATGGAATTTCAAGGAACAGCAACTTTATTCATAAAAAGGACAAACCAAGCAGTTAAGTTAGAGGTGCCACAAAATTACAGTTAATCTGTTTCTCTCACTTGCTGAGTCTGCTTTGGGGTAAAACAAACCCCTCAGTTATGTCAGAAAGGCCTTGTGTATTTAGTGGCTACAGAAACAGAACATTAACATTTTGTCGTTGTTATTATTATAAGAAAAAACTGAAGTCCTAATTACCACTTCTTTTAATGATGTGAAAAAGTTGCTTTTCAGCAATAGTGAGGTCCACTCCTGATAGGGAATATTTTGTTATAGTTAGCTTAATGAAATAAGATTC
The DNA here is from genome assembly GCF_000277835.1 of Geospiza fortis. NCBI lineage: Eukaryota > Metazoa > Chordata > Aves > Passeriformes > Thraupidae > Geospiza > Geospiza fortis. The sequence continues at coordinate 2,541,699 of NW_005054298.1, read as the reverse complement.
AAAATTCTCAAAAATCTTTGGTTGATCTGTAGCTAGATATGATCTTACCTGGGTGGGTATTTTTTTTCCCCCCATTATTGTCCTAAAAAAAAAATCAGGAAAAAAAATCTTTTGAAAAGTGTAACTTCAGCAACTCATGGAGGTCTTGGAAAGGCTTGAAAGCCTGAAGCAGAAGCTGCCCTGAGCAGGGTGCTGGGGTGCTGCTGGCTATGGCACTGCACATCACCTCTGTGTGGAACCCACTGCAGGCCACGGCCTCCCTAAATGCTGCAGAACTCCAAAATCCAATGGAAAAGCAAGCCTAAATTTTCCATGAAACCAGGCCGATTTTAAAAACTCACTATCTGTATTCCCCCAGTCTGACATTGTGTGTGTGTAGAAGTCTGTCTGCTGAAAGTGATGGTTAGAATAGCTCACTGTGCTTTTTGAGAGCCCATCTCTTGGCAAATCCAAGTGCTGGCACGTGAGTGCCTGTGATAGGTACGAGTGCCTGTGTGCGCTCATACACATGTGCTTCTCAAGGAATTATCTGAATCACTTAGCCCGTGACAGCCACGCTTGCAGCTTTCACCAGTGCAGATGTTATTTGTCCATCAGGAAAGAAAATATTTGTTTCGAGCCACAGGCATTTTCTGTGCTGCAGGAATAAAACATAGCAGCAGTTAATGCTTAATGTGCGTGTGACATAATTTTGTCAGGGACAGAAGCACGGCTGAGCACAAGGAGCTGGACAAATCTGTGAGAGCAGAGGAAGCACCTTGTGCCTTGGAAAACGAGAAAGCAACCCGGGCAGCATGACAGAGGAGCAGCTTATTTTTCCCATTGTTTTTTTCTCTTTTTTTTGGCCGAATTCACAGCAGGTTGTGCAGTTGGGGAGGGGAGGAGGGGGCTCGAGCGATGTTATTTTGTTTTGCAGCTGAAGGAGCGAGCGGCGCTTTGCAGCTCCCGCATGCGAAATGGGGCTGCAGCCTCTGCTGCATTATTCATAAACATATTGCTGCCATCTCGTGGGCAGCGCACGGGCGGGCAGGGATGCGGGCAGGGATGCAGGCAGGGATGCAGGCAGTGGAAGAGGGGAAGGATGAAAGCACTGGAAGTGGGCATTGGATGTGGGCAGGAAT
>NW_005054298.1:2519671-2540564 GCF_000277835.1 Geospiza fortis | reverse complement strand
GGTGGGGGCAGGGGATACAGGCAGTGGAAGAGGGGAGGGATACGGGCACTGGAAGCGGGCAGTGGATGTGGGCAGGGATGCAGGCAGGGATGTGAACAGTGGTGTGGGCATAGAAGATGGGCAGGAATTCAGACAGGGAAAGTGGACAGGGAAGGTGGGCAGGGATGTGGACAGCAATGCGGGCAGTGGATATGGATAGGAAAGGTGGGCAGGGATACAGGTGGGGATGTGAACAGTGGTGTGGGCATGGAAGATGGGCAGAGACATGTGCAGGGGATGCAGGCAGTGGAAGAGGGGAAGGATGCAAGCAGTGGAAGTGGGCAGGGATATGGGCACTGGAAGTGGGCAGTGGATGTGGGCAGGAGTGTGGACAGGGAAGGTGGGCAGGGATGTGAACAGCAGTGAGGGCAGTGGAAGTGGGCACTGGATGAGACAGTGGATGAGGGCCGGGATGTGGGCAGTGGATACAGGTAGGGATGTGAACATGATATGGGCAGTGGATGTGGTCAGGGATGCTGGCAGGGATGCAGGCAGCAGAGGCAGCCTGGGCTGCCCAGTCTGTGCCCGGTGCCACCAAGGCTCTCCCTTTCCCCATGGACTCCTGCAGGGCGCACTGAGCATTTTAAAAACATCTTTCAGCCAAAATTGGTGCCCAGTTTCCCTTCCAACCCAAACTATTCTGCAATTAACATTCATTTAACTAGTTTCTGAATCAACCAATATATATTTTTTTAATAATATCCACATAGACCTGTGTTCTCTAAATTATTCCTTAGGTAGTAAATTTATGTTTTAAAATAGTGATTCTCTTCTGATCAGCTGGTAGGGAAAAGGCAGATAGCTTCACAAGGACAAGCTTGTTCAAGACAAAGCATGTAATGAGAATTATGGCTACAGATAGTCAGTAGGGTGAACTCGATAAAGCACCTCTGATGTGAGGGTGGCCCTTGGTGCTGTGTTTTGTGCATTTATGACCCAGGAAAAATGGTATTTTCTGGCAATCAACAGCTGAAAGAAAAATGTAAGAAATGCAAAAGAAGACTGGATTTCCTGGTTCTTTAGTATTTTAAGGTTTAGTGCTTCTCCTAATGGAAAATAGTTAAATTAATTCAAGAGCATTATGATTTTTCATGTTTGTTTTTTTTTAATTTAATGTAAGCTAATACGAACAAAAAAAGAAGTATCTTGATGGGTGCCCAAACATTCCCTTAATTTATCAAACTCTTGGTGGGGGAAAAAAAAAAGGAGAAAAACGAATCCTAAATGAACTCACTCAGAGATAATCAAATCTGACTTGTTTACATGTTTGGTGCTGGTATTTCTGTGTTCAGCCACTACATTTTTTAAAATCTTGGCGAAGCCACTTGACTCCATTTTTTTTGTGTTTCTCTTTAATGGCTGAGGCAGATATTTGGAATTGGCTGGGCATGGGGAGCCTTGGCTGTCCTCTCGCTGAATTTGTGTGCAGAGGGGATGCCAGAGGAGAGGTTTGGGATTCACATTTTTTGTGTAGGAGTGATTTCTTTGCAGACAGGATGTTTTTTTGGATGCTTGAAGGTGTTATAGGGACAATGGGAGGCAATCTAAATGCAAGGGGGGAACTGCAGGCAGTGACCTGCCCTCTCTTTTAGATACAACACCTCTGGTTTTCAGCTGAGCAGGAATTCCTAAACTGTGATTCATGGGCCACTAATGGGATGGGGAGACTTTTTTGAAATGGTAATGCAAGGCCAGTCGGCCTGAGAAGACATTTAAGGTGGTTCCCAGATGAAAGGAAAACCCACAAGAACGTTTTCCACCAGGGACCCTGACTTTTCAAACCTCCTCCTCGAGTTTATTGATTTTGAGGATGCGCCTGCAATTGATCCCTGTTAGAGACTATTTTTATATGGACTATTGGAGTTGTGAGAAATTTGAGATTGAGTTCAAGAGCTGGATTTCTTGAATTCTGGAGTGCTAAGGTTTTTTACTGTTACGACGTTTTATTGGATTCTTTTGTTGGTTTTGTATTTTGTAAAAAATTAATTTATTTTTAATTTTTTATTTTAATAACCTCTGCTCTGATTTGGGGTAAAAAAAAAATTCCTAGGAATTTCAGCCACTACATCTGCAATTGCATCTGTAAAACAGAGTGATCCAAGAAGTTTAGCAAACATTTTCTTTGGCAAACAAAGTTGCAAGGAGGGGATGTGGTTTGTTTACTGTTTCATTTAGAAATAGTCTATCAAACTTAAATTATCAGACAACTTTAACACTTAAAATCCACAGCACTTCAGTCACACCCCCATTTTTTTTTGTCCTTGTAATAGTATTGATTGCTACAAATACATTGTTATTTTGAATTTTAATGTACTTAAAACCTGGAACGTGTTCAGCCTCCCTCAAGTCAGAGTTTGCAGGTAAATTGTCACAGACTGAGCTTTAAACTGATTTTTCTGGAGGCAGAGTGTGCATTTGTATATGTGAATATTTACATGAGAGCGCATTTTAATTTGGTAAAATGGGAACCAATTACTGTGATTCTCTTAAGTAATAGAATAATTATTATTATTTTCTATTATTTGTACATAGTCATCACTAGGTGGAGGCATACTTTACATATTCTATTGAACATGTCATCTGTTATGGACTGAGATGAATTGCACTGATAGTGCAGAGTTAAGTGAGTGATCCCATTTTTACCCTGAACTGTTGAAATAACCTGTTACCACCCATGCCCAGCTCTCAAGCAGACTGAGCAGAATTGAGTTTCAACCACTGAAAAACAATTAAAAATGGATAATTTTTAATCACGTGCCACCAGAAATGCCTTGAATTAATTCAGGAAAATTGTTAATGCGTGGTAAAGTTAAAAGGAGAAAACAAAGCAGTGGCCACGGAGCAAGAGGTTGAAAGGACAAATACCTGTTTCTTTCCATACCTCATCCTGCAGTACTGAAATCAATATGCAGTGGATTGGCTGGGCTTTTTTACTTCTCATTTTAGTTGTGGTAGCAAAGTCCATTCCCAGCCCATCCATCTCTTCTTGTGGAGATGCCTCTTACAGACTGGGCAGGTTGGATTTTGGCTGAGGGTCACAAGAACAAGACTTCCTCTGCTGATGTTAATACACCAATTTCACCCAAACCCTCCTGATTTACACTGGGGGTAGAACATGAACATCTGTGCAGGTATTAAGAGTACCATGGTGATGCTTTTTTCCTTCTTTCGCTTTATGAGCTGGTAGGGCTGGATCTGTGTGAGGTGTCCTTGGGGGCCTGGCACAGTCCATGCCCTCTCTGGGAGGCCACAAAGGAAACTTTTGGGTGTGAATGTGGGAGTCTAAGAACTGTGTTTCTCCATACTTGGAATACTGTGTTATGACTCTGCATCTTTTAATATCCCTTGACTTTTGCTGTTGGAGAAAGAAGAGTGATGGTGCATGGATTATAAAGGAAAAAATACACCTTATTCAGAAAATAATCTCCATTTTTTAGGGTATAAAACACATTATCTTCTATAAAATAAAGAGAAAAGTGGGGTGAATGTACTTTTACATCTTTGCCATTTCAATATATTTCAGGGAATGGAGTCAGGGTTGTTGAGAGAGCTGCGCCTGAGCTTTGCAGCATCTCCTACACCCCAAACTGTCACAGTGGCCATTGCTGTGACTCCCAGCTTTGTCACCTGACTTGGGATGCTCTGCCCCTGATGGGCCTGAGCTCCTCCTTCCCCTGGGACTGAGTCCCTGGAAACAGACCTTTCCATGAAGTGTAACAGACAGAGGTTTAAAAAAACTGCAATACACCTGAAATATGCCCCTCTTGTGTTTGATTTGTGCCTTTTTTTTTCCCCCGTATATTCTTTTTCTTTTTTTTTAATGATTTGGAATCACACTTTTAATAATTATATTCACAATCTAAAATTAAATAAACATTGTGTTTAGTGCTCGAGGAATTGCCAACCAGCACTCGGGAAAGTATGTCCAGCAATTTATCAGCGTGTAGAAAATAATTATAGCAATATTTTGAAATGCATTGGTTGTAGTTTTGTTTTGATTTATAGAATGTAAATAATCAGTTTTGGTTCTTCTGTTTCAAATGACTTTTTTTTGAAGTAAGGCTTTTGAATAAGAGTCCCTCAAACCAAGCTGTTACTCCTGGGAAATTCTGTAGTGGTATGTTACTGGCATTTGAAAAATGCACACCTTCTGAGAAAAAACAGGAAAATTCTGTCAGACAGACTGATGGGAATTCCCAAGTTTGGAAATGCTAGTTCTGTTGGAAAACAATGGCAGCACAATTCAGCTAGGGCTGCAGTTGGAGTGAAAAGGAACATGTTTTCACCATTGCATACATTTTTCTTCTTTTTCTTCTTCCTTTTTTTTTTTTTTTGGTGTTTTGTTTTGTTTGGATTTTTTTGTTGTCATTCTGGGAACAAATATTCTACACGATCAGTTAAAAAGTGCAAAGTAAGGAAAGAGAGAGAGTAATGTGTGTTGGAACATAACATAGGCTTTACCCATGTAGAAAAGTGTGAAGAAATATGGTAAAATTGAATGTAAACAAAGAAATGGGGAAAATGAATGTGGGAGTGAAGAACTGTGTGCAGGCAGTAGGAAGAATGTAATCCAGTAGTAGAGATCAAAGGAAGGGAAGCCAATTTTTTCAAATATTCCATAATAACTTCAATGCAGCAAGGTAAAGGATCCGAACAAAGGGTCAAAACACCACAAATGGGGGAGAGGAGAAAACACTACACGCAGCGAGGGGCGCGCAATTTATTGTCATTATTTTTGTTTAGGATCAGTTGTTCTCTCCCATCTCCTGGCATTTCAGGACTCTTTTATAATTACCAGCGCTGTTTTCCTCTCCCTCTCCCGCACACACACGCTCCGTCTCGCTCCCCCTTGCAGGCAACACTTCTCCTCTCGCGCAGATTTGAGGGGGTAGGAGGATCTCAGGGGTTCTTTGCAAGATGCTCGTTTCCCACTGCAGACTGTGGCATTGCCAGGACTCTTCAGGGGACTCTCTGCCAGCTATCCTGAAAAGCTTGCAGAGGAGTGGGAGAAGATTTGCATACTGCCCAAGCAGGGCCAGATTTGAACCCCCCTCTCTGCTGAGTAGTTTGTGACTGAGTAAATAATGACACCCAAATCCCTGCAGCTTCTGCACTGGGCTGGGTGCTGTGCTGTGCCAAGCTATTGGGGTCTGTCCCTTATTTCTTTTCCCTCCCCAATCCTAACATGCTCCTTTTTAATAATTCAAACAGAAATTTCATTTCACCTGCATCTCCCCCGCTTCTAATTTTACCTTTCTCTGCTCTTGTTTTCTTTTCCCTTTCCCTTTTTTTGTATTTTAATAACATATTTTAAGCCTTTTTTTTTTCTCCTGTTCTCAATGTGATGACAGTGTATCCTGATGGAAAGATAATAATGCCCAAGGAGGTTTTCTTTTATGAATTCTGCTGGTGTTACTTTCACATGCACAAATATATCATCTTGATTTCTAGCTCTGGGTCATTTCATTGCTCTTGTATGTCTTGCTACGAGATGTTTCCTGTAATTAAAAGATTAGGTTAAATAGATTATTTGTGCTGCCCTGTCTACATAAATGTTCTGTTTCTCTGCCTCTAGATACTGGCTTTTGTGTTTTAAGGCAATGTTGTGTACATGGAGTTGCATCATGTCTCCTTTGTCTTTAAGCTGCTGATTTATTGGTAAGAGAAGCAATCAAACAAGACATTTACTGCCATAGCCTCGTAGGGTCAGTGAATTAACAGGTGCCAATAAGTTCTAAGGAAGTGTTTTAATCGTTTCTAAAGTATTTAATTAATGGACTTTCTTAGAGGCGTGGTGACAGAGCAGACATAAGGCTGATAAATATTTAATGCTTGTATCTAGGGAACTTTTTCTCCCTTTCATGTAATTTGAGGTGTTTACTAATGGAAAACAAAACCTAAATTGTTGTGTAGCATGCAATCAATGCTAAGCTGCTATTAGATTGTCCAGGGTTTGGATACCTATCAGGAATTAATCTGTGTGTGCTGTGATATTCTGCGTTTAGAGCTGGTTTTGTTTAAAGGGGATTTGGGAACTGGGTTTCTCTGACAGAGCTGGGTAGCTGTGCATTGGGTATCTGTGTTAATACTTATGGGCTGTTTCAGGTAGCCTCTGTGAGAAAAATTTATTGAATATTTAGTGTGTGCATGGCTGTTTGCTTAGGCTGCCATGGTTTCAGCAATTTCCACTTGTAGGGGGGTAGGAGAAAAGAGACTCCAAGTCCCAATATCTTTGCTCTATGTGATGTTCAAAAAACTTATACCATGACACTGTAAATAATCTTAAAAGTTTGAGAATAGCTTTTACTTACTTACAATAATTTGGGTTTTTTTCACCTTAGAGGAACATTTTCCTACTTGTTACTTTCCTAAGTTTTCACTCCTTTCACTCATAAAGAAAAAGAAAAAAATCAGCTGTGTTTAAGCAACATTTGATGGCATATAATTCCTCTTGCTCTTGAATTCTTTTTGTTCTATTCCCGTGAAAATAAAAAAAAAAAAATTTTTTCCTTAATATCCCTACCTTAAGGAAGAAAGTTTGTGGTACAGCAAGTGCGGCTCCATTAATTAAAGACCCTTTCCTTGCTTTTCCTTGCTGGTCTGAGCTTTGTTGAGTCACGCTCTGCAGTTTGCTGTGGCAAACAGGAATGCAGAAGGAAGGAATTGATTCTGTCTCTTGTTGCAGTCCAGCAGAGCTCTGATCCGCAATGCTCCAGCACACCAGGCTGCTCCAGACACCTTTTGCCATTGTTAGGGCAGCAGCAGGCTGGTCATTAGGTTGTAAGAGTTAATTTTGTCCTGTCAGGAGGGGGAAGTTGTGCTGTTGTAGGACTGGGGACACTGCACTGACCAGCAGTGCCCTTACTGGTGACAGTGGCTGTGAGCAGCTCAGCTCTGCTGATCATTTCTAATTATGATGGCATGCTGCTGGAGTGACAAAAAAGCATCTATGTAGTGCCCAGGCCTCTTGACTACACAGAAAATGCAACTAAGAACATTGTGATTTAGTGACAACATTGTTTTATGAATCCCTGAGCTATTAATGGGGAAAAGATGGAAAAGATGTGGTGCCTGTAGCACCTGAGGAAGGAGCAGGAAGCTTCCTTGGAAGTGGCTGGTCCTGAGAGAGTCCCAAAAACAACTTCTGGAGATGTGTCTTGTGTTGTCTAGAAGTTTGAACACACAGATCTATGGAAATTATGTGATGCAAGGGGCGAAATATTTATGAAAAAAAATTACTCTTATCAGAATTCAGCTAATCTATACTATATAATGCTTGCATGGTATAGTCTATTCCATAGTGCACTTTTTTCCTTCTCTCATTTTTTTAAACCCTTATTTTTACCCACTTTTCCTCTGTGTCTTTATTAATATAATTGCTATTTGAAAGCCTTTTATTTGGCATATATGGTGTGTCCATTTGTTAGGGCTAGGTTTGAAGTCATCCACATTTTCTTTCCAGCTCCGTAGCATGTAGAGAAGGATTTGCTTATAATCAGTCAAGGCAAAATAATTGGGAATAGGAATAATAATAATACAGCAATGGGGCAGAATAATTGGAAACAGGAATAATATAAAGTAGCAATGGCCAATGTATTTTTCAGCTCGCCTGCAGTGGTTTTGGTTTTCCACTTGACTCAGGGAATGTGTACATGGCACGTGGGGAGAAGCAGGCATCTCTGTGAGTCTGATGTATGCAAACCTGGAAATGCAGATATCACAAATGTTGATTAGATCTGCCTGTGTAATTAAAAATACACATCTGCCTCTTGGAAAATGCAGCTCCCTCCTTGGGTTCCTGGTTTTAGGCTTTCAGAGACAACTGTGCCAATCTGAGCAAGTCGAACAGTAACTTCGTTTGGACAAACTCTCACTCTGCTACTTTTTGTTCATAAATGCAGTTAACAAGTTCTTTTGTACTTCTTTGAGTGTTAATTGATGTAAACAAAGTCTGCATTTTATCTAATCCCACTGAAGCTTGTTAAAATTAGAGATGTGCCAAATTATTCCAAAGCAGGTTGTAAAGTAAGTGAACCATTAGATCCACTGGCTCACAAATGGCATAGACAATGTGTGCTCTGTTTGCTTCTTTTTCAGGGACTGTTTATGTCAGAACTTTCAAATCACAGGTTTTTTTTGCATCTCTTAACATTGTGTTTAGTTAATCTGTATGGCAGAAATATAGCACAAGCAGCAGGGCTGAGCGTGCCTGAAGCTATTCCTAGAAAAGTCCATATATACACTCCTAATTGAGCATACCTAGCAATCAGCTCTGCTAATTTCTATATCCAGCATTTTCTTTCTCACAGGCACATCCATTTGTTAGCATTTTCCCTTTGCAGGACTGTGATTTGCAAAATTGGTTCTTGCCCAATGTGTTATTTCAGAGGTGGTAATCCAACACACGGGGCTCTGTGCTAACCTCAGCTAAGCCTTCAGGGTGCAGGGTGAGCACTGAGCATCATTCCTATGGAAAAATTAGTGGGATTGATACAACTGCATGGAACTGATGGCCCTTCTGTCCTTTATTGGTAACTAGGCTGTCCTCACCAGAGGCTGTCCTCAAAATCTGGTGGTTCAGGGCTGCTGTTATTCTGCTCTTCTCCACACCTTCATCTGCTCCTTTGCCTTTTGGAAAATTATTCTTTTCCATCTCCTGCCTCCTCTCTAGATTTCAAGGTCTCTGTTATGCTGTGCTGGTACAGGACAATGCCCTGGGCTGTTGTGCCTGCACTGTGAGCACAAAAGTCTACACTCCTGCTCCAGCCCTCATCCCTTCCTGACCCAATACCCCCTGGGTTCCCTCAAGTCTTCTGACACTTGACCGTGAAGACAAGTTCAACATCTCCTCTAAGTCTTTTAAAGCTGGCTGTGATGTCTCCCCACTTAAGACTTTCCCTTCAGGGTCCTACTGATAGAGGTGATGGGTTTGTTCCATACATAATTTAAGATGTATGACTGGGGCCTTGTGTTAATAGGAGTAATAAAACCTTATAAAACATTAAAAAAGGACCTCTCTGCCTGGTTTTCAAGTTTTGCTTCAAGTTGTAAATGATCACCAGGGATCAGTATCCTACAACTGCATGTTTTACAGCACCTCATGGCAATTGTTCCTATCAGAAGTTTGATTCCTAACTGATAAATTGAGATATTGTGTTTATGCATTCACTGCTGCCCTCAAGGTGAAGGAGAGCAAATCTATAGAGAAAGTGGCTAGTGCTGGGATTTTCCTAAGCTTTGGGAACTGGCTAGAAGAGCTGATGTACTCAATTAGGAACCAGATCCATAAACACCCTTACTGACCTGGTTAGCAGTGTTTTTATTTTTGCTTAATCACCAGTGCTTTTTCCAAACAAAAATGTCTTGTGGACAATTCTTCTCTCAGGTAAAGCTGAGAGAATCTGGTGAAGCATGTCAAAAAAGACAGATCTCAAAGATCAGTATATATAGATGTTAACTTTCATAATTCTCTGTTTTTTTCTAGCTGCCAGCACCATAGTATCTAATCTTTCTAGCAAACAGGTGGCTCTTGCAGCATGCTTTACAATCAGTCAGACTTTGCCTCAGCCTAATTTGCTTAATCATATTAATTAATTACTTTTGTAAATGTCAGAAAAGTTCAGCAGACATTTTACTTTTTAAAAAGATTTTTGAAGATCTTTCTAGTAAATATGTAACTTTGAAATATCTGCAGTATTTTTACTGAAATTGCATAGTTACTCAGATTATTCATTTCAAGTAAACTATTCAACATTTTTTTTTCTCAGTCTTTTCACTTAGCAAATTGACTTAGATTTCTATGAATTTATTTCCTATTTTATCTCAGTTTAATTAGGTGATGCCAATCAATTCCATCCTGTGATCTGTTCTGCTAGTTACAGTGTGGCATTTTTCCATTTAATATACCCTCTGATTGGAGAACTAAGTATTAGTGGTAGGTAGGCACTATGGACTGTAAAATATTTGGGTTTTTCACAAATGCCTTTTATTTATGTATACCAAGATTTGTTTGCTGAAGAGTGAGGGAATTTTTTTTTTTTGAGTTCTGGAGACTCCAGGAGTCAACTTTAAAGTAGGAGATGAAAAGGATGACATGCCTCCTAAAGGTGGAACTCAGAGAGGTGTTGTAAGCCACCTGTCTTGACCAGGGCTATTTGTTAACCAAAATGGTGACGCTGTAGTCTTAGTTTAATTAATAAAATAAATGACAGGCTGAGAACATTTACAAAACAATGCTTGATAGTTTTGTGCAGGGTTTTTTAATTTTTTTTTTGGTGGCTGTATCTGTGGTGGATGTTATGTGATTTTTTAGTAAGGCTCAGAACCGAGGTCCGGGTATAGGTGATGCTCTGAGTGACAGTTCTGAGACCCAAAATATTGAGACTTCATAGAACTCTGCAGTCACTGAATCATAGCAGGCTTAGGTGAAATGAAGGAAAACAAATGCTCCTACCTCAAGAAGCCTTGGGGGAATCACATGAAATAAAGCCTAATTGACTAACAAATCTACAAATGGTGCTTTTCCTTACATCTGACCATGTAGTACATTTCCCATAATTTCTTTGTGCTAACACATTTTCTGGCTAATGGCATCTGAGGCACACAGTTCCTGCTGCCACTCGGGGTGTAGGAGATGTGCTCCAGATGTGCAGTGTGGGATCACTGTCCTGCAGGAAAAAGTCCTTCTGTTCCCATCTGTAACAGTATTTGACTTTGAACAGGGCAGTGATGGTTGCAAAGAATTTGTAAATCCTCTTTCCTTTGGTGTCTATGAAAGCCGGAGACTTTTATGTTAAAAATAAGTAAACCTGAGAAGCTTAAAAAAACCCCAGTTTTCTGCCATGTGGTATCTTCAGGTTAGTCATCATCTCTTAACTCAAGGTCAAGCCAAGAAAAGCATTTGGTTTGTTCCTGCACCATGGGTGCTTCCAGTTTAGAACCCATCTTAAACTGTAAACCTTTGGGATTTCATTACTGTGCTGTTGTACTATTAATGCTGCTCAAGATATTTGTTTGAATGGGAGCTTCTAATTTCCCAGCTATGCATGGGGGTAGCAGACACTGTATGGAGCAAAAGGAAGCTGAACATGAGCACAAGGGGTTGTTTTAATTGTCTAGGAATTTGTCTCTCATTCTGAGATGGCTGTGTGTGGTATTTTTTTTTCTTTAATGAAACGAAATGAAGGTTGCACCACAACTTGGCCTTGTTGACTTTAAAGTGCACGAAATCTCACCAGCCCTTCAGTGAGCATGGGGTACATTTAAGCAGAAGAAGGCAGACTTTGTGTGGATCTGGACCAATTGATGTTTTTTTGGCAGAAACAATAGAAAACATATTACACTGTGTTTTTATGTTTGTTTCCTCACACTGTGTGGTTTTGTCTGGTTTCTCTGCAAGCAAGGTTCAAGCTGGTGAGCCACACAGTTTCCTTTTGATTTCTTTGTTGTTCGTTTATTGGAATTTGAGATTGGAAGCAGATACAGTGGATGCAAACCCGAGCAAGCCAAAATGTTTTCAGTCTGCCTGTGCAGCCCTGCCTGAAAGATCAAGCCATTGAATTTTATACAGCAACGATATTAAGCTAATTCTTCCAACTCTTCTGGAATGTATATTTCCATTAGGATGGATGTATTCACATAAACTAGTTATTTTAATATTCTTCTGAACTGGAATGCAATTACTCACTCAAATTAGCCTTTCAAAATATTGACTAAAGGGGTTATGACATTCTGATCCTTCATGAGGCTATGGTCAAAAATTCAAAGTTTGTCAAGATGCAAGACGCAGGCACATGAAATGGAGTATAAATGCAGGTTATGTATACTCCATCTGCAGCAATAATATTTTAAAAACTTAATCAGTATAATACTGCTTGACAGAATAGCACAAGATAAACTAATATTTTCAGTTCAATTGCATAAAGGCAGTTTAAAAATAGGCCTTACCATAGGATCATGCATTATTTTCCCTATGAAAGAACATGTGGAAACAGTAAGAAATGATAATCCAACATAAAATATACAAATGTACAAATTTTATCCAAATGCTCCAGACAAGCCAATATGGAAACCAGTATAACATACTCTGTTTCTCACCAGCATGCTTTCAGCATCAGTTCTTAAGGGTTTTTTAATGTTTAAATATATTTGATATATATTTAATCCACAAAAGGGTCCAGACAAAGCACTGGGGCACCAGTGCCTTCACATCTGAGGCTCTGCTTCAGCATCTGGCTCCCACCTGCCCACTTAACATAATTACTCAACATCAAACACTGTTTTGCTCATCTCCAGACTTCAAAGCCTCAAAGGAAAGTCCTTGTGCTGCTCTAAGACCCTGCCATGGCCATCATTGGCGCTGGTGGTGGCAGTGTCACCATCACCCACACAGAGCAGGAGGGCGAGGGGGAGTGCTGAGACCCAATCCTGTCCCCTGCACGTACATGTAGTGGGAAGTTCGGGATATTTTTCTTGGTTGTTTTCCTTTAAGAGGACAAAAGGATATTTTTCTTGGTTTATTTCCTTTAAGAGGACCCCTTGTCATAGGTAAGAAGACCAGAGTGCTTGTTCTGTTGTCTGTCCCACTTTGTGCACTTATCCCACCTCCTTGTCCAGGTCTCTTGCTGTGAACACAGGTACTGAGCCTTACCTTTCTTTGGAGTAAAACTAAGATGTCCTTCCTTCTGGCTCGAGACAGCTTTGCTTGTCTCCTCCCCTGGGTTTGAGTTGTGTTGAGGAGCTGTCTGGTTCAGTCAGGCTCATCCATCTCCATCTCCAGGTTGTGACGTGGAGCTGCTCTCACTTGGATCTCCACTGCATATTCACCATGTGCAGTGGAATGGCCCTTCCTCAGCTTCACAGGAGCTGGGGAACGCTCCTAGAAATGCACAGGTGGTCAGAGGATAAAGAGAAGTTTCTGTGGCCATTCTCTCTGAAGTGTATTTGCTCACATCACAGCCTGCCTCGGCACAGAATTCCTGAGCTTGAGCTCTCAATGCACAAAAGCTGTGAGATGGTGGGCACACCTGGCACACCTGCTGTGAGAATTGAGAATTAAAAACCTTCTGAATTAAAAATCTGGCTTTCAGAAACCAGACCCAGGCTGTGAATATATGCAGAGTAAACAGGTCTCAGAGAACAGAAGCTGCAGGTAAATCATCTGGTTTGTGGTTTTTTTTAGATATGCTATGTTATGGAGGTGTTACTCTTTCTTATTTTTGTAGCTTTCCATTAACTTGTGGTGATTTAGAGATATATAGATGTTGTTTTGTAATGCAAAGTGTGTAATCCTCAAAAAATGTGGAAAGTAAAACTTCCCTAAAAACGATATACTTTCCTTTCCTGCATAATGTGTCAGGCAAATGATAAATATCAACAGTGTTTTCAGAGCAAAAATACTTTAGATAAAGGGCAGAAACAAAGAAACGGCGTGTCAGGTGCATTAGAATGGGAGTGAATTAAGAGTCTCTGATAGCAGTTATTCTGCTAGTCCAAATAATGACTAATTACCACGGCAATCATTATGTTCTGTGCCATACGGACCCCACCATTCCCACTCAAAAACACTAATGGCAAATATACATTGCAAACAGATGCCATGTGCACATATCATCTGAAAAGGCTTTTAGGAAAACAAGATTGCTGGTCTTTGGATGGAAGCAGAGCAGTTGTGCTGCAGGATGGCAGAGCACCAGTGATTCCCATGCCACTAGAGGCTCCCCATCTGTGCCACCACTGCAGGAGCATCGGGCATGGAGTGAGGGAGAAAAGCCTGGCTCAGGTTTGAACACAAATCAGCCTCTCCAGGTACAACTTTTCTGTGCCACGAGCACACCTGGCTCATAGGATATTACATCTGAGCAGACTGAGATGGTTCTTGTTAGGTCCAGCTGGTGGGAAACAGCTTTGGAAACCAGGCTGGATAGTTTGGGGGTTTCTCTCTGAAATGGTGTCTGGAGAAATGGTGTTTAAGGTCTTATAAATGCCAGAAATTAATTTCCCTCTGCGTGTTTCAAGGTAACTTCTGCTCAGCTTGGTGTGTTGCTGGCTGGACCATGGATGACCCCGACATCTCAGATCACCTTTGGGGAGCTCTGAATTAACAAGTGAAAATCGCAGATTTATAGTCCAGGAGTTGGTGCAGGTGCCCTGGGAATAGGGAGGAGCAGGACAGGGCTGTGAATTGCCACAACTGGTACCCTGGTACAGCCCTGGGATGGGCAGGTGCTCTGTGCATCAAAACTCCTGCTGGGCTGCAGCTGCTGCTGTAATCCCACCCTTCTGTCATTCCTGCAGAGGCTCAGTGCAAAGCTTTGGCTTCTGTAATGAACCACTTTAGGAGGGGAAATAGGCCTGTAGACAACATACTTTGAAGTGCAAAGCGCCATTATTTTCAGTAATTTGAAAATACGGAGTTAAATTTTGGAAAGCAAGGGGCATCCATGTTTTTTAAAATCCTTTGCTAGGAAAGGAGAAAATAAAAGGGGGAAAAGAATGCTTTGGCCTACAAATGATTTCTCTGGATTTCATCACTGCATTCTGGGTTTAACCATCGTGAAACCTCACACAAAACGAATACAAATGTCTCTTTAGTCCTGATCCCAGAGATGAGGAGCCTTGGTCCACAGAGGCTTCATGATAGCTGAGCTTACTGAGGACCTGCCAGCCTGCCCATGCTGTCCCATGGCTCAGCTCAGCCTGGCAGCTCCGAGGGGTGCCAGGATCCCAAGATCCTGCGGGCACAGCTGTGCCAGGAGAAGCCGAGGGACGCGTTTGTGTTTGCTCGGCAGCCGTGCCCAGTGGCTCTGCCACTTGACACATCATGAGACAAACATGTCGGGAGAGAATTGATATGTTTGAAAATCAATCTGGGAGCGGCTTTCAGCATTAGCAAAGTTTCTTTCTGATATTTCTGCCATTTTGCCGTGTTGGGGTTTTAGAAGGCTTGAGTTATTCTCTTTTATAGGCATCCAATTCTAAAAAAAAATCCTTAATAATATGAAGTAGTGTATCTCATAAATGCTGATGGAAATAACTTCTAATAATTTTCCAGTTAATTCTTACTGCCTGCTAGTATGTGGATGCAACCACTGCAGTGTCATGTATAACCCTGAATCCATGGCAATTCCTGGAGCATCATGAGATCTTGATTAATGAAACATGGTTAATAACTCAGCAGCCTTGATGGAATAAACATCCAGGAAGAGGTGTATCTTCCTTAAAATATGAAGTTTTAAAAGCATTGAAAGAGAAAGGTCTAATGTGGCCTTGTAATTGCATGAACTGATATCTTTAGGATATGAAAATATTTTAAAATCTGATCTCAGAATTCCTCCAGCTACCTGCCTGTCTGTCCTGCATATTAGTCCTACAGTTTTATTGCTTTATTGCTCTTCTGCTTGCCCCTTCAGAATCATGCTTATGTTACACATTCCTCTAGACAGTCTTTCACACTTCATAAGGCTCTGAACTATCATTAATTAGGAGGCATTTCCTCCTGAAAGTCCCCTACATCTCTCTGATGGTGCATGAAGAGAGAGATATATCCTGACCAAATGAATAGTTTCTCCCTGTTGGTCATTATGCCTGTGGGACAGTGAAATCTGTCCTGGTGTCACTGACCATGGGCATGTAGAGTAAGCTTACAGAAAATGTTTGTCCAGAGGTACAGAGGTGTTCATTTTATGTATGAGTTTACATATGGAGTATCTGTGCTCAGTCAAGCCCTGCCCGTAATACTTACAGCTGCAATAATCTCTCCAATTATTTTTTTTCAGCAAATCCCATTATTTATATTTCAAGTTTAGCCTTTTTTTTTTTATAAAAGGCACAACAGTGAACATGACATGTTATTATTTTCAATGCATTCAGTGCTTAAGCTGCATTCTTTTTTTTCTTTTTTTTTTCCCTGGCTTAACTTCTGTGTGAAAACAGTGCTGGATAATTTACATTATTAATACTTTTTTAATGCTTCTCTGTATGAGGGAAAAGCACCTGGCCTCATCACTTTATGCATAGGCTAAACCCCAATGTGGAAAGCTCAGAGTTCCTTTTGTAAAGCTCAAAGACATTAATCTATGTTATGTGTATTCGGAATCTTGGGAATCTTTTCTATCTCTCCCCCAGGGCCTTACAGGTCATTTTCCATGTATATCTTAGTGGGACTGTTCAGCACCGTGTCCATTCCATCTACCTCCAACTCCACCTGAAGGGCAAAATCCTTAAGATCTTGACACAATACTGATAAATACATGGAATTATTAAAGTTGCCATCTCAGCAGAATAGGATTGCTGCTGCCTTTGTTCTCAGGGGAATACATATTTCACCCAGTAGCAAGACACCCAACTGCTGCAACAATCAAAACTCTCTGAAATGCCTTTAAGCTAATCATCTTTGAACATAAGCCTTTGTTGTTAAATCAGGGACCTTCTAGATGCAAGGCAGAGAAACCTTTTTTGTTTTTTCTCCACCTTGCACAAAACAGCTTTAAGCCTGTCACCGCTGACAGTAAGGTTCAGTGATCTGTCAACATTCACCCCTGATAAAGACAGTGAGAGAAATCCGTGGCTCTGGAGAGTTCAGTAGAGACCAAACAGTATGTTTGCAAAAGAGCATTTTTATATGTTTTCTTGTGACAGCACTAGTTTAACAGAAAATAGTTGGAGTGTGCCAAAAAAAAAAAAAAAGGGTAAAAGAGAAAGGAAAGAAAAAAAAATAGAAAAAAAGACAGAAGTAGTAAGTTAGGCTAGCATGACATGATGGATCTGGGCTATGACAAACAGAATTGGAAAAAAACTTCCCTGGGGACCAACTATAGCAGGTTTGCTGAATTGTATTTCTTGATTTCTTACTGTGCAACAGTGCTTTTTAGTGTTAGATTGACTAGGCTTCAGAATATTTTTAAAATTGTACAAATCAAAACCCATGTAGCTTAAAAATGAAAGATGTAAAAGGTTTAGGAGTTTGATGTATTGAAAGGCATTCTGTATTCCCTCATGTGAGTATTAAATGTACACTTTGTCTGTTTGATGAATTTTAAATCTTTGTGGATTGCAGCAAGCACCGCAGCAGTTTAGGGGGTATAAACCTTGTCTGAAGGAAAATGTAAAGGATGTGCAGTGGTGAGGCTTCAAACTAAGCTATCCTTCAGTTTTCCTGGTTTTCCTAGGTGCTGCAATCCAATTTATGGTGAGCTAAGTAAGAGCACTTGGGGAAAAAACATTTGAAATATTCTTCTTGGAACCAACTAACCCTGACTACATTAAATGCGGGGAGTTTTCATCTTGTTTTAATTTCAGTGCAAAATGAAAAAAAACCCGAGACATTTATGATGAAAGGACAGGCTGAAGGGATCAGAATATTTTGGAATAATAAATGCCTTTATTCAAACCTACTGTCATGTCAAACAAGGGTCTTGCTTGGTGACAAGCAAAGTGAGGACAAAAGGCTTTAGGGGCTTGAAAAATGACATTAGATGACATTGATCTCAAAACCTCTGGTTTCTAGGTACATCAACAGAGAGCTGGCACAGCAGGCCAGCAACACAAGGCGTGTGTTACTGGGTCCTGTCATCTCTCTCAATTCAGTTCTGCCTCCTGGTGATGGAAATATCTGCGTCCACCACGGCAGCATTTTCATAACACACTTACAAAGTACTCATGAAAAAACTAAAACATTAAGATATGAAATGATAGTTATGAAATCTAAACAAAATGTCGTATCTGTGCTTTAACTGGCATGGATTTGGATGTGTGTTGTGTATGTATTTCAACTACAAGGGAAAAGATGGAATTGTTTGGGAGGGACAGCTGGATTGATAGGAGTAGAGGTTGAGGGTAAAGTGAGGAAGATCAGCCCAAACCTTCCTGTGACTTTGTTTTTTCAAATCAAAATAAATTAGTTTCTATTTCCTTGCTACTCTTCAAAAGTTACCTATCCTGTCTGCTCCAATATTTAAATGTTTACCCCTGCTTGAGGTTCTGTTATTAAATTTTGAATGCTTTGGGGGATTTTGAAAAAGAGCTTATGACTGAAAAAGAGCTCTTTTTGGACTCATGACTGAGTTTTCTTACAAAAATTTTGAGATCACATGGGAATCTAATGGTAGGTGCAGGGCTGAGCCTGGACAGATATAAGAGGTGATGAATGTGTACCTGTCACTATGAACATTAACTGATTATTCTTCAGAGCAATATCCAGAAAGGCTTCACTACTATTTGTTTCCAACTGGGGAAATCAAAGACAAATGGAAAGTCAAGAATCAGGTAAAAAGGTAAAGTTACTGTTCCTACATCCAGGGCCATGCAGCCCCTACAAGGCAATGGGGTTTGTGTCTGCAGCTGAAGGGGCTGCTTTAGTTCAGAGTCTAATAAGGCATGAAAAAGATAGATAAATACACTAGCAACAATTTTTAAGGGACATAAAATGTCATCTCCTTCCCATGACCTTCCAGCCTGTATCATCAAAGGTCACCTGTGAGACTAGAAGCAAATTCTGGACTCTGTGAGGGGGATAGTGGTGCTGTTGCCAATTGCTTTGACTCGCATTATCAGCCATGGTACTGCCAATCACTCTGCTGATGCCTGTCAGGTTTCCACTGCTGCCAAGCAGAATGTAAAATTGACAGGGAATATTACAGTGCTCGTCAAAAACTGTGAGATACCTCTGCCTTGGGGAGAGCAGGCACCTGTGGTTACAGATAAGGATCAAGGCTCGGGAACACTTCGCTGCTCCCTTTACATTTTTTGAAACTTAATAATTTTAGAACTGAAGTGCACAGTTCGCCCATATTGAGATTCTGATTATGAAATTGATATTTCCACAGATTGAGCTAGCATCCAATATGCTTTTCAATGCAAGCCTTAAGCAGAGATGTGAAATAAAATCAAAATGGGATTAAATTTTTGACAGTGGGAACAATACTTGTTAATTCTGTAGTCTAAAGTTTTGAGTGGCTGATCAGTATCTTTTTATAATATGTACTGTGGTCAGTTCCAAAAATCTGTCTACATGTTTCTTTTCCATTTGACACGGTTTCTCCAATTTCAAGAAGTTCTCTTCCACCTATTGCTGTATTCTTGGGTCTTACTGCACAAACCCAGGGTTTGCATTTGTACAGCCATCTAAAGTGTGCTTCATTAATCATCTGTAAAGTGTAGGGTTTCACAAATGTGATATACACAAAAACCACAGCCAGCTGGACTTCTGGGTTTCCAACAGGACAACGACACGCCAGGAATGCTTTACCATTACAACCTGACACTAGGTTTTCTGCTGAACAGAGAAGACTCATGAATACATTCAAGAGGAGTCAATAGCTTGTGCAGCTATTGAGAATTATTTAATTAAATCTGGAAGCTTTCGAGGAAGCCATAAAGATGAGGTTAATATGTCAGACTAATAAATTCTATATAATTAAGCTCCCCAAATATAGAAATTTCAGCATATGATGCTAAACATATCACAGTAGAGACATCAATTTATTTAATCTTAACATTGTTGCATTGTCTCCATGAACTTCCATTGGTGTCACAATAAGATTATTATGACAGCACCATTAAGCCCCATTCAAATGAATGGGGAATTAGTGTCACGATGGAAACAGCTGCAGCTAAGAGCTGCTGTCTATGATCAGCAGTTATTTTCAAAAAGTCAGATATTTTGCTATTACAACAATTATGTGTTCTCTTTAAATATATATATAGCACAAGGAAGAAACCTGGGTGTTCAAAGCATGGTTAAATAGCCAACTGTGTGGCTATTTAATTTAATCACAAGATCTTCACTATTCCAGCTCCATTTGTGTATTTTTCCTGATGTGTGAAGTCTTGACTGAACAGACATATTGCTAGATTTTAGGACTGTCAGTCGATAACTTGTCTGTTGTCAAGAATCTCTGCTTAGTCCTTTGTCCACCTTCCTCTTCCCAGAGGATGGAGAGGAAAAGACTTCTTGTCAATCACTGCAGATGCACCAGGGCAGGATAGGGATCATACCAGTGACAAGAAGAAGCGAATTTAATGACTTAGAGTACTCTGAGCTCTTTCTTTTATACCTGTTCACCTTATGCCACCTCAGATCCATTTGCCTTTCCTCTACTGTGTTGAGAGAACACTTTCACAAAAAGCTCCCGTCTCCTAGCATCACATATCACAATTTTTCCTAAATTCTCATGGATTCAATAGCAACTTCAGGATTTCATACACTTTAAACAGGTTTTCTCTCACATATTAAACACTGAGATCTCTGCAAATTTGCAAAGAAACCTATTCAGATTTGTGGCAACATGCTTCACATATATTCTGCTGTTTAATAGAAAATGGAATTATTTTATTGATAATGCCAAAAAGAAAGTTGAGAGCTCTTCATGCAAAGATGCATATCTGAAGCATATCTGTCCATATCTAAAAGATAATTCTCCATGCTTTCCAGGGCAGATTTAGTTAAGTCTGCATGTTTCAGGACCAAAGTAAAAGGCTTGAGATATTTAATATTTTTGAGCTCTAGGCTGGGGGTGTTGCAGAGTGGTTGTTTGGAAATCCACGTTGGTTTATGTTTAATAGCTATTTGAGTGACATCACAGTCTTATGGATCTTTAGTGGTGTTTAAGCAGAATAATTGGTTTTCTTCATCATGAAGATTTCAACTTTTAAATTAAGTAGTTGGAAATATTTGCTACCTGTGTGCCAGTTCCCATTCTGTCCTGAAGAATTCAGAGATTGTTACAGTGGTAATGCACAGTTTCATGGTAAAACCTTTTTCTCCTCAAGCAAGGGGTTTGCCCTGTCAGTCATCACCTATGTAAATCCTTTCTCACACAAACAACTTGCTGCAGTTCTGCATCCTGCACTTCAA
>NW_005054298.1:2519170-2519639 GCF_000277835.1 Geospiza fortis | reverse complement strand
CCTAGGAGAAAACCAGTAATGTGAGACTTCCAGTCCTATCCCGGGGCCTTGGGGAACAACGGCTCCTCTGTGCCAATGGAAAGTAAGCACCTGTTGTAAACAAATTAAATGCTGTTTTTAAAAAACACAAATATTAATACCTGCCAAAATTGTGCCAATCAAAGGGAACCAGTTGGTGGCAGAAAGTACAATAGAGGATATGTTCTGAGTAGGTATGCTGTGTATCTCTGGTGCAAGCATTCTTTGATGAAAAGGCAGCTTGTTCGGGACACCTAGATTGAATTTCTTGTAAGGCAGCTGCTTTGGAGGATATAAGATATTTCTCTCAGCCACCTGTTTCCTTTTATTGTGTTAGCATTTGAGTTTGTGGGGACAGCCCATGTGAAGAGATAAGGCAGAGTTCTGTATTTTGTTTAGAAGGGCATACTTGTTCGTGCTTTTCAATATTAGTGGAAGGAGTTCAGCAGGG
>NW_005054298.1:2503967-2519160 GCF_000277835.1 Geospiza fortis | reverse complement strand
AGTTGAATGTAAAAACCTCTTTTGTTCCAAGTTTCAGTTATTTGTGGGTTTGTGTCCTTGCTTTGACATTGGAGAAGAGTTAAAATAATTGTATCTTTGCGAGCAGTTGCACAACAGAAGGTGGGGGGGGTGGAAATCTAGACTTTACAGTAGAGGAATATCCACCAATGGTCTTCCGCCCAGCACTGCGTCTTGCTTATGTGTTGTGTGGCACTTTATGCCAAAGCTGATTATTCCTCTTCTTATATCTTGTATTTGATATATTTTGAGAGATACTGTGAGGGTGGTGAGGCCCTGGCACAGGGTACCAAGAGGAGCTGTGGCTGCCCCATCCCTGGAAGTGTCCAAGGCCAGGTTGGGTGGAGTTTGGAGCAACCTGGGATAGTGGAATGTGTCCCTACCCATAGCAGGGGGTGGAACTCAGTTCCCTTCTAATCTAAATGATTTTATTATTCTATGATAATTTTTCCATCAGGCTGCCTTGGTGAATCCTCATTTCAGGTGTGTTGTAAGAGCAGGACCAGAACACGGTGAGGGCTGGGGTTGGGTCCGTGTGCCGGTGGTTGCGACAAAGGAGCTCAAAATTCTGCATAAACGCAGCTGCAAATAGAAATTCTTCTATTTCTGATAACTTAAGGAGTGTTTGACAATTGTCCCCAGCATATTAGACAGAGAAGTAGTTAAACCATATTTCCTTCTTTATAGGAATATTAGGATACATTACTGAAGTGCTCTGAGGCAAGAATGGCTGAGAGTAAAATAACATTCAGACTCCAGTGAAAATAGTCCTGCTGTGTACATCACAAATTCACTATACAGGGAGAAGATTAAATGTTAATTTTTATTTAAGTGGTGTTTAGATTAATTTTCCAAAACAACAACAAAAGAACCCACCATGGCAGTTGGGCATTTAAAAATATGAATGTTGCAACATGACTGCAGTTACTTCTATAAGGGGGTGTCCTGCCAATTGACACAGTGATGTTTTCTGACTGAACTAATGCTCATTACCTTAAAAAAAATATAATCCCCCCCTAAATAACAACCAAAACAAAGAATAATTTATTTTCTCAAATTATTTTTAATGTTTTAAAAATCCCAAAGCCCTTCCTTCTACTGCTTTTGATTCTTGATAAAAATCATGCAAACACAGCCAGTTTGATGCTATTTTTTTGTTTACAGTATTGCTGTGTTGTTTTGGTTAACAGAATGAAAAACAGCACAGTTAGACTACAAGTAAAAATGTTTTATTCTTAGTTTGTTTCATCAATAAAAGCTGACATTTTTGCAAGAAAGATGTTATACTATTGGAATTAACTCTTAGTCAATTGTAAATAATTGTATTATATTGGTATGTTATCATGAAGATTAGAAATCATTTCCTACAGAATCATGTTCCTGCTTTCTCAGCACTGTTTCAATTGAAAGGAATTTGAATGAAGTGCATCTCATTACTAACATAAAGTAGATGGAGCTTGAATAATTTTTATATTTATTTTCCATAGATAGCTATTACATTTCTTATCCTATCCATCCAAATTTTATAAAATAAATTGTTTTAATCTGTTTTTTGGAGAGAAGCAATGAATTTGTTTTTGCAGAAGTAATGCATCTGAATATATTGTAATATGCATAAAAATCTGTTAACACAGTTATTTATACAAAAAGTGTAGCTGCCTTACCTTTGATTTAATTTACATACTTTATTTGCCTTCTGACAAGTTCTTCCCTTGCCTTTTTTTATTTATGTGCCAAAAATATGTCTTTTCAGATAAGTCAACTAAAACTTTAATGTATTGTATATTTTAAAACTACTTAAAATGTTTTATGCATTCGCTAGTTTTTTCCCGCAAGCATTTGTTAAAGGTGATGCTATATCAAGATTAGACATGTTTTACCACTGATAACAGTATAATGACATTGTATTTCTTAAATATTATGAGCAAATAGATGTGTTCTATTTTAAAGCTGAAGCTGACATTTAGGTTGAATTATCAAGCATTAAAAAAAATATATATAAAAGAAAGAAGGAGAAAAAAAAATCTTTATTGCATGAAGGTCAAAACTTTGGCAGCCTTCTTTTTTTATTTTTTTTATATAAGAATTCAGGCCCACACCCTGAGAAAGAATTTGATGCATTTACTTTAAGTATGTGAAAGATGTGAGCGACATAATTATTTTTCCATTCAAATGTGGAAAACAATAAAAGTTTCCCATATGTAGTTCATAGGCTGTAACTCACATCACTCAGCACTAAAGCAATAAGCAATAGAGTGTTGATACAAAGAGTTCCAACTCTGGAAATATCAGCTTAACCCTTGCTGGTCTTTCCCTGCACTTTGCTACTGTAAACATGGTTTGAATTTACATAAGCCACCATTCATATTCTTGTGAGTTCATAATATAAATAATGCAGAAAATCTCATTCACTTCCCTAAATTATGCTAGTCATTACAGATGATTCATGTAAGTATTAATCTCTTGGATGTGGCAGAAAACTAGGGAGGAGAAACTACCTATCATATCATTTGCAGTTAAGAACCTGCTGCGTATCTCTGAGCTTTGCTGGAAATGCTTTGCAGTAATTGGGTGTGCATCTTTCCACTCTCCTGTAATCCAAGTGGCAATATGGGAAATCTCTGTGATTTCCTCCTGCTACAAAATACAGTTTGTGGAAAGAGGCTGAAGTAACAACAAGCCTGGGGGCAGGGTGATGTCCTGCATGCAAGTTTGAGGAAAACAGCCACAAATCTCTTTATTTGTGAGGAGGGGATAGACTGGGAAACCAAATACTTAAATCATAGTCACAGGATCCTAGAATGTCTTGGGTTGGAAGGGAAATCCTTAAAATCCATCCAGTTTCACCCTTGGCTGTGGGAAAGGACACTTCCCACTAGATCAGATTGCTCCAAGCCCCATCCAACCTGGCCTTGGACACTTCCAGGGCTGGGGCTGCCACAAAGTCAGTGTTTGTCTCCTAAGACAATTTTAGTGCAAATTGATTTATGTCCCTGAAGGTTAGCCCTATAATTGCTGGCTACCTCTTACCTTGGAAAATCTTGTCACAACAGAGACTCATACGTGCCCAGAATTAGCTTTATAACTTATTTTTGGGGAGCAGTGAACCAAAATGAAGGTCATTGACAGTTTTCCTTACATTTCCAGATCTTTGGCTTTCTCCTTCATCCCCTTCCTCTGAGCTTCTGCACCTTGTCACCTTCCTGAAAAAATAAAGGACTAAGGGCGAATTATTGAATTTAAACAGTTGAATGTCATTAAAAAATATTGGCTGGAACCATAACCTTGATGTTTGTGAGTGAATTCTTGCAAGATGTTCTCCAGGACAGGGCAAGTAGTGACTGACAGAAGAAATCAGTTGTTGAGGCCAGGCTCCAAAGGGGGCAGGGAAAGGGGTAGGAGAAGCACCAAGGCACAGCAGGAAGCAAACACATAACTGAGCATTTCTCTGCAAAGCTCAGGAAAGTAGAGAAAGACACTAGGAAATAAATTGCAGTCATTAGTCATATATACTAGGAGTTGGACATTTATACCTGATGTTCATTAATAGTTGATGGATATATATAATACATTGCTGGGCAATTATATTTAAAATGCTTTAAAAAAATCCCCCCCCCCCTTTTTTTTTTTGAGAGACAGTAGTGCCATGAAAAGTTTGGTTTTGCTAGTAGGAAATGCCAACTATGGAGTCATTAAAAGCAGTCTTTAAAGCCACTTTTTGTGCAGTGGGTTTGCAATACTGACCATCCAGCCATATTCCAGATTCTCCTTCTGCTCAGGACTATGACAGCTTCCAGGGAGAAGGGAAAGATGAACAAAGGTGGGGATTAGAATAAAAAGATGGTAGCCATACAGCTTTAAACACCACTGTGAAGAATCAGAAGTGTAAAATAGGAGCTTGGGGGGTTGTTGGCATTCATTCTCACAAAGGACTTGGAGGTATGGCAGGTTCATGGGGTCTGTGCTGCTGCACAGATAGGACAGAGCTTTACAGGTAGATACCAGTATTGTGCCTAGAAATTTGCATTTCAAAGATCCTGAGTATTTGAATACTCTCAAGGCAGAATAAAGACATTGATTGTAGTTTTTATTTAAGCCAATTCATAATATTTTCCTTGCATTTTCTCGTGACACTGCATTCCGACTCAGTTTTGAAAGCCTTAAAATTATTTTTTTTGTGCATGTGTGAGAGCTTTTACCTTAATTTTATGGATTATATGGTATTCTTCACTATGAAGTTTTAAAAGATACAAAAGAAAAACCTTGCTCAAATGTAGAAGTTATTTTTGCAGTAACGTATGTCATGATTTTTAAACATTCAGGCCTTTAAACTTTTTTTTTTTATAGTGTATGTTCTTGCCAATCCCAGCACAGTTCTACAAAGTAAAATATTTGGCAGTGAATTCATATTAACAGATGGAACAAGAAATTAACACGTTTTTGCTTCGCTAATTCACAGTTCTTTTAATACGCTAATTCTAAATCACCTGTTCTGACTTTGACAGGCTACAGACACCTGTTTGGGGTAATATTCCACAGCTAATTATTACATGAGAAACTCAGTTTCCAACAAAAGGGTTTCTGTGTGAAATTGTCATAGTTAGCAAATTAGTAATACCAACTTTATACAAAAATAGCTTGCAGTTTTTCATTTGCATGTGCTTAACCTTGCCTGCAGAACTGGGAGCAGTGGGGTGCAGGGGGCAGCCTCTCCCCGGCACACCAGAGGGTTGGTGCCTCCATCCCTCACCCTCCAGAGCTGGGAAGTTCCTCCTGTAATTCCTGGTCCTTGCAGCTGAGACAGGGATACCAGATCATGGAGAGGAGCATGGTGCTGCTCACCAAAAAAACTAAAGAAGAGGGCAAGAAGTTTCCCTCAAGGAGAAAACTTGCAGTAGTTTCCATTGAGTCAGAGTAAGGAAAGAAAAAAGTATTTTTCTTTTTATTTTATTTTTTTAACTGATAGCCCTGCTGCAACATAAAGACATTACAGTGCTGCTACACTTTGAGTTTGTGCTGTTTGCCTCTATAAATCTGATACAGCAGTTTAGAACTGAGCTTCATTGTAGGATGTAATGTTTAAATATTGCCCCAAAAGCTGGCAGTGGATAATTTAATCCTATATCATTGAATGTGTGAGATTTTTTTGGGTTTTTTTTTTAATATATCTGTGCCTGTCAGAAAAAAAATACATGTTTTGTGGTTGCCTTTTTAGGCGTTTATTACACTTCTGTCATAATGAGTCATCATCTTCATATGGGAAAGGGGGGAAGCGAGGGGAGAAGAAGTTTTTCCCTCTCATTGCTCTTCTCCTCTGCTCCTTCACTCCTGACACCAAAGGGATGATGCAGCTCCCAGCCTCTGTCCCAGCTGTGCACCAGTGTGCAGGACAAGGAGAGCCTGTAGCACCAACAACTTTGTGATAATGGTGGAAAACCCAAATCTGGCATGGGAATGAGGGGATAAACAATGGTGCTCAGTGCAATAGGATGAGAAAAAAGTGTTCACTATGAGAGAAAAGTGTAGAGACACAGCCACGTCTTACCACAAACTGCAACGTCTTAAAAAACTCCATTGGTACTGCCATGATCTCTATGCTTTTTCTTTCTCTACACCCTGAATTCTTTAAACACAAAATTAATCTGAAGTCCTTTGCTCATCTTGCTTTGAACTTGCCTTAATTCATCTCCAACTGCTTTCTCAGGAGTTTATTGATGGTAACTATGCCTTATTGCTTGACTGTAAGGTATAAACCACTCAGTGAGTCTCTTTCCTTTGTTCTCTGCTTTTGATTCTTCCTTTCTGCTGTCTTTTCCCCACCTTTAAATCTACTACACTTTTTGTTTTTGTAGTGTTCAACTGTCTTGTCAGATAATCTTTTGCAAGCTGTGATACAAATCCCACAGCCTTAAAAATATCATTGTTATGATAAGCCTAATGAAAAGAATGCAGTTCAGAGGGAAAATTCAAAATTATCATTAGTCATCCTTGCCTAGTTGTGCTTCCTTCAGGGATCTGAGGCAGCAGGAGCTTCTAATGAAGCTGCACTCAAACACGTGGCTACTCCTTGCCATTCCTGAGCATCTGGATGCTTTGGAGGGACAGTGAATTTTGTTGCCAAGCCCAGCTGACCAGAGTTATCTTTACTTTTCCTGTTCCCTGAGGAAAATGTGTAGAATCTATCAAATATTTTTTTCATGTTTGTGCCCACCCCTGCATGTCTTTCCCCAGGAAAATAAATATAGGTAGGTCAAGGAATGTTAAACAGTCCTGGAGAAAAAATTGTACAGGTTTGCCGGTTATCCCAGTGAAATAATGCAAATACTTATAACAAAGGGAATGTAAGCATCTTATGATATCTCTGTCTGCTGAGTTAAATTAAGTCAATTTACCCTCACTGTGATCATTCTTATTCTTTGGGAAACTGATTAAAATGAAGCTGCCTGGTACCTGGTGTGAGCACAGACTCTGTGACCATGTAACTTCTCTGATTAGTGACAGCAGTTTGATATTCAAACAGTTTTACAGGAATAAGTCAGAAAAAACACCATATAGTGAATAAAAGTCCCTTTAGAGATAGATATAGGAGTGTAACCACTCTGGAAAATGTGCAGACTGTTAAGTCTCAGACTCAGTACTGACTACTGTTTGTATGGCTTAAAAATATATATCAAAAAATAAAGTAAAATTATCCATTTGCAGTAATCTTCCACAGCTTGTCAGAGAGACAAGGTAGAATATCTATCATGCAATTTCCCTTCTGCTTTCTGCAGGACAAAAAATATTCTGAATACTGAATCCCTCTGTGAGCTAAGACACCCCACTAATTTTTAAGAGGACCACAGATCCTTGCTATCACCAAAACTATACTGAGGGTCTGCAGAAGTTAAGGCTGACACTTGTACTGGGGGGGATCTTTTCCTTTTTGGATGGTATTTGCATGAATAGCATTTTGTTGCTAATGTCTGTGTCCTTAAATGACTCTTACTTAGTGTATGACAGTAGTTTTCAGTTGTAGTTTCTGCATGCTGCTTTGTAAGACTTTGTTATTGCTTTAATCAGTTTCATTACACCTCGGTGTCTAGATCCTCTCCTTGTCAAAATATCATAGTCAGGCATTAACCATGGAATGATGATATGAATCTTAAGGCAGTGGGATCTGGCATTGATGCCGAGGGATTTCTGCTCTTCCACTTGTGCACTCGCACGCTCCTGTCTTTTTCTTTTGGTTTTTTATGCCTGACCTAAGCAGAACTCCATCTAGTTAAAGCTCTGTAAGAGAATTTGCCTCTCTGGTTCGCAATGGATTTCTTAAGAATCCCAGTTAGCACATTTTGGTTTTGCTTATCTGACCCTGGAAAGCAATAGGACGTGAACCAGGGGGAAGAAAGTCCCAATGAACAGCACCAGATGAGTGATGCCTTTGCCCACTGTGGCTCGGAAATCACTACCAAGTTGGTTGTTATAGACAGTGATTGATCCCTGCTCCTTCCACGGATACGTGATAGATAAGGGAAATAGGCAAGTCTGGAAGAAGCTATTTTGTGCTCCTATTAACTGGAGGATTTTCAGCAGATGTCTTAATAGTTGGAAATCAGCAATAGTATGTGGATTTATTTGTGTGCCATCTGAACCATTTGACTTGCCAGATGCATGTTGTTTAACAGCCTTTTGTACATCATTTTCAGAAGATAGTTCAGTAAGATTTTCTTTTATTGTGTGAAATAACCCATTTGTGGATAGCATTTCTTATTGTTAGGCTGTGTTGAAGAGACTAATCGGGTATAGTCATTGCAGAGAAAAGAGGATATGCAAAACTCGAGCCTGTGCACCAAGAGGCACAATAGGAACTTGTGATGAAGTCATCCTTTATATCCCTTTTGAACATTACACATTTTTCTGCTTTTTGGATGTCTTTTGCTTGGCAGTGATCTTATGTTTAGGTACTTAGAAGCCACTTTACTGCCTCAGTGTTTAGATTGTTTCAGTCATTCCTATCTTGTTACTGTCAACATTATCATACTTTAATATGGTTTAAATTATTTGCAGACATTTCAGCCCTCTACCTAACGTGAAGATAGTTTCAGCTTTCTGTTGTTCTTGTATTAAAATGTATCTGAAAAGATAAATGAGATCTCAGCTCTTACACTGATTTCTATCATACAGCCCCTGCCAGTCACTCTGTGATTCCTTGAGCGAGAAATACAATTGATTAATCGCTAAGAACAAGTTTGGTTTATTGTTTTTAACTTTGATTAACCCTCAGTGTGTCAATGATACACATAAATATCCCTGGTAATTTGGCTATGTGTGTGTTTAAAACATAATATTTTGGTATTTACTGTGGCCAGTAATGGTGATTCACTCAAAATTATTCAGATTTCAGTGTCAATTCCCATTGTGATGTGTTAGATTCTGGGAATGGATCCTTGTATAGCAGAGACAGTGAATAGCAAGGAAAAGAGATGGAAAGTTGTCAGATTAGGCTGATGTTACAACTTCATAAAATTTAATTTGTTGATCAATTAACATCAAATACTACAACAGGAGTATTTTTATGCACAAAGGCATCAATCAGAATCCGTGGAAAAGAGTGGCCGAATAGTGATGAAGAAGCTCATCCAGCTTTTTTTTTGGAAAATCTGCCGTGGACAGAGATGCAAATTGCACTAAAAAAAATAATCTTTAAGGGATACAAGATTATCAGGCTGAAGGTGCCTCATGACTCCACTAATGGGAGAAAAGTGCTGTCTACCATTGACAAAGGTCCCACTGGAATCTCGATACAGGAATGTGTAGGATGTACACTCAGCAACTCCAGCCACCAGATGGTAGACTCTGCTTACTGGTTAAGTCAGCTCTAGTGTCTGGTCACCAGTTGGCAGAACGAACAGTAGACAAATTGCATCACCTTAGAATCACAAAGCACAATATCGCTCCTGTTTTTTGATGCGAGTATAAACCTCCTTTCAGATTTCGGTTAAAACACACACACACAAAAAATGACCAGATCCCTGTCAATATTACACAGCATCTATAAATATTCTCAGATGGAGACCAAGAAGGAAAGTATATTTTTATTAGGCTGTTTATTATGTGAGTGGAATTAGCAAGAGACAGTTGGTGTAGAAAATTAATGAACTAGAGTTTCATGGCTGGAATTTACTCCAACCTGCCTTATGTTACCAGTAAAATTTGTTTGGGGAACCTCAACATACTCTTTAGGAGACATTTGTCCATTTTGCCAAATGATCACACAACTGAGAACATTCTAATGGCATTCTCTGTTATATTTTAAATTCTCCTTTCATTGTGCAGAAACAAAATATAGTGATAGAACACAAATGTTTGCATTTAGAGGAGAACATTTTTTGAAAAAGCCTATGAATCATTTGCATGTGTGGGAGATACATATATATGGTCTAGAGTCACACCAAATATTTTAAAAGAGCAAAAAGGACTAATTGGACAAAATCTCAAAAGATTTTGTGCCTAGTAAGGTATGAACTGTAAAAGACAGCTGAAAACACTGGGCTTTGCAAAGAGAATGAAAACCATCTGTCAGAAATACTTTCCACAGATTATATTCAGCCCAGCTATTAATTAAGTTATTTTGCGCCACTACTTTCAAGAGCAGAGCCTTCATTACTGGAAGCAAACCCAAGGTGCCCATTTGACCTTCCATGTCAAAGATGGCTGTGTTCCGTGTCCTAACAGTGAGCAAAAGGGACAGAAGGGTCGTGCTCTGCACATGGATGTACTTCCTCTATCTCAAAGTCAAAAGTAACTGTGATGGATTTTAGTTTGCAGCCTGAGAGGGGGAAAATGTTCATGTTGGTGCTCAGGTGTGTCCTGTTCCCCCCCAGTGCCATTGGAAGGGGCCTGGTGTCCTCCAGAGCCACCTGAAGGAAGGGTGGCTGTGAACCGCAGCCGCCCGCCCGGCTTTGCCAGTGGGTTTTCAGCTGAGTGTCTGACACACCAGTTGCCAAGAGACAGATCCAAGTTTCATTTAAATGAATGGGATTTTTTTGGTTGCATTTGCTAGGCTTCAGTTCTGGCTTCATTTCTTTCAGTGCCACCAGCCTGAGTGCCATCCTCCCTTGTAATGCCTTGCAGAGAGCCTTTCCCCTAGGGTCCTGCTGATCTTCATAGGTGGAAGGGGGGAGATCAAACTGATGGTAGAACATGAGGGACAATTTGGTGCTCTTTATTCTTTTTCATAGTAATGGATGGACTAACTCTGTTTTCCAAATGGAGCTGTGAATTAGGGTTTGTCACACCCAGTGACACGACTTTGTGTCCCACGTAGCAATATGCTCCTGTCTGCCCTCAGTGTCCCTTGCTCTGGGGCAGATGATGTGGTGAGCAGCAAATTTCATGCTGAACTTCATAATGAGAGCTGTACAATTTCCCGTGAGAAAGAACTTTTATACTACTTAATTACAAAGGACTGACAGTCTTGGCAATTAACATTCAGTGGAAGGCAAGCATCCTTACAATGTAATTTCTTATTCTACTTAGTTCAGATCTTTCAGTGTCCCATTGTACCTGACTTAGTCCTGTGCTATTTTGTCTTCCAGTTCATTGAACAAATGAGTTCTGTCCTAGGGCCAAAATCTGAAAGTACAAAGTTCAGATCTCTAGAGTAGGCCCCAGCTTGGAGGAATAAAGTACTAAGAGTCACCTAATCTTCTTTGGCATGAAAAATTCAACTGAATGCCTGATAAAAATTTGCCTGTTAGCACCTCTAGTACTTTCTTCTGAATTCAGACCCCTGCATAAAGTCCATCCTTTAATAAGTTGATTTTTCTACTTATTCTGACTATTTCAGGAAGCATTACCCAGAGCTGTACAAAGTTAAATGACTGATTTATTCAAAGCTTATTGAAAATTCTCAGACCTGTTAAAAAATCTGTTCAGGGTTTAGTTTAGCTTTTTGTTGAATCCACATTTTTCAGCTTTAAATCTATGAATCAGAAAGTCTAAAAAATTGCAGCTATAATCAGCAGTGTTGTTGGTGGTGATGAGTGTGAGGGGGGATGTTTTAACACCATGGTGTTGTGAACCATGCAGCTGAACTGTTTTATGTGGTCACTGCAGATTATTTGTCCCAAGACCAAGCAGGGAATTGCATGATACTGTGGAAAAATAAAGCCAGTTTTAAGTACTCCAACAATTCATAGAATTGTTAAGGCTCGAAGAGACTTCTTAGATCACCTAGCCCAATTATTAACCTAACTCTGCCAGATCCACCCCTAAACTGTGTCCCTAATCACCACATCCACACATTTCTTTAATACTTCAGGGGCGATGGCGCCACATCTTCCCAGGGCAGCCTGTTCCAATTCTTGACTGCCCTTTAAAAAAGGAATTCAGTGAACTCCTTGCTGCCATGACTTGATCACCTCACGTACCCAAATTTGCTCAGATACTGCTGGATTTGTGTGTATGTACGTGGATGTCTGTGAACAGGATCACAGCATGGATGGTAAACTTTGGTACAATAACAGAATTCCCTCTTCTAGAGGACTCCTAATTTCAGAGCCTATGGAGAACCCAAAAATTCAGCTTAAATTCTCTTCCTCTTCATCTCTTTCCATGCATCTTTGCACTAATGAAGACCTACTGTTTTAAACCAGAAAACTTCAATCTTGATGAAAGCAGCCAGGGACTTTAAAAATGACTTTAAATATGTATGGGTGCTTTCCTTTTCACACAAAAACTTCAGATATGTGGGGGTTTTTTGGTAGAATACCTGTATATATTACTGGAAGATTGTTAAAATCTTTGCTATGTTATCCACCTCTAGCAAATGATTAATCTCAGTAAATCTGATGCTAGTGGAAATATTTACAGTTTTAAAAATTACCGTGGTGCCAAGAAAATGGGGGTGACTGGGATGGCATATCAGACTGGGAAAAGACAACAAAGAAACGTAAACAGTGATTGCTTCATCTGGGTTATTTTGTTCCATTTCCTCTTGTAATTCCAACTACATATACCTAGGATACATGTATGCTTCAATTCTCCTTTTAGAGTGTGTACCAATACATTGTGTAAATAAGAGTTTTTGAAGCCATTTAGTGCCTCCACCAAAGTAGCAGGGCATTAGGTTACCCTTCATTCATTTGAAAACAATCAGGAGAAAATGCCACTTATCCTAAATAGTATTTGTCAGATTTTCTTCATCAAACCTAGTAAATACATATCTTTTGACATTTTGATGTATAATCATCAGTCTAGGGTAAACCTAAGTGACTGGGTTTTGGCCCATGAATAGCTTTTGTTGCTGTGTGACACTAAAATGTTGTGTTAGGTTTTTTTAAAAAAAAGATATAATGAATATTCAAAATTAGAGTTATTCTCCATTGTGCCCACAGTAGGTCAAGTGTCATAACACAAAGAGAATACTCACTATGAAAGCTAGAGGTTTTATGAATGTTTCTGCATTGATTTTTTTTTTTTGCTTGGGATATGCTTTAGAACTCCTGTAAATGAGAAATATAAATTGTCAATTTTCATTTTTATTGACAACTAGTTTAAAGGGAGATATTTTGCTTTACAGGTTCCTTGCATTCATAGGTGTTCATAGGCATTCACCCTTTGAACTTACTCCTTACAGTATCAGTATTTGCATCCCCTATCCTTATGTGCTGTGCAGTCTATTCCTCAATAAAGCATTCAGCACCACCACCTGAAGACATGCATCTTTTGAATACATGATGATGCTACATGGGCCATCATTAGGATTGTTGTTTATAAATTTTTGACATTCAAAATTTAGGACGATTTGCTAACATTTTTGTATCAGCTTCTTCTTTAACTGAGAGCCAGGAGCTGCTTTTGGAGCATTGCCTTGCAGTCATTTTAGAATCTGATAAGTATTTTAGTCACAGATTCCTGACTCAACCATTTGCCTGTGATCTGCTTAGACCTGTGGAAGTGCATCTGGGTTGGTTATGATTCACCTGCTCAGCAGCTTTTAGTTTTCAAACAAATACCTCAATATTCTAAGTCATAAGCAAAACTATGTACAGTGAAACTACATGGAAAGATGGATATAAATTATTCAGTCTTTTTTTTTTCTGCAAGGGAAATAAATGTGAATTTAGCTGTGGCCATTTCACCCCTGAAGTGTCCAAGGCCAGGTTGGATGGGGGTTGGAGCAACCTGGGATAGTGGAAGGTGTCCCTGCCCGTGGCAGGGGTGTTGGAACAAGATGGTCCTTTCCAACCCAAACTATTCTGGGATATAACATGATTCTCAGAATGGAGGTGGAATGGAGGTAAGGGAAGGATTTTAGTTGCAGCTGTTTTAATAACTGTTTTTCATGTACACATGGAATTAGACTCACCTTGTCTGTTTGAAGTTTCCTTTTCCCTCTGTTGCATCCTGGAGGGACTGTGAGGGAAGGTTTTATTTGGATTTAAGTTTGAGAAGTCTTCTGGGCAGAGGGGAGGAGCAGTGCAGTGGTGTTCTTAGGGTGTGAAATAACTGGTGTCCTGCAGGTCAGGGTGGGTCACACTTACCCTGAGCAGGCAAGTCTGGCAGCACTAAGGAGCAACAGATTTACCGTGTGTGTGCGGAATTGTAACAGTGTTCATGTATGGTAGACCTTGTGCTCCTGGAAAATGCAAAAAGGGTTTATTGTCTGCCCAGAATAACCTACACAGCCATGTTAGACTCAAAGGCTTCCTCATGACTCCAGGGACCTCAAACTGCCTGCAGGAGAAGGGCTTCTAGGAGTCACCAACCAAGCAGAAATTCTTGCTGATGGCAGGTGAACTGTGGGACAGATATCAAAACAAAACATCCATTGACTTCCACTCACTCCCCAAGCTCTCCTCAACCAGCTGAACCCTGTTCTTGAGAATCTTCTGTTCTTCAGGTGTAACATGATGACACTCTCCCCAGGGCAGCCTTTCTTCCAGTGGCTCTCACCCAGTGCTTATAGGGGACATGGTTATAAAAGGCAGGTCATAAGCAAAAATTTTCTTTTCCTGAGGACGATCACACAGAACAGCATAATATTCATGGTTTAGAGGGTTGTTAATCTGGTATTGCACTGCAGTTATTGCATTGCATATCTGCCTAAATTGATAACTGCAAGAGAGGCAACCTGTGTTTTGTTTAGATAAGTTTTGTGAAAATCAAGCATTTTTTGTAGTCCACACATAAGCATACAGAGCTCCTCTGACAAAAGGTAGGCATTGATGACACAGTAGAGAGAAATTAAGTTTCAAAGACCTCATCTTACTTTCCTGACTCATCCGAAGCAAGCAGTGAACTCAACAGTATCTTTAATATAGGCTCTAATGATGAGAAGATCTCCAGATTTTCTTTAAAAAATAAGGTTAATGTAGTATCTGGAGTCTGACCTCAGGTCTGAATTGTGATTCTAATGTTAATCATTATGAGACATAGCTTCACACCTCATAAATCCAGGCAGCCTGTTTCGGCTATCCTGTGCAATATTCAAATAAAGAGCAGTTTCACAAAGACATGCATCACTATAGATTCCCTTTTTGCACTTTTTCAAATTACGTTGCTGCTTTATACAAGCCACCTTTCATAAGCTGTCTGCCAGAAAGCTCTAAAAATAATAGCACAGACGCTTGCAACAACAAATTGGCTACCTCACTTTTAGTGAATTGAATGTTCAAATGAAAAGGTTTTTGCTTCCAAGTGTTTGAGGCATACCTGGAATATTTACCAGGCTCAGATGTACTGGCTATAAAAATCAAGTGAAAGATAAAGGAGTTGTTTACATTCATTGTGATTACCATTTTTTAAAATATAAGGTTTATTGAAATGGAGGGTGAAAAGAGACAGTTTGACTGGGTTAGCAGTTGCCTATAGATGAGGCTTAAATATAGTCTGTGGTTGTTTTTAACTTGAAATTGTACTTTCTACATCCTCTGTATGGATGCATGTCTGTGTGTACATGTAATTGTGTTGGCTGCCCCATATTTGAAGGTGGATTATTTTTCATGCCATGTCCAGAAATGAGCGTAAAGTAGTAAGAGCAGAGCTCATCTGTGGATATCTGCACAAGGAGAGAGTTCCTGCCTGGCTGCTTCCTATCATCTGGAATGGAATCAGCCTCCAATAGGAACAGAGTAGCCCCAGGTTTCTACAATTTGCCGATGTCACTAGCTGCTCTGTCATCTTTGTG
>NW_005054298.1:2493414-2503957 GCF_000277835.1 Geospiza fortis | reverse complement strand
CCCTTCTTTGTTTTCAAAGCTGGAATGAATTTGACAAGTTCAGGTGTTTGAGGAAATGGTGTGATTGACATCTGCTTATCAGCCCTACATGTAGAACTTGTGTGAACCAGTAGTGCTGCCAACGTGGGTCAAAATATTTGTGAATGTCCTCAAGGATGCAAACATACAGAACCATTAAGGTTGGAAGAGGCGTCTAAGAACATTGAGTCCAACAATTAACCTTCTCATGCCATGTCTTCTAGTACAATATATCCCTAAGCACCGCACCTACTTATTTTTTATACTTCCAGGAGCAGTGATACCACAACTTCTCTGGGTAGTCTTTTCCAATGCCCAACCACCATCTCAGTGAAATTTTTTTTCCTTATATTCAATTGAAATCTCCCCTGGTTCAACTTTAGGCTGTTTCCTCACACTCTGTTGTTATTTGGGAAAACAGACTGATCCCCAACTGGAGGATAGGGAGTTGCAGAGAGTGAGAAGCTCCCCCTTCAGCCTCCTTTTCTCCAGGCTGAACAATCCCAGGTCCATCAGCCACTTCTCACTCTTGCCTGTAAAGAGTCAAAAAAAAACCAACCATGAACACTTCATCATGATACTGGATTTGTTTTTTTGTCCAAACCTGTGAAGACACCTAAGTAGATGGAGCTTTTTTTACTCATGGCTACTATATCCAGTTATCACATGCCTCCGAGTGGGACGTGGTGGCACACTTGTGTATTCATGAGATCACTTCTCCTAAGCTGTTCACGTATGGTGTTTGCGAGCCACAAGGCCTGCTTTCCTCTGGGAGCTGGAGAAAAAGAACAGCTGAAAACTGAGCAAAAACTACGCAGGCTTTTTTTAAACATCCATTGCTAAAACTGAGTTTTTTTATCGTTTCCCCCCCAAACTTCCTGGGACAAGTTCTTCCCGCTCTTCATGCCGTAAGTGATAAAATGCAAATGTCAAACATTATTAGTTCTGTAGCATAAGTACTAATTTTTGGTTTTTCTAAGCAGTTTATATAGGAAATTCTGGAACGTTTCCAGTCATCTTCACTATCATTTAGTCCTTAAAACCCAGAACAGACATTTAAACTGAAAAACATTATATCTTGTGTGCAGATGCACATGCAGCGCCATCAGAAGATGAATAGTTGTAGTCTTGAACTGGCGTCGCTATGAAATAGACTCTGTATAATTACATAAGAAAGCATTTCAACAAAAAACTGCATCTTGGGCACTCCTTTGTGTGGAGAGAAGTGAGCTGCAGAAGGAGAAAAGTCCACAAGTGATTAGCAGTTGATTTCCATGAGAAATTTCCAACACCTCTAATTTGATTTTTCTTTCTTGTCTTTAATGAATACTTTCCTCAGTGATGTTGTTTGTTGTTTAAGATACCTCCCAGCATAATTTTTAATGTCATTACAATATGCAGGCTCTGCAGTTTGGCGAACTTAAATACCAGACAGCTCATAAAAAACTGTGGCTCTTATGGCACTACAGATAGCAGCTTCTGTATTAGATTTGTACTACTTTAATGCTGAATTTTCTATATCTCAAGGCTGTTTCATGCAAATATTTAAGCTTAGGTGTCCTCACAAACAAGCAGCCATAACATTTCAGTAACTTTGTTTTAAAAGAAAGACTTTTGAACATGCAGGAAATATTAGTACATCAAACAAAGTGAAAGACAAGGTAGTTTAACTTGTTGGTTTGTTTGCTGAAACTCTAAAGTAAATATACTGTAGCTAAAAGTGTTCCATTTTTATCTGCCTGCTGCAGTAATGGCTGTGTTACTTCAGGGCTTACACTTCAATAATTGATCAGGGTTTGTATAGCACCGGCTAAGAGCAAAAATAAGAGTGTTGCTTTGAACAAACTGCTGCAATGTTATAGCATTAGGCACAGAAACAAGATTCTGGAAATATAGATATATAAAAAACAGGAAAAAGATGGATAAGTTGGAGTGGTAAATACTGCTTCAGGCTAGAAAGTAATGAGAATTTTTCCATAGAGAGTTTTGACCTGCTATTCAAAAATTGTTTCTTGTCTTAATAAATCCTAAAAGTGTAATTTACTTGCAAAAGGGAAAGAACAAAGGCACCCAAATTCTTTTGATAACAACACTTGTTAAGGTTGATAAGTTGGGTTTCAAATGTGTGAAGAAAAATGTGTGACAGTTTGTTTTAAGGTGACAACCTAAGTGTTCAGATACTTCCATCTTGTGCTGTTTATAAAGCAATACTCTAGTAAATGCTTTACACATGTATATTAGAAGTGGAAACAATAGATAACATATCTTCCCATCAAATTTTACAAAACCTTTAGTATCTCTTTACAATTTTACAGAATCATTGGTATATTTTATCTATTAAATTAAGGTTATTTCAGAACATGATCACTATAAATCAAAGATCCGTGTAATATTTCTTTCTTTTTGGCAATGAATTATTTTGAACCTTCATTCTGGAAGTGTTTTTATTAGTTTCAACGTTTTATATTGTCTTCCACAGACCCAGCTTTAATACTAAGTAAAGGACACATAGAATATTTACTCTGTTGTTAAAATTAGTGTTGAATTGTATAAAGCATAAGAAATTCTCAATAAAAGATGAAAATACCATCTTTACTCTGTTCTTCACAGAGCAGGTTCCTCCCAAGTGGGTAATTTTGAATAGCCTAGGTACCATAATGCCTTTTAACTTTAGGGATTTGTCAAATATGTTAAATTATGGCTAAATGATAGGAAACTTAATTTATATACAATTCAGTATGGTTATCTCAAACTGAGTGTACACAAAGGAAACCAGGGATGAAACTGTATTTGAGGGCACTTCATGTTTAACTACCTGATATAGCTGTTGAAAGTCTGTAGGTTATTTTCAAATGTACTCATGAATAAATATTACTGTGTTTGATTACTACAGCAACCTAAAATTTCTGCAAGAATGGGAAAAAGAGCTTGATAGTTACAGCCTTCTCCTCCTCCCTTCATGTACATAGCAGTAAATGAAAAAGTATTAACTGGTTTTCAAATACTGTAGGCAGGGTTGCATGACATATGGTAGTTTGTTGTTATTGAGTACTTCACAATATTACACGGATGTTGGTCTCAAATTCGAGGCATTTTTATATGGATAAAAGAAAAAGAGCACGATTCATGAACCTCTGGTTGTCTGCCCATGGTAAATCCTAGGTACCTCACCTCCTTGTAATTACTGCCTGGCAGTGGTGCTCTCTGCTCAAGCCCCTTGGGTGCTAAAAACAAAGCACAAAACCAAACAAAACCTTGCCTAGTGTTGTTTTGAAGTGACGCCACTTCAGTGGCATTTAGCAAAAAACCTGCTCAGATGGCAGAGAAGTTGCTCCAGCGGAATTTGATAAAAAGCCAATTGCATGGTATTAAGCCACATTCCTATTGAGAATTTGTATTGACAATGTATTGCCTCCTTTAAGAAATATTACTTGAAAAAGTAATGAGAAAAATATGTAAATGTTCAAATTCCAATTAACATCACCTTCCACCATTTTAGTCCAGCTTCATTCATTCTGTTTTCTCCACGTCCATCTAATGGAGCATCAAGTCTAAAAATGTTCATGATTTAAAAGACAAAATTCCTACAAAGCCCTGCAAAGGGATTGCTGTTCAGGAGAAGCATGGTGTATTTTCTCTTCAGATCTGTTACTGTGATACTCCTAAGTGTGATGACACCCCCGTATTTTGTATAAATAATTAGCAGCTCCTATGGAAATCCAAATTTGACTCAACTATGGTTTTAAAACCACTTGAAGTTCGAGATAGTCAAGGTTAAGATCTTGTTTTGTCCAATTTCTATTCCTGTTTCAAGTTGTAGCTAACAATATTGGAGCTAAAATTAAGATGGGTAGAGGAAAAAATAATACTCGCTTTCCAGAAGGCAAGGCTGGGTATTTGGAGAAGGAAAATGAGATTATACTTGCAGCAGATTGGGAAATGTTGTTTTGGAGGGTGGGTGGTCCCTGTGAGGCAACCCCAGCCCTGCTGGTCTCCTTGGAGCTCAGCTGAGCCACCACAGGCTTGTCCAGGAGTTATGACAGCAGCAGGTTTACATCGTAATGCCAGAATCTTGTCCTGGAAAAAGGAAACTTCAGTGTTTGTGGGGAAGAGCAGAGACTGGAAACATAAACAGATCTAATGACCTGTGTCCGACATCATGCTGCCTCCATTAGTAGGTAACCTTGGAAAAATAAAAGGAGCCATTGCTTGTGCCAGAGGGATCAGATCTGTGGCACAGCTGGAGCAGGAGGGATTTTAGGGGATGTGGAGAAAGGATGCACCTTTGGGTGGAGTGCAGGACTCCCTTAGGTTGTACCAAAATGCTGTAATTCCTTCCAGAAATCATCCCTGATCTGCTAAGAGCCAGGAGACCTGCAGGTCTGAGATTGTCCCTTTCCTCTTGAAATCATTCTGAAAGATGTGAAAAGGGAAAGGATAAGAATGTCACAATTAAGTCATTGTTCATAGGTGTCTAAATTGTTTATCATTGAGCACAGGAACCAGTAAATCAGTGGCCACTTTTAGGATTCCATTCTAAGCTTTGAGCCTTTGGGCAGACACTGCTTCATGAGTTAATGTTGGCTTCATGTTTTCTAAACCCTTACCCCAAGCAGAAGTGTTTAGCTTGAAAAATAAAGGTGGCTCACTCTCTTTAATGCCAAAGAAAATCCAAAAACTGTATTTGTAGGTTGCAGTTCTTCTGAATTTGAGCCGTGGGTGCTATCTTGAGTGAAGATTCATTGTTTACAGTCCTCCTCAGATCTGTACTGTTGTCAAAGTTAATGGGTTTTTGAGTAACATTTTTTTGCCTTTAAACAATATCATATTCTAGAACTACACACAAATTTGATATTGTGCTTGAGACTTTCCAACAAATTACACTGTGTTTTGCCTCTGAGGCCAGCCTTATCCTGGAAGACCAAAAAAAAAAAGTTTGATTTTGTGTAGAAAGAGGCTAAACATAGGAATGTCTAGTAATTGGATGATATTTTTTCCAACCCACTCTTTAAATTGAATATAGGACTGAAATCCAGCAGTAACCATGAAAATGTCCCTAGCACACATTCTTTACTCTGATCTGTCAATATCGTAAAGCACCAGGAGCAGGTGGCAAATGCTATAAATGGTCAGTCATGTTTTTAAGTGCACTGCCCTAAAGTGATGGACAATAATCTGTCAATTAAGAAAGAGAACCTGATCCACTGATGGTCCTCTCCAACCATTGCTGTTGATATCAAAGCCAAATTTTGTTGCATAGGGAAAAGCCTTTTGTCATAACAACACATTCACACAAGTAGTAGTTGCATGCATAACATGAGAAATAAACCTAAATAAAATTACTGTTATTTATATGTAGGTTTTATCTAATAGTAACACACAAAAACATGCCAGACCCTCTTATGATATGCATTTAGAGCCCAAAGACTTTCTTTACCCTGAGTAATTGCCATCTGAACAGAGCTGTATATGTAATTAAGACAAAGGAGAAAATTAAACAATTAAAGACATAATTTTAGAGATGTGTATTTTCTTTTTGTTTTGAATCCTTTATTTTGGGGATAAATGTAAAGTTTAGGAAAGTGTCATGGGGAAGCTTATTAATAGAGAGGAAAAGGGAAGTTGGAGATAAAGGAATAAGAGAAAGGATTAAGGAAAAAATAGTGGAGCAAGAAGAGTACATCATACAGCCTCTCAGCTCAGGCCATAGGGTGGAAAATAAGTCACAAACACAGTGTTTGAAAATGTCATTGTGGGTTGAACAAGGCAGTTAGGAAATATCAGATCTACATGAATGTAGATGAGCATTGCACTCATGTATGGATATCATGATAGAGCCTTCAGTGATGGGATCACACCTTGCCTTTGTCAGGGCACTCCTACATCCTTCATTAAGCAGAAAATAACCTTTGGGTAAATCAGGGCTTTGACTGTGTCTTCCATATTCTGAAAGTGTCCAATGAATTAGTATGGGGACTGCAGGGAAAAAAAGCAAGTGATATTGAAAGAAGAGACAGTTCAGGTCTCTCTCACAGAGCTCAAATCAATTCTTCCCATCTCCAATCCTTGTTTTTGCCTTTATGGTTCCTCACTACTGACATGCTCCTCATTTGCTGGAGGTCTGACTTGATACCCCAAGAAGTCACAGCACAATGACACCGAGTTAGTAGATACTTCAGAGCTTATTCTCTTTTCTCCTAAAATTTCCCACTGTGGACATTTCAGCTGAAGGAATGACACACCCTCTTCTTTCCAGTAGGTCTAGCACAATCCTGAATAGAACCTGAGTACTGTGGCACATTAATGAGGGAGAAGTAAAATGAAACACTGGATAGTTTTGCAGCAAGCCAATCATTTGTGGCCCAAATGAGGCAGGAGCCTATGTAAAAAGTCTGCATGTGTCCATGTGATGAAAGATACATATCTCTCTCTGTGCATGTAGGGAATGGATAATGAACAGAGTCATTATGCAAACTTCACAATAATTTGTTTTCCAAACTTCACAATGTTTATAGTAGTTTGTATGTACATATATATATATATATATATCACATATGATGGTACAATTTATGTAATATAAATATTACTTGCATTTTTATGCATGAATACTCTGTGCTGAAGATTCTTCCCAAATTTATAAAAATCTGTTTAGCTTTTTATCTCTTCTAAAAGGGATGTTTTGAGGATGTTTTTGGAGGGAGAAAGTGTCAGCCGTCTCTACAGTTACATCAATTTACTTGTTTAACAGACACATTAAAAACTAATGCAAAACGTAGCAGGAACCATTTTCACCCAGCCTCAGACTTGCTGAAGCAATTCACTGTTTACATTACTGGTTCATACCTTCATTTTGCACAAGAGAAACTACATCGCTTCATCTGCTCTGGTGCAAATCCTGCAGCAGTCTGAAATTCAAAAAAGGCCTGGTATTTAAAATATGAGGGATCCCTATTTGGTATCAGAGAGGCAGTAACACGAAATCCTAATGTTGCCTCTGTATTTTGAAAATGTTGGGGCTTAGGACCAAAAATAACCTGCTCTGCATCAAGTACTGGTTTGCTTTACTGCTTGTTTTCCTTTTTATTTTTTTCCTCCCTTCAATTCTCCCCCTCATCCAGGCTGGCCTCCTCTCTTTATTTGTATAAATAATTGAGGATGCAATTATTTATGGCTGCACATAAGGATTCTAGATGTCTAACTATCTATCTGTGCCCACAGATCAGATAGTTTGTTATCTATATCACTATTTGCACCTGCAAGTCATTGT
This sequence comes from Geospiza fortis, assembly GCF_000277835.1. NCBI lineage: Eukaryota > Metazoa > Chordata > Aves > Passeriformes > Thraupidae > Geospiza > Geospiza fortis. The sequence continues at coordinate 2,496,672 of NW_005054298.1, read as the reverse complement.
GCTTGGAAATTATCTCCTCATCTAATTGTGTGCACAAACAGAGGTTGAATTAAAGCTGCTTTAGAAAGAAAGCCCCTTCTGTAGAGTGCACAGTTACAGAACATCCATGGTTTTTAGGTTTTTGTCTAGATTCATGAAAATACCTGCTGCTATCTAAAATATTTTGGTTTGAGCACCTTCTCTATTCTTTCAAGTCCGGATGTAGGAGTTGGTAAAAAGTGGTTGGGTGTAAGCACTGAGCAGCACTTGGTGCTGGGTTGGATCATGCATGTGATGTTTAATTTGAGTTTTTTGCTACTGTTGCACTGCCTTTAAGGAAAACAACACCAAGGCTGACCGAGACCCTCTTAAAAATGAGCACATTCATGATGTGCATTTCTTCTTTGAGCAGAAACCCAGCCCCAACTCTGATCCTGGCACCTCCTCTTGCTCAAACCCCAGCCCTCTATCTTGGGCATTTTCCCTCTGAATCATAATTGTGCAATCTGTTTCTCATTTTAGCACAAAAATCTTCTCAAAATGGAGCAGGCTAACTTTAAACAAACTGCATTTTTCATGAATCAGGTTGTAAAGTTCACTCTGCCAGAGAGGAGGCATGTCCTTGCAAAATTCTACATTAAAAAAAAAAAAAAAGGTTGTCTAAAGATGAATGGTATGATATATCAGGCTTACAATTACATTTTTCTGTAAACAGAATAGGGTTAGAAAAATGGGTCTCAACTGTTCAAAATACTTGTGAACAGCCAAGAAGAAATGATGTTTACCATTTTACAAACGCTACGGATACTTTATTGTCTGAGTGGCTTCCATGCACTCCAATAAATTTAAATTGGATATTTGCTGTCCAAATTGACAGTGGGTGATTAAGCCAAAAATAAGAGCATTCGCCTTTAAATTTTAGCTGTGGCATCGTGTTATATTCCCAACATTATGTTACATTGCATCAAGGCAGTCACTACAGACCAAAATTTTGATGGATATAAAGCAGATCAAAAGGGTATAGTGATTCTGAAGTCAGTGACAATAGATGCCTCAATATTTGTACATTTCTGCTAAAGAGACTTGCATTATTTTGTCAGTTTGTTTCATTTTCGGGGTATTCAGAAATGATATTCATTCTTTGATATAAGCCTTAAATTGTACAATTTAAGAAAACTGACTGAAAAAGATAAATTAAATGGGTAGAAATATTTTCAAATCAAAGAACAACTGACATATATAAAAATGATGTATGTTTCTTACATAGTCCACAGGGAGAATTCTGCAGGCTTGCTATGATCTCTACAATTTGCCTCCGGGCAAACGAGGCTTTGGGATATTCTATTATTCCTTTGGTCTGTTTATCATGGAAACTGATGTACAAATCGAAGGTTCTTTTGGACCTCTCCCTTCGGTTTCCTGGATGTGCTGAGAATGAACTTATCACCTGTCCTCACCTTCAGCGAAGTGCTTTGGGGAAGGTTCAGTGACCAATAATCAATTATTATTGAGAAGCAATCAATTGCTAATCTCCATAATTATGCACATCTAAACACTATGAACAAGAAAGAGAAACAAAGCTGCACTCCAAGCATTGCCTTGTTAGCAGTATTTTGTTAACACAGGCTCTAAAAAAAGCTGCCGCAGCTGGTAGCACAAATGTGTTTCCAGTATTCAGGCCATCAACGTGATTCGTCGCTAAATGTATAGAATCAGCTTCTTGCTAAAAACTACAATTACAGGTGATATACAGATTGAAATCACAGGGCTGGTTTGTCGAAGAAAATTGTCCTAATGATGGGTTTTCGGATCGGGAATGCAGCTCTTTTCTTCCTCTGTGATGGGTACTGAAGGCAGCTGCACCTGCCTCTGTGCTGTATTCTGCCGCACTTAATGATATCTGATGATATCATTAGGCAAAGTGTTCATAAACAGATGTTGAGCCTGTGCCTAAATGCTGTCAGATGAGCGGTTGCTGGCCTGAAACAGTATTATTTATATAGAACATTTACGTTTGTTATGTTAATAACCCCACTATTAGCTCTCTGGATGTTGCGATAGGAATGTAAATGTAGTTAATATGAATAACAACCTCTTTACTCTTTGTGCTGCAGTTGAGTATAACTTTTAGGCTTTTAGAGAGAAACAAAGATTCCCCCCACCAAGTCCTTTTGACTTCATGATTTTTTTTGGCACCGTTCGAAATTTTGATCAGCAGATAAATGGTAAGAATCTGTAGGACAGATGTTAAAGACTGGAATTTGTTTCTCTTAACACTTCATGTTTTCAAGAAATTTGAGTATTTATGTGTTTTCTGGTAATTCCCGGACCCAGTTCATTACCCTAATATGTCAGAGTTTTGATTGTAGGCACTAAATTGACAAACACCCTTTAAAAATAAAAATAAAAAGTACTATAGCAGCTAGAATTATCATCTGTATTTCTAAATATTACCTTTCCCGACTGTTGAATTTATTTCACAACAATAACTAAATATTGGGGAGACCTCTTCACTCAATATCCATCGTTTTTTGTTTAATCTTTCAGTCTGCTGTTTCTCTAGCGGTGCTTGAAATACTGCTTTACAATTGCTGAGGGTTTATTTAGCCAAAGTTGCATTTTATACCTCATAGTTAATTCATGTAGAGTAAGTTATGTAAATTTTGACAGTCATCAAAATGTGCAATGTTTCTCTAAAATACAGCTTACTCGCGATAGCTCTGTTATAAAAATATCATTGGTGCCTTTATAATTTTATTTCATATTTTAACTCTTTCTGAATAGGGCTTGGGAGTAGAGGTGCATGTTGCAAGGAGGGGTTTCATGTTGGTTTCTATAGCAGATGATGCTGGTGTTTCTGCTTTTACATGTCTACAGCGTGATTAACTGATGTGCTGTTCTAACCATGCTTTGGAACCACAGCAAACTGTTCTCTTCATTGTGTGTATTAATGCTTTTGTAGCCCTCCATGTGCAGGGAAATGTTAAACATATCACTGTCAGAACATGCTTGTAGCACAAGGGAAGAGATTATTCTTTTTCTTCTTCCCCCCCACATGAATTCCTATGCGATTTTTCTCACTTACCCCTAAAATTTGTACTGCTCTCCTTCATTTGTGTGGCTCCTCAGATAAGTAGCCTGTTCCATATTACACTGAAAGTGCTTTTAGGGGGCAAATAAATGTTTGGTGTCTCTTACAAGAAGAAATGAGATAGGAAGTGCCAGTGTTTAACTGTCAAAGAGTACAATGAAAGGGCCAACTGGACCCCTAAAAGGGAA
>NW_005054298.1:2451337-2493365 GCF_000277835.1 Geospiza fortis | reverse complement strand
AGGAAAGAATAAGGGGAAAAGCAGGGATTTAGAACTGTTCTTGAAGAAGAAACCCACAGCCTTTCTCAAGTAGTATGCTGTGTAGGACCTCCAATGCCTCTGTACCATTAAACCATCCAAATTTCCTTCTCAGGTGGAAAAAATGCTGGTAGCTGGTTAGAAACATAAAAAATTTGTTTGCTGTGCATGTTCAGCTCAGCTCAGCTCTTGGAGGAGTTGAGGTAACACCCTAGCTAACATGGGGAAGGGCTAAAGATAGGAAAAGCAATCCTGTGCTTTGTGGGTTTTGGTTGGTTGGTTTGATTTTTTTGTTTTTGTTTTTTTGGTTTTTTTTTTTTGTTTGTTTGGTTTTTTGTTTTGGTTTGGTTTGCTTTTTTGGGGTTTTTTGGTTTGGTTTTGGTTTTTGGTTTGTTTTTTTTTAGGGTAAAAGCTCCTTTGCCCCAATGCTTTTGCCGTCTATACATTCACTGAGTTTATTTTCATTAGACTGGTAATGAGGACACCAGGGCATGTCTTAAGACACATTTATACTTTTAGGACCTGAAGTGTGTGTACCTAAAAGAAGAATATTCCTGTAGCTCCATCTTGTCCCCTCTACTGTTGTTCTTGTACATATTCTATTGTAATCAGAGGAAATCAAGTGAATATTAAGACTAAAGAATCACATCATGAAAGAAAGATACATTTTGTAAAATAGACCCATTACAATTTGTGAGTAATCAGCCCTTCAAGAAGAGACTTTAGAAAGCACAATGTAAATTCATTGCTATTTCCTCTTAAATATTTATTATATGTTGTATTATTAGGTTATCTGATATTAGAAAGGAATAAAGAAAAATGGGAAAACAGGGTATTAAAATTCTTACTTTTTATCTCCTTTCTTTTGCTGGATGTTATTTTTAGATAGGTCTGAAAGAGACAGCAAATGTCGACACTACTGGGCTTTAAACAATTTAAAAATCTGGAATTGGATCTGAACTTTGTGGTGTCTGCCTGATTTCAAATGAAAAGTAGGAATCCGTAAGCCATTTTAAGTAGAACTGGTTTAATTGTGCTCAAATTCGTGGGGATTTGCTTGCTTTGAAGGTACATTTTTTGTGCAGACCTCCAGTGTCTGATGGCCTGAAGGAAAGCTGTCTAACCGAAGAAAGGGAAGTGTAATGCTGGCGTGCATTAGTGGTGATGTTAACATATCACACTATCAGTTCATGTTGTGATGAGAACTGTTATAAGTGCTTGGCAGAAATCACAGGTTACATCACAAAACATGCAAGACCAGAGAGGTCATCGTTTCAGTTATCAATAATAAATCCTCTGAATTTTACTTTTGCAGCATTTCAGACAGTTCCCCACCCCCAGGTGAACGCAGATTTCTGGCTTTAGGTTTTGTTTGATTCTTCCTTCATGGTATCCTGGTTATTGCACGGCTCTATTCATAATATCTGTGGACTGGATGAGATTCCTTTGTTTCAAATATCACTGCTGATTCCTACAAAAAGTGTCATAACTTTTTCTATTTCTCAATAAATACCGGTTCTATTTCTGTTTGCTGCTGTGCTGGCGTTCAGGAGCTTCAGGTGTCTAAAATAAAGCCTTTAGGTTAAAACATTTCAGTGTTTTGCGCCAAATTCTATGATCAAAAAGCCAGGCAAGATTTACTTAAGCCAATCTATCAAGGAAATTCACTGGTATAGTGAGTGAAAGACAGCCTGGCTCATCAGATTATTAATGAGATAAGTCTTATTTCATTAAAAACAGTATGGGCTTTTTCAGTCAATGGTTTTGTTGTTTATTAGCAATAATTTAGTTAAACGTCCACTGATGTACTCATAGTAACAGTGCAGAAAACAACATTTTGAGAAGACAGAGCTAAGATAAAGACAGGAATGGTGATTCCTGCCTGAATGAGCCAAAATTTTATTTCCTTCTTCCATGAATTTCAAAAGTCTAATTTTATAGGTGCTACATATTTATAATTATATAAAAGATCCTTACTTCATCAGGTAAGGATTTGGGTCCAGCAAATAGGAGTAAAGTCAATTCTGAGATGAAATCTGCTCCGAAATTGAAAGTCTCTATTCAGTACAGATCTCCTTACAGTCAGTAAGGCAGAACACCTGGTAACCATCCAGAGGAGGCTGTAGCCTCTCTAGTCCAGAGTTGGACCTACTGCAACAGAGAATTCATATTAAATTAAAAAAAAAAGGAATAAGAAATGCTGTTTCATATTTTAGGTTTTTTTGTTTACTTTCTGCTTGCACCTTTCTAGGAAAGGAGCAGGCAAGGCTATTTGTGTGTTGGATACCAGTGGCACAAATATTTTTCTTGTAGGGGCTGGTGCAGCGAAGCTGAGCTCGGTGAGCTTAGGTAGAGGTAGTGAATAAAGGGAAGAGAGAGAGAAAAACTTGTGAGCAAATGGATAAAGTGTACATTTCTCTATAAGGCCATCAGGACTTTGCAAAGCCTGTCCCACTGCAGCAGTGATGTGATGACAATCTGCTGCAAGGTGCGGTGGGGTTTTGAGCCCTGAGGAAGGAAACTCCTGCCTGGCTGGGGAGGAATTGAAGCAAAAATATTGTTGTGCAGGACCTGAAATAAAATATTTATTTTCTTAGAATTGCATCTGCTGGCAATCATGGGCATGTCCAGAGCTCTTACAGCGCTGTGATGGGCTGTCTGCACCTAAAGATCCACGTGTTTTCAGGACCTCCAGGGCTCATTCCACAATGTTTCTGTGCATTTCTTTGCTGCAGCCTTTGAAGTTAGGCAGTGGAACTTGATTTTTGGGTAAACCAGGTAATGCACAGCAAAATACCCTCTTCTCTGTGGTTTGATTGATGTGCAGAGCAGCATTGCAGCCCATCACCTGAGTGGTTTTGGGGGGACCATGAAGCAAATACTAGGATAAAAGTGAGCAGACCAATGTGGTCTTCTAGAAAAACACAAACCCAGCCTAATAAGATCTGAGTTTTTAGGAAAGCAATGACAAGTCACACTCATGGAGTTCAGTGTGCGACACTCTTGATTCCTGAGTTGTCTTCCCTTTCTTCTCAACTCTAATATTTTTTCCCATTGTTTCCCAAGGTTGTGGAGACTGCCCATGGAATTCTATTGATTTAATTCCCCAACTAAAATGTAAAATTTCCAAGGACTCCGTGTGCTTTTGTGAATATGTAGAGTGCACTAATCAGAAGTTAACAGAATATTATATATCCATATTTTGATGTTGAGCTGTGGTGTTGAAAATATTCCCTGCACAGAAAAAATAATAACATTTTTCAAGAAGGTCATAAGATATTCCCGCTTTCATCTCCTTTGTTTTCTCTTAATTTATTTTGAAATGCCATGTTTTATTCAAATAGAAGGAGATTCTACCATAAACTTGGATGCCATACGTACAGCTTCTGAAAGGCTCTCTGCTTCTCATTGATTTCTACAACATCTTATTATAATTTTGTTTTGTAAGTGAGAGTAGAAGATTTCAGAGAGGTAAGCACTAATAAATTCTCCACCACCTGCTTCTGAGTTGAAAACTTACTTCTGTTTCTGTTTTATTCAGATTTTTTGAGTCCAGTATGAAAGCAGACCTTTCAATAGGATGACTTCAGATAAAATATTTGAAAACACTAGATGAATCATTATTTTCTGTTGTGAACAGAGTGGATTTTTTAAAGTTAAAATATTAAAATGTAGGCCTATCAGTGGATGATATGTAGCATGTTCTCAGATCTTTTGAGACACAGCTGGTTGTGCCTGATAAGGGGGTACTTTAGAAAGAAAGTTTAGCAAGGTAGACTAAGGTAGATTGTGGTGTTTTCGTATTTGAATGTCCTCAGTGATGTCTCAATTCGAGATAATATAAAGGATAATAGCAAGTTTAATTTTTTGTTTTGTTTCTACTGTGATTAAGACAATATCTTGTCATTATTTCATGCTTGAATTTTCTGTCAAACAATATATGGAGGATATACAATATACACAGTGCTTTCATGTTATTTTCATGAAAGAGGGAGGGATCATTTGAGCACCAGGATCTGTGGATGAAATCAGTGGACCAACCTTTCTTTCCCTCCCTTCTGGAGAAGGCTGTTGGTGCAGATCCAGTCAGGAAGAGATCAGAGTGGAAGCTTCCTATGGAGTCACACAGCAATTTCACTCCTCTTTTGTCTCTGTTTAACTCACTGAAAAGGTGCAGCCTAAGTTATTAAAGATATTGGCAAGTGAAGGACTGAAGGAGTTCTTATCATCTAACTGTCCTGTACAGTTTTAGCTAAATAGATAAATTATAGATAGCTAAATTCCTGATCCCTTGAATACTTTGCAGACCATATTTTCAACAATTCTACCCTTACCAACATTAGGTTCATGCACAACTATAAATAAATGTTTGATCTCCTTCACTGTTTTTTGTCAGACTTTTTTTTAAGAGATTAAGCATGATTTGAAGAGGAGATATCTAGGCTCATGGGTTTCATCTAACAGTAAGGGAAGTTTGATAGCTAAACACAGATGCTTTAGTTGTACAGGCATAATTTTTAGCAAGTAGTTCTCAATCCTTGTGTGTGGTGACTAATCTCTATAATTAATGAAACTGAAATTATAGACAGTGAATTTGCAACTATTGATATGGGGAATAGATCATGGCCTTTTGCTTACTGCTGCTGGTCTTAAAAAAGATAGTTATGTGGGCAATAACATAAAAATATATTCCTTCACTGCTTTAAAAATAAGAAAACTGAACAATTACAGCAGATTAAAGATGGCAAATGAAGTTCTGTGTGGCTAAACCAAAGTGATGTACCCATCTGTCTCATCAGTATTTCCCTCAAACAAAAATAACTGGTTTTTCTGACCTGCTGGAGAATATGTCAACCCATTTAAAGTCCTCCAGGCCTGATTGCTCCGCCGTGTCCCACCAGAAGTTGCTCTCCTCTGTAGTTCAAAACGCAGAGAATTCGATACAAGCCTGAATTCCTGTGTGCTAAAAGGTAGAGCTGGAGGGCGAGAAAGCTCTGTGTGAGATAGGCAGAGCGTTAGACTCGCCACCTCCCCTGAGCCCTTGGTTCGTCTTTACCCTCCTACAACACATGAGAAACAGCACAGAATGCAGAGCAGCAAGAAATCGCCGTCCCCAAAATGTACTAGCAACGTGATAATGCTGGCAATATGAGCTATATCATCAGCTGATGTAAATCAATGTAGCTGCAAGAGAATTTATAATCCTTTAAAGCAGTTGAAGATCCAGCCAACGGTTTATGAAAGAAAATGCTGGGGGTTTTTTTGGTTTTTTTTTGTTTTGTTTATCTGTTTGTTTTTTTGTAGATATCAGGGAAACTTGGGAGGTACTCCAGGTGGGGGATGACAATATTGATGCCTGGGAATAAAAGAAGGGGGATACCAGGTAGACCAGCAAGGAAAATGCAGCTCAGTAATCCTTGAATCCTATGGCATTGATTTAATGAGATCTCTTCATCTTGAAATTAAAGTACAAGGAGTTTTTTACAGGGAACAGTATTCAATAACAAAATATTAAATGATAAACACAGATTGCTTAAAATCAGATGGGCCATTTTAAGAAAAAGCATTTTAGCTCATCATGATATGTAGCACCTTATTTAAATTAGGAGGTGTTAATTCTTAGCTTGAATAATATATTAATATAATATGTAAAGTGAATGGCATTGTTAATCACAGTCGCGCCTGGAACGACTTTGCTTCTGTGCACTGAATGTTAATTTTGCAAAACATTAATTTCAAAGATTTTGCAGCAGTGCTTTTGTAATTAAATATTAATGTCACATGTTATTGCAGTAGCATGTTTATGAAAGCCGGCAACACTTCAAGTCAACTCATTTGTTTTTATATTTATTCTTGTACATCTGCAATCCCTTCCATTTCACAATTTCAAAGTGAAGGCCATTTTGAATAGTCAATATGTGAACATTTTTCATTGTAAGCGTTTTTTAACATCCAACAGGGTAAATATTTAATGTTGTGTTTTTAGCTGGTATAATTTTTCAGAAAATTGGCTATAACTTTTAACAACTCAAAGGTACCTAAACTGTCTACATTTTTGGCGAAAGTGATCTGAAAATAATATAGCAGTAAACACGATGAAGCTGTGAAAAAATACTTAAAAAATTAGAAGGTTTTTTCTGAAAGTTTGACTTCCAGAAGTTGCAGTTTTCCAGCCAAGGGTATTCTGGTGCATTTTATTACCTGCAGTGTCGTGACTTTATATCCACGTGAGTCACTTCAGCAAAGATGGGATTGACTTCGGAGTAACTTTTCCAAGTTGTGTGTTTGCATTAGTGCTGGAGAATTCACATCTGCAGTAGATTGCTTAATGATTGTTGTTCAGTATTTTAAAATAAACATTTTCTGTTTGTGCCCTGAGCCATTTCACGAGCGCTGGGAGGATTCAGTCTCAAACCATTTTCTATTAGGGCCAAACTCTAAGGGCAGCTAAGTTTGTCAGTGGCTTTTATTGACATGTATACAATATATATGTGCCTGTATTGGTTTGCCCAGGTCTGTTTTGACCAATTTACTGTATCTCACAATCTTGCCTGTGGCTCCTCCAACCTGTGAATTACATTAGTCTAAAAAGAAAGTCATTTCCATTTCAGTAGTTGGCAAGAAAAAATTTGTTCAAGGTATCAAATTTAAACCATTCTTAATCCCTTCATCCTCCCTTAGTATAGATACAGCAAAACAATTTGGCAGAGCAAATTGTGTATTATAAAATATGTTATTTATTCTATCACAAAATATATGAACAATCAAGATGCATTGTTTAGTTACAGGCACATTTAATAGTTAAAAATTATATCTGCACCTGATGTTGCATATTAACAGCTAATACCATTTGACAGTGATGAAATTAAAGGATGAAGAAGAGATACAAACTACATTTTACAAGCATGATGGGTCTCCAACAATGCCATTTAAATATTATTTGTCACTATTTAAAATGAACCTTTCCCCTTTAAGCTATGCCATTATGCTCATTTGTCCTGTCACCACTGACAGGCTCTATGAGTCACACACAAAAATGGTCATTAGGTACTGCATCTTCATCTTATTTAAAAAAAATAGAAAGCATTCTGATGCCTCTAAAAGCCTGTAATTATTTTCATCCGAGGAGATAGTGTTGCTTGGAAGGTAATTTAATAACCTTTTGCATGTACCTGGGGAATGCCTCTCTGGGGAACCAAGGTGCCGACATGCCATTCAGTCGTCAAAACATGACCTTTAATGGTTGCTTGGAGAGAAGTTAGCCTGGAACGTTGTACACAGCGCGATGCTAATTCCGCTCTCTAATGTATGCAAAATTTAGTTCTTGAGCAATGATCTTTGTAAGATGAATTAATATAGGTACTGCTCCAGGAAACAAAAGAAATTGCAGTTGTGAGAGCTTTTCCCCCACCACGATCTTTTGCTATATTGTTTTGAAGGAGTGCCCGAGCTGTCTTGTTTTTTTGTTGTTTTTTTTTTTTTTCTTTTTTTAGGAAACGCTAGCAACAACAAAACTGTACCTGGCAACGTTTCCCAGAATTTGTGGGTTTAATTCTTGCTTCGGTGAGGGATGCCCAGTATCTCTCACAGGGAAACTGGGACAGTGTCTGTGTGATGGCTGTACAGGCTCTGATGGCTGAGCAATAAAAGAGAGTAAATATAAACTATAAGAAAGTAAAATGACAGCTTGTAGGAAAATGAACACACATCGAGAATGGCTTTGAAAAATTACTAATACAGTTACGGGGTTAAAGCAGAAAGCACTGGGTTTTCTGTGGCAATCACATATGCCAGGCACCTACAGGATACAGTAAATGAGGCACAGACTATGTCCTGTGACATCAAGGTCCAGAAACTCTTTATTTTGGTGCACTGCTATTAGATCCCACCCTGGTTAGAAATGCTGGGATTTCAACTCATACCCCTGACATGCCATCCGTCAATTTATTAGCACGCTGGTGCAGTAAGCCACTGAACAGGCTATATCAATTCTGTTAGGGGCTTTTTTTTTCCCCCCCTCTTCCCTTTAAAATGTCTGTAATCCTCAGCTCTGCTCTCTCAACCGGTCAACATTAAAGATTTATGTTGCACTTTTTTTTTTTTCATTGCCACACCTGAATATGGATTACTTAAATGGGCTGTAAATAATTCATATCTGGGAATAAGTTTCCATTACTGACCAATGTTGTAATTTAATATACTCTATTATGGGTTATACAATTTTAGATTGTTTTCTGTGTGCATTCAGCAGTTGGGCAGACAACAATTTAAGTAAAAAGGGCAAGATGTTTGTTCAGCTTATTTTCATGTTCAGGGCTGTACTGGAGGGAGGAAAATGCTGTTTTTAACAGCATTCTTTGTAGCTGTTCATGAAAATAAAAAATCTTAACCTGAATCAGCATAAAGAAAACTGAATGAGTAAAAGGAGGAAGGGGGGGGTGTATTAATCTAGATTTATATTCACCAAGCAGATGTCAGGTTTTAATGTAAAATACAAACATATTTTTCAGTAACACAAAATGTATCCCCCTCTCAATATGTGTGGGATTTTTTTTCCCTTTCCCTTAACCAGTACTATTGCCTGTCACATGTGGTACTTGATAATTCTGTCAAAAGTACCTATAATAGGAGAGAACATATTTAGCAAGAACTTTTTGAATAAGGTTACAAGCTACAAATAGAAATGCTCCAAAATGTTAAAGAGCATCATATTTTTAAAAAAATGTCCATGTTCAAGTGTTTACACTTAAAAGAGATTTAAACAATTTAAGATTAAGTTGACTATGGTAAAAAAATTAATAATAGATTAATACATGAAAATCTATGAAGTCACATAAGATAATGATTTAAAAAGGAATAATTTAAAAAGATGAATTAAAAAGTAGAATCAGAAAAGAAGGCCAACATAAACTAGGGAAAAACATGCTGTGAATAAAGTCTGTTAGATCTTGAAATAGGAGAACTGCTAAATAATGCATAGTTTTATTTTTCTATAATTTGCATAAACCTTAAGAGAGTATTTATTTGTGTAAAACTTGATGTATCGAGGAAGGAGAATTAAAAAAAAATGGCATTCATTTTGTTTTCATTTTGGTATTTAGGAAAAATATTCTGTTACATATGGACTACTTAGACCTAATCATCTGACTGAATGTGATGTGTTTCTTGAGCCAGGTTGGAAAGGGCTGGCTTGAGAACAGTGCCCTGGTCTTGCTGCAGGCTATGCAGGTTGGCCCAAACTCTGCTGGGGAGCAGATGGTGAGCCAATGCTTGTAGTCACACTTACCTTCCTTGCTAAATCCATAATCCCTCACTGGACACGCAGCCAAGGCAGGCTTTGGAGGCAGAAAGGAGGTTACAATCTGGACTTGGGTATTGACTGCCAGAACTGAGAAAACAGCTCAGAAATTTCAAATGCTTAACAAGTTATCTGTCTTGTCCCTAAGCCAGTGCAGCATTTTTAAAAGTAATTAAGACATGATTGAAAATGTGTGTGCCATCTAAATACAAAAATCTTCAAAAATAATCAAAACCAATAATTAAAACCTACATTTAATATACCAGTTAGTAAGAAGAGACTTATTTAAGCTGAACTTGCTTTTCATTTTGTTGCACGATGCTGGTGAATTTTTTTAAAGGATGCTTATATTCAGGGCTGGGAGAGAAAAAATATTTTCTCTGAGCAAGGCATTGAACAAAACTGGAGTTTTTAAAATATGCCACTCTATGGAATTTTAGCTAACAGTGTGACGATGATTAATTTAATTAATTATTTAATTAACTTCATACTGAGGGAATATTAGCCATATTATTATATATTACAAGATACCTAATATGTAATGATAAGCACGGTGCTCCTGCACAGAAAAAATAACAGTTGCTTATAATAATCACAGCATGGCTTGCCTTTCTAAATATTTAATCTATTCTAAATCAAGACAGTGATCCTCAAAAATCTATAATTTCAAAAAATATTTAGTAAACAGCCAAATTGTGGTCAACTGCAGTAAAGGGTGTGCCATCTGTCTAATGTAAATATCTGGGAAAAGGGAATGTCATATACAAAAGATTACAGAAATACAGTGCATATATACAAACCTTACTCTGTCTGTGTGTATGTGTGTTTGTTTGTGCATGTGGTGTAAAACATGCAATTTATTTTTACCCAAAACATAAATGTAGACTCATTCCTACAAGGTGAACCTCTGCACCAAGATGCATCAGAGTATTTAACCATGGACTTAATTTAAAGCACATGCATCATTGTATTAAATTTTGAGAGATTAAGCTCTCGCTAAGCATTTTATTAATAAAATAAAATATATCTCATAAATCATTAATGAGTTCTATGAAACTTATCTATCACACCATTTAAAGATGTAAAGTAATTTTAAAAAGGAATAGTTAATTACATAATCCATTTTAGTCGGAGCGCAGCTAAAGTTGTATTTTGATCAAGCAGAAAGACATGCTCAATTTATGTAAACACCATACCCTTAACTCTGACCATCACCCTCTTGGGATTCTCAATATATTTGTTTCTTTGTCCAAAACAAACCTGTATTATCCTGGAGGACGTTGCTGTTTGGAAGCACCAGTTAATGGATTAACCAAGTGACACTTAAAATCACTTACATTTGGAAACATTATTTATTTGTGAAGAATAAGGGAGAAATGTATAGCATTGCTCATTTGCAGTACATTAGAAGTGTATATGTCCATTCCCTTCTGTCAGAGACCAATCACTGTGTGCCAGTAATGGGTGCATACATAATGTTAACTTAATTGAAATTCCTTCTGAAAGATTTGTGCATATGAAATTGCACTGATACAGAATCAGGTTTATTTTTACACTAGAATTGAGGCTACTCAGTTGAATAGGACAACGTGTATGTTTTATATTGAATGAGAGCAAAGGGCCAGATCCTCAGCTGCTATAAATTGATATAATCTATGTTTTGGGTGAGATTTATGAATGTCCTTAATATTAATTTGCTTGCCTTTAAGCACTTAGGTTTGTTAGTGATGCGATAAACAATGGCATTATTTTCACTTAGCTCCTTAACTGATTTATGAAACAAAGTACTTTGGGCTTTGGAATTTTGCAAGTTGTCCTTTTTCCAGGGCCAGAGCCCCTGGCTCCCTGCTCTGCAGAGGGGCTGTGGAGCTGGGGGGGCACAGCCAAGCCTTGGGAGGCTGTGTCCCTCTGAAGATTTAATTCTTTTCTTTTAACACACGCAGAATGAATGAAATCAGGTGATTAAACGTGATGAACAAAAAAGGAAATTTTATTCCTTCCTCACCTTATTGGTGTGAATAATTAAATTTAAATTAATAGGATTATTTGCAAGAGTAAGAGGGATGTGATTTGGACTTCAGGTTCACTCAGGTTGTTGATGATAAATTTGCTTGTCGTTGGGACTTTTCTGATATTTCTCAAAGCTAATTTCACTAGCACCTGGTTTGATTTCAAAGACAGCAGATTAGTTAATTTAAACAGTTCATATAATTAATTTATCCCTGCCCACGTGCATTCTGGTAGCTCTGCTTCATCCATGGGGAACTGCTCATAAATGTGGGCCCCAAGTTTGGCCCTGTGTTTTGATGTGGTTGTTGCTTTGCAAGCAGCCTTTTAGGTATATTGTAATAAAGATTTTCTCTTTACACACGGCAGAGCCCTGTCTGTCCAGAGCATTGTCAAACTATAGGCAATCACCTATTCTACAGTGATTTAATTTCCTTCAGTGTGTCTTTTTCATCCCCTGGGAAATGCGCAGTACGTCTATTTCTGCTGTGCTGCCCCCAGCTTGCTTTGTGAACAGTGAGGCAAAGAATTCATTTTTATATATTTTTTTTTATCAGTTCCTACCTCTGCTGTCAATAAATTACCCGTGCCATCTCTTAGAGGACCTTCTGTCTTCCTCGCTGACCTCTTGGACTATATGTTCTTGAAAAATGTCTTTTTATTTATCTTTATCATCTTTTGCAATCTTCCTTTCATTCTCCACCTTTGCTTTTCTTATCATTTTTGTACACTCTCAACTTCATCCTGTAATCTTTCCATTCCCTTCTGTATCTGATATTGCACAGCTCTCACTCCTCCCTTGATCATTCTGAGCGTCCTTGTTCAGGCTAATTGGCCTTTTTAACTGCTGTTATATTTGCTGCTGGATGGATGGACAGCACACGCGCTCCTGTTGAGATGTTGATTTATGTTTGGAAGGTTTTGAGTTTGCCATCCGCTTCCCTTCCTCTCCCTTGGCTCAGCCTTTTTCTTTTAAAATTTCCACTGGAAGGAGAGGATTTATATTGTGTCAATAATTTTGCTAATTCTAGACACATAAGGCTGCTTTACCTAGTGCGTTCATATTTTATATTTTTTTTTAATATGTCCTATTTTATTACTCATAAATGAGGATAATTCTTCCTTCACTTGTAAGATGGCAAAAGGAAAATTGTGCCAGTTGTTCCCTTTGACACAGAAAGCTGTAGGGATTGAATTTCTATTTTGTGCCCCCTTTTTTGCAGATACTTCCCTGTCACTTGGCAATGGACAATGCTGGGGATGTTCAGCATCCCCAGCATCTGTGCTGAAGGTTTTGCTTCTTTCTGAGCCATCCTCCACAGCACAGCCCTGGCATGGGAGACTTCCTGCAGGACAGGGTTCCTTAGGAGATTGCAGGTTTAAAAAAAAAATAAAAAGAATGTGTTTAAATTAAGTAAACTTTGAGATGAAAAATGACCTTGCGTTAATATGGCAGTACCTATGCAAGGTAATTTTCTTTTCAAAAATCCAAATATTTGGAAATCAGCTGTGCTCCTTCCGTGCATGGCCCTTTGGAGTCCCCAGATTCCTGTGGTGCTTTTCAACCTCCATTGCTGCAGTATCCTGTGTGATGCTCCCAGGAAGGATTGGGAGCAGGGTGCTCCTCTGGGGGATGCCAGAGTATGATTTCTGCCACTGTTCCTGTGACTCTCCTTTCTTTTGTCTTGGTGAGGAGGAAAAATAGAGTGATTATTCCAAGAGTTTTCAGGGGAAAAAAAAAAAAAACAAACCAGGGAAGGTTAGTATTTCTTTTGTATTCTCCACCTTCTTGGTAGCATGATCTTGGTGCCATTTACTTTCCCGTTACTCTTTGATGTTCAAGAAAACAGGAATTACTATGAACATTTTCAGCACCTCTGGCAATATTTTTACTTTAGCCTCTAAACAGAATTTGATCGTCCATTTCTTTAGAATTCCAATCTTCCGTGTGTTCAGCAGTAGTCATTAAAAGGTTTGTGACCTCACAGTGTTCCCACTAACCAGGGATTAGTAGGAAGTATCTACCTGACTCTCAAATTCCTTCATTTCTTCTCTCCATAGATAAAAATAATTTCTCTGTGATACTTTCAGAATCCCTTGCTGCATAAATTAAAAAAGTTGAAAGGTTAAAATTGACTTGGTGCCAAGTTATTGCATTAGACAGCAGATTCCATTTACTTATTTATCTTTTATTTTTATGTTTTTAAACATTTTGGCATGATTTCCATATTGTGATTCTTGCATGCTGCACATTCAGACTGTCAGCCTTTGATTCCCCCCAAGGAGATGTAAGAAGAGGTCTCATTTCAGACTTGGAAGTTTTTTATCTTATTGTTTTTTAGCAAAAGACTAAGGGAAAGTTTAGGAAGGATTTTTAAGTTTGATTGACAAAGTGAATTCCTAAAAGTGATATATCAGTGCAGGACTCAATAAGCCAGGACACATGCTACTAACAGAGAAGAAATGGTTTTATTTATTATTCACCAATCTCCAGGGCTTCTATGCCAGTCAGAGTTGGCTTACTTCCCATATATATTATTAAATGTTTTACAGTTCAGCATGCATACAAAAGGAGTAAATGAGGGGATGCATACAGTTTAACCTACATATGGAATAATTTAAAATTAAACCGTTTAGAAGTTTATCACAGGGTATTGATTACCCAAACCAATAAGGCATACATAGATTGGGAAATAGTATGAAAAATTACAAATCTCTCCTCAACATTTGACCAACTTTCCCTAGATTCCTCCATTTCTAAACTCTCAATTTTTTTAAAAAAAATTTTTAATGCAGAATCATTAGTATAACCAAGCTAGGCAGAAGGTAGTGTAGGCGTTTGTTAGGAAAATCATTTAAGTGAGGTCAGGGAAGAGCTGTAGGTGAGCAAACCCCAAAGATGTCAGGATGTGCCTCAGTTCCTTCTGGAAAATCAGAATAATAGAATGTAAAACCAAAGGTAGTCATACACATGTACATGTGGCCCTGTAATTTAATTTATTTCTCTGCTGAAATTCAGTTTGGAGGTTGTCCTGTGTAATCCCACCCTCCAATCAAACACAATTGCTTTGTCACCTGTAGTTTGCACCATCCAGTGGGATTCAGGGTAATCTCTGGAGTAATTTGTGTGCAACCTGCTCAGTGTATGCCTTCTGTGGAGGCAGGTACAATTAAATTGATGGGAATTTTAGGTATGTATTAGGTCAAAACTAAAATTTAGTATAGTCCTAATCTAAGAAATGCTAGCAACAATTTTCTTGCAGTCTTGGGAAAGAAACCCACACCATTATTTCATCATTTAGACTGTTTCTGCTTCTTGGATGCTGTGAAAAAAAAATAGGAAATTTACTTCTGCAAGTTAACATTATAAATTTTATTTATTTATACATTATTTATTTATTTATGTATTGCACATTTTACATTTTGTATGTTCTTTATTGCCCATTCCTACACTGCAAAGCAAGGGAAGAAAAATCTACTGAGGTTATAAATTAAATGGGTATTTTTAACTGGCTCTGTCACTAAAAGCTAATTTTTGCTTGGCCAACGAGTGGTAGCATTCTTTAAAAAGTTTCAGTCAAAACCAGGGTTATGAATAGAAGGAAATATTGAGGAAAAAGTTGATTTTAATTGATTGGTGTGGGTGATAGTTATGATCACATCCTGTTTCTTTAGACTCTGATTATCACAAAATGACATACTTCAGCTATATCAGTGAGGTGATCCAAAAGCTATAAGAAACACATGTATATTAGCTCATTTACTCTATTTTTACACGTTTTTCTTCTTCACTGAAGCTGAGACTTTAAGATATTTTAAAATTTCTTGAATGACTTCCGAGTGTAACCAAATGATGCTACTAAATTCCAGAACGCAGCTAAAATAATTTCTGGATGCATGAACTGGTGCCTGTTGGTGGTTGGGTGGCTGCACATCCTGAAGATGAAGGGTCATATTCGTCATGTTCTTAATAGAAGCTGCCCTGGTGCTTTCAGGAGTGCAGAAACAAATTTCATCCTACGTTTCATTTGCTTTGGCTCCCCAGGAACTGACCATGGTCCCAGTCCAGCCCCTACTCACAGATTCAACAGGGGACGTGTTAGGAGACCTGCTAATTTAATTGGTGTTACCTTTGAATAAAATTTTTTGTTATTAAATATTTTCTTAGAATCTTTAGGATGTGTAGCCTGAAATTGATTTAAAAACCTTACTTTTGTGCCATTGTTTTTGGCAATCAAAATAAATATGGAGTTTATAGCAAGGTTAGTAGATCTTGGCTTAAATTAGAGTCCCAGGGGCAGAAAACACATGAAGTACAAGGCTCTTTCATACCCAGATAAGATCCTTTCCATTTCTCTCTCAGTTATATCGCCCTTACAAGATAGCCCTTAAAATGTTCTATTTTTAATTTCCTTCTCTGAGTCTTTTAATTAAATTAGACAATCCTGTGCATTAGCCTAGAAAGAAGTTGTGAATACCTGGAGCTTTGCAGCAACAAGGAGGTAAACATGAAAAATCTTGCTAATAGATTTGAAGAAACTCTTCATCTGTGTGAAATTTGTCCATGAATAGGATGATTAAGAAACAATACTAATATAACCACGAGTGAAGGTATTCTTATTGTCATCCAGACAATTTATTTACAGGTTAATTAATTCTGGAATGTTTTTTGGTAAGACTGAATTGCAGCACCATGTCTTTTCAGTTTGCTTTGATCCATCCTCTTGATATCTGCTCATTTAGCAACGTTGTGGAGACGTCTGTTCACTGAGACAAGATTTCATGTAGGTTATTGATTTTGATTTGTATATCTGTATATACATTTAAAATGCTTTTCTCTAGATCTCAGAGATTTGGAATGGAATCCTGTAGGCTTATCCAAACAAGAATTTCATATGCAGAAATTAAACGTGAGATTCCATCTAAGTTCCTATAACTTTTTAGCTTCTTGGCTGCAAACAGACACCCTGTTAGATAAGGGTACAACTGGAATGTGACAATGACGCAAGCCAAATTAGAAATCTGATGCAAGACAAATGTCTGAAACAATTAATGGAGGTTTGCCTTAAAAAGAGTTTTCCTAGGCCTGGTGCTTCTCTGCAGTCACTTTTCCTTGATGAACCAACAGTAGATGAGTATCCAGTCATATCTTCATCTCACTCAAGAAATTAATCCTCTTGCAGTCAAGTGGATTAATATAATCACTGGCATCATCAGACTACTTTACTTAATTCATAAACATCAGCTTGCTGTTGCTGAAGCTGAGTGGTGGCTCTGATTTCTGCTCCTAGATATCCTGGGAAAAGCCTTAAAATAAGGTGAAAATACCATATTTCTATTTTATGCCCTTTATTGCATATCCCAATTGCTACAGGGACATGGTGCTGAAACTTAGAGCAGTCATGTAGTACCTTGTAAATAGAAATAGGGAATTGTTATATTTGGCAAGTTGGCTCAAAAATAATGTGTATGCAGGACAGAATCATTATTTTTGGATAATGAGGGGAGACAGAAAGGTGTATTCAGTGCTTCTTCATGATTCCTGCTGCCATGTTTGCAGCATCTGTGGTCTGGCTGTGCCACAGGACCTGCTTTGCTCTGTAGCACAGTACAACATCACTTTGTCATGTCCATATCATGGCAAGGGGTGTGGTTTACACCTGGTCTTTGCCCAGGTGACCCAGATCAGGTCAAGATCAGACCCAGACTCAGATCAAGAGAAGTTTACACACCTGCTCCATTGGCTGTGTGTGCTCTTGTTTGAGGGTTTCTCTAAAACATCTTGGTAAAACACATGTGTAAGTGAGCAGCTCTAACCATTGTCCTCCAAACTAGGAGAAAAAAACCTCTAACAATGGGAAGAAAAGACAACTAGTACTTACTGTGACATTTCTTTAATTTTATAGCCTTCTTTAGTCTACTGGAGGAGAAGAAAATGAGTGTAGCACACTTTAATGTCCATAATTATGTCCTACAGAGGCTTTGTGTTATGCAAGCTGCAAAGGTGGGAAGAAACTTTGCATAACCTGATGCATTCCACACAGAACTAATCAATTCACTCAGATGTATAAAGAAGAAGCTACAAAGACACCATAAATAAGCATTCACAAAGGAAATGATGTATTGATTTTAATCAAAGGAATTTTCTTCTATGATAGAAAAATGCAGTTTGGTATCTATTCAGTGAATATTGTCTTTACCAAAAAGTACTTTGTGATTATTATAGTCAGTTATCTCATTAATGATTCCTACCTAAGCCTGCTTGCATCCTTCAGGCAACGTGAAAAGAAATTTTAAAAAAAAATTAGAATTGGGTGTCTGTATCAGTATTCCCAGATAAGCATTTGTCTTGTAACATAAAACAAAGGGGTGTAAGCTCTTAAATATGTTAAAAAGTTTCAAGGCCCTTTCATTTCTAGTTATCAAGAACAAAAGAACAACAGTGCCATGCCAAGGGGAAAGGAGGAGTGAAGACCAGCAAGACAAAAGACAGAGTTTGTTTGCAGACTTGGGCTGAAAAAATGATTCTGAAACCCTAACTCACGATGCATAAAGAAACCAGCATGACCTAGAAATCAGCATCACAGAGCTGTGACACTTAGGTGTTGCTCAAGCTGTAAGACACAATACGGCTGGGAGATCCATATGTAGTATGTGTAGAGGAGCACAAGATACACCCAGGAGCTTCCCTCTGCTTTGAACAGAGCTTGATCACATGGCAGAGGGACTAATAGTGCTAAAATAAATGACATTTGTCTTTGAAGATTTTTTTTTGTTGTTTTTTTGCAACGTAGCTTTTAACTCAGCACCATGGACCATATTGCTGTAAAAAGAAGGGGCTTAATTCCCTCTTGGACCTGGTTATCCTTTCATGTAGAGGTGTTTGTAATCAGATTCTCATACCCAAGGAAATAAAGGTATTATTGCTCACTGCACACCCTTCTGAGGTTCTCATGGACAAGAGGGTCTTAGGAGGAGATCAGGAGAGCACAGAGAAAATGTGGTAAAGTTACAGTGTTCTACGTGGTGGGGCTGATGCCTTATTCTTTATTTAGCTGTCACTATGTGTGTCTTGTTCATCAACCCCCCAGTCATGGCTCCCTAACTTTAAAGTAGTTTTCCACAGAAAAAAGACAAATTCACTAGTAAAACAGGCAGCCATCTTCGCCTGCTCTGAGTGGACCTGTAACTTAAAGCTATTGTAGAAAAAATAACATGTCCTCTCATTACAGCATTAGCTTAAGAGAAGTCTGAATGCATTTTCTGCAGCCTTCCTCCTCCCTGAAATTCTTTGTCTTTATTTCATTGGTCACTTAATGGCTTTTTTTTTTCTTGGTCCTAATCCTGATTTTTCTACATGTAGTTTCTCATCTGGCTCCCATTCTTGCATCACTCAGTGGTTCCTTGTGTGGCAAATGAGCAAAAAACTTGGCAGTTGTTGCTTGGGTTAATGTGGAAAAATAAATCTCACGTAATGCCAGCGTGGATTTACTTCTCATTCTGAATGGCACCAGCAGATGTTTGAGGAATCCTAGACTTCCTGAGTGCCTCCATCGCACAGCTGGCACCTCTTGGTGAGGTCCTGGTGGTGGGGGATGTTGGTGTTGTGTCCTTACACTTTGATTTACGGACACTTCTGACTCTGCATGGGGATTGTTCTCACCCTGCTCACTCAGACCTCACCACATCCCCCCGTATCAGGTTCACTGCTTTTGCCATTTCTTCTTCTGGCCTTTCATGCTAGCACCTTGAGAGGGCTTTGGTTTCAGTCAAGCTCTCAGCACCTCTCTCTGTTGGGAAGGTTTACTCAAATATCAGGTGTCTCTGACGTATTCAGCGTTTTCTGTGTGTGTGCAAAAGCTCTTGAGATGCAATCCCATAATAAATATCACGTGGATTACTAGCTCTCTCATCTGTAGTGGTGGGAGCCACCTCTCTTGATACTGGCAACCCAAACCACATCCTCAGCCATGGTGGGCATTGCTTAATATAAAATTAATATTAAGAAAACCTGCAGCATGCTACAATCAACTTGTACAGTCAATGCACATTACCAGGTGAATCGAGGGGCGGGAGGAACAAATATGTCATGAGCTGCCCATCACCAATTTCCTGTGGTTTCTGCTGGGACATAGAGACAAGTTCATGAATCTTTGAGATATTTTGGTTTTCATAAGTCCTTTCTTTCATGATATTCAAGATAGAAATCCTCCTAGTACTCTACTCTTTCTTCACAAGGAAAACACTCTGCTAATATCTGCTTTAGATGCTGACTGCTTTAGACACTGTAGGTTGTTTGTGTTTAGGGCTTTTTTTAGGAGTAGCCCTTAGTGGCACTAAATTTAACAACTAAAACCAGCGTGTGCCTCACACTTGATAGTTCAGGCTACGGTGACAGCTTTTAGCAATTTGGAAAATCCCACAGGACCCAGAGTGGCACTGGCTGCTGTCTTCTTTGTTTGCATTTACTTTTCTGCTTTGTCAATTTGTTCTGTGGTTGCAAAAGTAAATCAAGAGATCCAGATTTAACCAAGGAAAGTAGTCATACCTCCCTCCCATTCTTTAAAGTAACCTCCCCAGCAATAAGCCTGTTAACTGATGATAATCTATTAAAAAAAAAAAAGTGTGTGAAAGTCTAAACTGAGAAGGAAAGGAAAGATGATACAGATACTCAGCACTGCTTGGAAGAAATGACTATTGTAACACAGTCACTCAGGGTTATTTTCCTCTTCTTTTAACTTACAGTGCTCAAGGCACCCTCCAAGGGCCTTGAGAGGGTGTTGTGATGCTCTTCTCACACATGCTCTTCAACAGCCCCGCTACTACAATCAATCGTTGAAAAATATTTTTTTTGTGATTCAGTCTAATGCTTGGAGGGAGCTGCAGAGATAGAAAAGGCTATTGGCATTTGAAAATATTAAATGGAGTACCCATGTGGGAAAGCTCAAAATGTAATAGGCATGGATAGGGGTTTTTTTTGTATTTCTCCATATACACAAGCAGGGAAAACATGATGTGTGAAAGCTGCAAGAATTTTTCCCTTTCTCTACATTTTTATGTTATCTGCTGTCACCAGGATTTGTAAATAGCTTAAGGTGAAACCTGTAATATGTTAAAGACCAAAACATGTTCATCTTGGCCCCTCCTGTGCACTGCCCATAATGGCCAGGGTGAGGTGTGCCCTTGAAGTCTAAAAAAGAAATGTGGCACAATTTTTACGAAACTTTGATTGAGATGAAGAGATTTTTTTCCCTTACCTGAGAAACAGGTCAATTAGCAAAAGCATTGCAAAGCCCTTCCGATTGCACATTATCTTAATTATCAGACAGAATTTATTATCTGAGAAGTTGGAAGTTTTACATTAAAAATTAAATATGTGTTTATATGGAGATTTGATGTGTTGACTTGACTCTTCAGTTTTTAGAGTTTTTCCCTTGGTGTTTGGGTAGTTATCTGAAATATGGCATTGCCTGTTGCTTCTTCCTGCAAGACATCACACATCCATTAGGGGATGCTGAGGAAACCACCCCTTTCCTCTCTCACAGGTAGAGAAGAGAGGTGTTTTAACCTGGGCATGGCCTGTGTGAGTCCTTGTGTGCTCTCCTTTCTCTTTCTCTCCTTGCAGCTGCTGTTACCCTTTAAATACAGTGATGACACAGCCCACAGAAGGTTGCAGCTTGGAATTGTCTGTCTCTGGTGCTGCTAGCTAGGGACACAAGGGAAGCTGAAGCTGGTGGGGGGAGTCAAGCACAAAGTGTTGGTTCATCTCCAGGAAGTGGGAGACTGTACAAGGAGGATATCTAGGACTAGAACACCCTGGGCTGGATGCCTGAGGTGACAGCTTCCAAGCAGAGGGAGCTGCCAAATGTAGGAGGTGAGGATGTTATGTGCATAATCTCTTCTCTTCCTTAGCAGCTATGCACTTTCCTGCCCTAAAGCTGGAAGAATTGGTTTTCCTTTCTGCTTCAAGCAGACCTTTTTGAGTAGATAAATCTACTAGAACTTAAAAAAAAGGAAAAAAAAAAAAAAGAAAGAGAAAGGAAACAGGGAAAAAAAAAGCAACCAACAAACACATGCAAATGGACTAAGTCAGAATTGCATATCCCATCTGCTTCGTTCATTTTTAGAATAAGGTTTTCATACCTTGTACTTCTCTTTTTTCATTAGTTGAAATAGCACTGCATTGTTGGCCACCTCAGTACCAGAGACAAACTAAATAACTATCCTGAGCATATGGAAAGTAAAATTTAAGGAAACAAACCTGGTCCTGCCAGAAATATCTTTTGTCTGTCTAAGGAACAGAAGAACTCCTAACCCGCTTTTGCGGTAGAGGGAATGCTCTAAAATTTACTGGCATTGTCCTGTAACCTTGTATCACTACGTGTCTAGGAGCCCTGTGACCAGGAGTGGACATGGTAGCCCTGTTGGGATGTAATATGGCTCATTTCTCTGCCAGGCAGTGGAAGGCCCTGAGGGAGCAGCTGTAGGAAACAATTAGCAATTATTTAACCGGAGGATGAACACACTTATTGGAAATGACCTGGGAGTCCCAGCTGATGGGGGTTAAATATGAGCTCATGGTGTGCTCGTGCTGAGAAATCACAAACTGAGCTGGACCAGGGGGAGAGTGGGGGGTTGTTGTTGTTGTTATCCCACCCATGCACAGGATGGTGAGGCCTCCCCAGGTGTGCTCCCCAGGCAGGATGGGGCACAGAGGAATGGGAGGTGCAGCAGTGGCAGATTGAGTAGTTGTAGCAAATTACAGCTTGAGAGACACAGACTGGACATGAGAAAAAAAAAATATATCTCAGAGTATAGTGCAACACCAGAATTGGGACCTTGTGGGACTGTGAAGTCTCCGTTCTTGGGAATTTTCGTGACTCAGCTACTCAAAACCACAAATGTCCTGATCTAGCACAGCAATAGCTCTGCTTTGTGGGGGAGATTGGAAAAGACCATTTCAGGTGTTCCCTTCTGAATGACAACATTTCTGAGGTTTTCTGGTGATGTCTGGAAGGTTTGAGATGGGTGTTTTTCGGATATACAAGGAAAATATGTCTTTGGTTAATGCACTTTATAGTCATCACGTATTCTACACACCCTGACAGTAACAATGTTTGGGAGTTTCTTCTCTTTTTGTCCTAAAACATGGTTGAAGGAGGGGAAAAAAGCAATGAGTTATTCATTTATACAAATAAATGATTGTTTGAACCATTGGGCTTCAATTTTGTTAATCAATACCCTGGTAATAGAACAAATTTACCATCTTTCATATTGTGTTGGCCACTGCTAGATGAACAGTTTAAATTTTTGCAGACTTTCAATCATGCTTTACTATCTGTTAGCATTTTAACAAATTTTCTACGTATTGTTTTGAAAAAAGCAAAATTTTTCCTGACATCCCTTAAGAAATATAGTTGTCACTGGGAAAGATTTTTTTACTAAGAATGTAAATTGCATCCCTATTGAGTAAAGTCTGGTGAAGGAATTAAGAAAAGGAACAAAAGAAAATAATTGTGGGAATGATTGTCCTCTGTACTCCAGACAAGTCTGGTGGATCAAGTCAAAGCATCTTTTACCTAAATAAAATATGCAACATGGAATACAAGGGGGATGAATTCTTTGTATGATCTAGGTATACCCTGGGAAGAATAAAACCAGATTACAGATAGGGATTTAGATTACAATTTAAGCATCAAACATCAAACAGTTTAGTGATTTATTTTTTTTGTAGAAAGGCAATCAAGTCTCTTAATGAACTTATCAGTAATCAAAATACATCTTTGGAGTTTTGAACAAGTGTACATCTACTTTCTAGAGCATATTTTTCAAGCAAGGTCTTGGAATGTCTGATTACTACAAATTATCCATATGTATGTAGGATTTGTGTCAGTACTTCTCATGCCACTGGAGAATGGATTTCCATTGAGTTTTCCCCTGTGGAAATCATAAGTCTGAACATCAGTATTATTTTTATTTTGAGATAAAATTAACTTTGTGCTTATAGGATAGCTTCAATACTATGGTGTGCTCAGATATCAGTAGCAGACCTGAGAAACACCCCATTGTTCTTGTAATTGGGACAGCCAGAGCCAATTAATACAGCAGGCTGACTCAACAAATCAAAGAAAACCATTTTGGCTTGGGGAGTATAAAGGTCCTTATGCAAATATTGATTTACATATCTATATCTATATCTTATATACATGCAGAGATTTTTGCTGGGTATCTCTATTAATAATAACAACATTTCAGTGAGGAAAAAAAAGTTAATTGGTGGGATTTGGAGGCCCTGCATCTATCTTGACAGCTTAACATGGTTGTAGTGCTTTGAACTGCCTAAGTGTGCACTTTCCTTCTGCTCGTTCATCAGGACTCTTTGAAGTTGCTGTTAAACCAGAATCTTGTTCATAGGCCAGTTTATGCCTTTGCATAAAAATAAATGGTTTCCTTAAAACACACATGTTGAAATTCATGTTGCTGGTGAGGACATGAACTTTTCAGAAATACTCGGTCCTTTAAAAAGTGTCCGTGGAACCACTGAGATCCCAGTATGTAGGTGGTGCAGCGTTTGTGTGTTGTCTCACATTTAAGATGCATAAGGTAGAATTTATTGAAGTAATTTTAATTTTTTTCATATGAAAAATTGTAAATTAAGGCATTTGATATTTTCTCTACATAAAATGTCATATTAATTCAAGCCTCAGAAGTTTATTTGAGATGATGCCTTGGAAAATAATCTGTGATAAACAGCTTTCTTTCCCCTGTGCATTTGAGAGGACAAAGTAGAGTGAAAGGAAGCACAATCTCCTGAACTTTTTCATACATGAAGACCAACCTTTGTACTTGATGCAGTTAAGATTGAGGACACAAGAGCTGCAACTGAATCTGTGGTTATCTCTTAGGTTTTTGGGTTTTAGGTCAGGTAAACTAAGGAGAATAATGTTGGAGAATGTCTTTTTTCTGTTAACTGTGGTAAACCCAGCTGAGCAACTGTCATGAATATCAGTGGGAATGATGGCTTTAATTCCCTGTGTATCTCAAGGATACCAGTTGTCTTCTGATAGCTTGTGTGTTGTCACATGTCCAGTGCCCAAAAGGTAAATGAAATTTTCCTTGTTCAGACATCCGTAGTAACCAAGATTCCAAGAAATTCACTAAATTTCTTGCTGGAAGGGTATTCACGTTGGAAAAGTACCAAGAGAAAGCAAAAGGAAAGCAAATATAATAAAGTGGTAATGTTTTGATATTTTTCCTACCTTTTTTCCTCTGATTTCAAGTTTATTTTACTGGCAGTTAAAAATATTTTTCTTTTGGGTACAATGAAACAATGACATGATTTCCATTGCAAAACTGAAAACAGTCAATATTGTGAAATCATTATCAATGTCTTAACAGAGAGTTGAAGGTGCCTAATCAACCTCTTGAGGTCAAGGTTGATTCTCTAGATCAAAATTTATATCTATTTCATAGTGCATTGGAGGTGAAGCTTTTCTTGCTTTTGTATTTTCTATGCTTGCTGGGTAAATAAATGGAATATATTACATTGAAAGATTCACGCTTTAGGGCCTTTAAAAAAAACATTTTGGGTTTGCTCAACTTCAGTAAGAAACTTGCCGTTTCCTCTTACTTTTTCAAGGATGGAACTGTGGTCCATGCCTTTCCAAAAAGCAAGATGCCGTGTCTGTCTTCCTCCGTCCAGTTTTTCTCCGCAAATCCCGCTAACGGCACCGCTCGAGCTTCTGCTTAATTGTTCTTTTTAGACAAGCACATTTACTGTATCCGAGTGCATTACTAACAAGCCACAGGTCTGCACCAGATGGGCAGGTGAAAAAGTGATTATGAGGTGTGTGATGATGGTTCTGTATCCATAATACATTCATCCCAAGGTTCACTGGCGCATCTGTTATGTATGTTGTTTTTCTTTTTTACCAGTACGCTTAGAGATATTTAAGCAGGTGATTCTTTCCAACTAAAAGACGATAAAAGAGAAAAAAGTGAACAAGGGGTCTTTAGGGTGGCACTGCCAAGACAGCGAGACAGGCATATTGCTGCTATAATGCCCCTCAGCAGCTCATATAAGATTCGGATGAATATAACAGTGTAATCATTTTCATTAGCAGGTTTTGGATTGATACTTGCTTGCATATTAATGCTGATTACCGAGTCTTGAATTTATCAGGGTGTAGCTGAACGAGCTGGTGCCATATCGAGGAAGGAGTGAGGTGGAAAGCACGACCTTGCCTTGTCTCTGTTCTGCAAAAAGACTCGGAGGGCTGGCAAGCCCCAACCTGATCCAGGTGTTTGAATTCCCCACATATTCATGTGTGCCTAAACTTTCAAATGTCATGCGTCTGGAGAGGGCATTTTAATGCAATTCTTCACTCCTCAAAGCAGGCATAGCTCAAGTTTTTAAAGAGGAAAAAAACATACTGATTTTTAAGGTGTTTTTTAATTAACTCGTTGCTGATAAACAGCTTCATTTAAGACTGTTTTTTTCTATTTTGCCCCATCAGTTATTCATTTGTTTTTATAAAACAACTTTGCAGAAGCTTTAGTGGTGCCTTTGTTTAGTACCAATTACAAAAAGGATTTCATGCAGTTGAGATGTTTTCATTTAAAAACATGGAGATTACACATGCAAATTCCTTGCTGAAAATGGGGAAAAGCAGTAAGGTATCCTTGGTTAACTTTTTAGTTATTTAAAAGTAGCTTGTTGGAGATTGAATATTTCTATGTTTCACTAGAGCTTTTAAATATAAAAGAGATATGAGACTATATCTGACACCATCAGGCATATTATATTAAAATTTATGAACAACTTCATCAAAAACCACTTTCCTTCTCCTGCATAGAGACAGATTTGTTCTGACATAAACGTTACATGGCTGGTTGCAGCCTCAGATTAATGCGAAGACCCTGGCGATTCCTTTTAGACGTTATTTTATGAAATAATACCTGTCAGCTGCTGCCTGATCCCAGAAAAGGGGGCAGGTTTTCCAGGTCATCCTGCCATCTGTCAGCTAAAGCTCATCTGTCCCTCCACATTACCACCTGATCTGTGCTAACAGGCCTCACAGGGAGCCCCGCTTCATTGGCCCGGTGGGAGCCCGGCAAAGAGACTGCGCGAGGACATCACCTGTGATTCCCAGATTTAATTACCACTGAAGTGATGAAGATGTGCACACAGATTGAAATGCTTTTGAATAAATGCATGGCTCTGATAGGAGGGTTTTGCCCTTTTTCTTCTCTATCTTCCCTCCTTTTCCTTTTTTTCCTGTGTTTCCCTTTTTCCCTTTTCTTTCTTCCTTTTTTTCTCCTTTTTTACTTCTCTCCTTTATCCCCCTTTTTCCTTTTCTTCCTTTTTCTTTTTTCCTTTTTTCCTTTTTCTTTCCCTCCTTTCCTTTCCTTTCCTTTCCTTTCCTTTCCTTTCCTTTCCTTTCCTTTCCTTTCCTTTCCTTTCCTTTCCTTTCCTTTCCTTTCCTTTCCTTTCCTTTCCTTTCCTTTCCACTTCACATTTCCAAATCCAACCAAACCCTTGCCCATGTTTCCTAGCAGACATTGTGCAAAACAAACATACAAATATTTCTATCTAAAACTTGAATGGCAGTATTTAATAACCAAATTTGATATAAATATTGCTGGAATCTCCACAAATGAACTCTCAGAAAAAGAAAAAAAATTCCCTCTGTTTTGTGCATGGCCTTTCACCACAAACACAATTATTTATGGTGCCTTACTGTCGAACTCTAAAACTATATTGATTGGTGCTAGATGGGAAAATCAGGTTGCATTGTATTTCCAGCTTGTTACCTCTGTTCCAGTGCTGGCAGGTACTTGGGGTCCCCTGCCCAGGGATGGTGGTGGGGTTTGCTGGGGGGAAGGAGGGAACCTGGACCCCAGAAACCAGCAGTGACCGCGGGCTCTCGCTTCCCCCGCAATCAATAACGCAGCACAAAAGTTATTACAGGTCTGGGCCTTTTTGACTTCAAAGCTGCTTAGGCGGTATGTGGCATTAATTCCCTCCTGTACAAAAATGTAGCTGATAATCGCCAGGCTGAGGGGAGGATTTAGGACTAGAACAGCAGATTTCCTCACAGATTACAGCCTAAAACCTGGTTTCTTGGGATAAACCAGGATAATTAACTGTAGTGAAATATGTTACCTTTGTTGAGTCGTACCCGCGTGATTCTTGGGTAAGGTATGAGCTTTTTGTGTCCTCGTGCCATCCCACTGAGGGGGTGCCATCCTTTGTGGATGCCTCTTTTTAACCCTGGTGGTGAGGACTTGTCAGGAGATAATTTTGGGCAGCGGTGGCTGCCGAGCCTTGGAGAGAGCTGGTGCAAAGATTTGCCATCAGAGCCGAGGCAAATAAAGCCGAGCTTTATTTATGTCCTCACTGTGTTTGGGTCAATTCCTTTAATTCAGAGCTCACCCCTCCATCACCATGTGCTGATGGAGACTGCTCTGAGCATCCCTGCCCTATGGAGTAACTGCTCACTCCTCTAGGGCCCAGGTCCCTGAGATGAGGGGATTGTAAAATGCTGATAGCATCCCTGATAGAAATTTGTTTGAATTTTATGGAAAAAAGTGCCAGAGGTGTGAGACATTCAGGCTTTCCTTTGTGACTTGGCCATGCCACCCACATGGCAAAGTCACGCACAATATTAGTACTCAGGCTTACATATATTTTCAAATCACTTATAAGGAAAAAAATAATGTTTTCAAACCGAAATTTGGAGTTACAGTCCTTAAGTGACAGTTTCTTGCCCTACTCTCAAAATGTGCCCTCTAACTGCAGCTTTCTATAGCTGTAGTCTGGGAGGTTGCCTGTGATTCTCCAAAGGATGGTGTAGACATTTATGAGGCTGTCATTTTTGTTCTAATCCTAAAGTAAAGTTCACATATCACCCCAGTGAATGCACTGCCCAGATCTCCAGATGTCCTTGTGTCAAGCAGACACAACATCCAACTCATGTATTATTTTTTTTACAGTCATTATTTTATATTTTAATGATCTCTGTTGAAAACCAGTGGTTTACTTTTCCTTTTAAATCTATTTACTTTAAAAAAACACTGGAAAAGGGTTTATTGCAATGCAACTAAATGAGCGCAGAAAAAAATTAGGAACAGAAAAATTGCAGTATGCTTTTAGTCTGGAAATTTCAAATTAAAGGTTTTATCAGTGGCCAGTATAAGCACAGAGGAGATGGTTTTAGGTGTGTAAAGCCCAGTATAAAAACAGTGTGTGCAAAGGTCTCATTTGCTCACATCTCAAGACTGCTGTGCTTCATCTTCTGTTAGTACAAACCAAATAACAGAATATTAAGAGTCATTTGAGGTCATAATTAAAGTTCTTTGACATCTGCCTTTTTTCCATTAGTCACGACTACCAGATGTCCATGTCATGGGAATTGAAAATTATTAGTCTAATCATGTTTTAATAAAAAGTAACAGAAACTTGTATGTTTTAAAGTCACTGGGCATGGGCTTGCCAGGCTAAAGGAGCTTTCAGGGTTACTTCCCTTTATTTTTATATCTGTCTGATGTTTCTGTGTTATTGTTTGCTTTATTAGTGCAGTGCTCTGTTGTTCCATCCTCCATCGAATCAGCCATTTCGACCCCATTTGACATTGAATGACCTGAGTTTTGTGCACATTTTTGTTAAACTGATACCTGCCTGTATTTCAGTCCACTGTGACTACACTGCTTGTTCTGTTACCTGTATATTGATTTTATTTTATAGAGCAACTATAGTAAGAGCTCTGTTGGTTTAGATTGTCTTTATTTCTGCTCTCCTGCTGGCATGTTCTTGCTGTATTGATTTGACTTTTTATGCATTGCTTTCCTCCTACCACATTAGCACCCATTCACCAGCTTAATGATCGTGGCACTGTACAGAGTACAGTATATTGGCTTGTTAAACCATTTCCATCATATTAATTTCTACTTATATGTAGTACTGACCTATTTTTACTGTGCCACTTCCAAAATTGTCTTTGTTTACCCAATGCTGGCTGTCCTCCGTTGCTATAAGCATCCCTAGTTTTCTGTAGCTCTATTTTTAATAGCTTTTTTGGTTTGTTTTGTTTCCCCTTCTCTCATGTGCCTCAGATTCCTTTTTTAACCCTTTTTTCCCCTGTACTTTCACTATGATTTAAAACTAATGAAGATGCTTAACTTAATGTTACAAGCCAGCGTATTTAAACACACAACTCCAAATTTTAATTTTTTTCTTTGTCCTTATACCTGGAATCATTGGTATCTTGAGCTATGACTTTCTTTGAACTTTTATTCTTAAGACTTTTCTAATTCCTCCTTTGTCTCCATGGGGCTGTACATTGTCATCTGTGTGATGCATTGCATTCTGTCATTAGAGTATGCCACGTTTTTTTTTGGTCCTGGGGACAATGGAAAGGTGTATGGAGAGCTCTGAAGTGCATCTGGTTTTCAGCTGTGGGAAGGGGAAGGGGGGGAAAGGGAAGCTTTCAAAGGGAGATGGAGCAGGGGAAGAGCTTGGATTGCCTCTCTGCTCTTGGGCACAGAAAGTGACTGCGAGAGGACTGAGGATGCTGCACAGTGCCTGGAACCACATTTTGTGCTGAACATTTGGTGGCAGCAGGAACTAAATTGCTTGTAACTTTCTTTGGAAACAGTGTCTTCAGAGCTGCTGACTGGGATATGAAGAGTGGATTTTATGGACAGAGTTTGAGACGTGCTCCACACTTTCATAGCAACGTGTTTGTTGTTAATATGTTGGGGCTTTTTTTCCCCGGTTCGTATTTTTCTCTCAGCCTTTTCTTTTTGTCAGTCAGAAATCATAGCCATGCTTAAATGGTGAAAAGCAAAACTTTAATCAAGAGAGAGAGCTTATATTTATTTGGAGATTAGACTTTCCTTACATATCTCCAAGGAAATTCTTTGCCTGTGTTGGGCCATAGGTATGTTCTGACCCAAGACTCTGGTTTTTAACTCTTTTTATGGCCAGGTTCACTTCACCAGGAGGCAATGCAGTATAATCCTGGTATTATAATACCTTGCTTTTCCAAGCCAAATTAGAGGCACAGCTGAATAGGGCAAACCCTAGACTATGATTTTAGGGATAGCCTGCTTGACAGTGTGGAGATTCGGGATGTGCTCAAGATACTCAGTTTCTGCTTCATGATGTAGAAAGGAAATATGGGTGGCTGAATTAATTTTTTTTCCTAGTTCATAAAAATGCAAAATAGTAATTCTAATAAGTAAGGTTTTAAGTGTACTTTGGCCATGAAACAAACTTTTCTGAAATATCTAATGAAAAGTGACATCACACTCATCACTATCCTGTTTTAAATTTAAACTACCCTGCCTTGCATAATCAATTACTTACAGAAAATTGTAAAGCCCTTAAAATTCTGAAATGGTTTCTGGCATTTAATTATATAAGATTTTTGACCTGGCTAGGCAGATAATGTTAACACAGCTTTAATACTAAACAAGACTGAACATGTGTGTGCTTGACTTTTATTAAACTCCTACTGAAGAAACAGATTAATTGGAGGCTGATTCATTGGTGAACAGGCGTTAAAGACAGAAGGACCTTCTCACATTTTGTTCTGTTACCCAGGCTTATGCCATCTCAGGTTGGCAAGGAGATCCCAACTGTAGTGTTTTGAAATGTAACTGAAAGAAATTTTAGAATAACAGGTGCAAAAAAAAAAAAAAAAAAAGAAAAAAAAGAAAAACCAAAAAAATCCCCCAGCAACCCCTCTGCACACAAGAAAAAAAATAAAAGAAAAGTGAGTCATTTTCAAAATGCTGCTCTAATTCCTTTCTATTCTCTGGTGCCAAATGACCACCTGACACCTCTCTGACACAGGTATTGCCCAGATAGGTTTTCATTAGTGATGTTAAAAGTGTAAATGGGATCATGGGAGCCAGCAGCTGTCGCGATGATTTCCTACATGATTATTACTTCTCCCCCGCCTTAGAACAATTTTTAAGAAGATGTGTACAAGCTGTGATTAAACCACTTCAGCTTAAGCTCAAAGTAAATTGAAAAAGTCCTTCTTTAAAGCTCTCATTTAACAGTGCTTTACATCCATCTGTAAAATCAGAGCTTTGCTTGCGAGCACCCTCAGAATAGCCCACTTTCCACAAGGTAGCAGAGGTTAAAAATAAAATAGCAAGAAATCCGTGGCAAAGCACATGTGAGATTAACGGGGTGAAAGTACTGGAGTGGAGAGCTGTTTTCTTCTGTCTGAGCTCCTCGTTCTGTCGCACAACCCCCAGTCTGGAAATCTTAACACTGACACTTTTGTACAGATCGGTTTGTTAGCGATTTCAGATTTTAATTCAGCACCCTCGCTTGATTATTACTGACATTTCTTTTCTGTAATACCGGCGCAGAGAGAGAGAGAGAGAACGTGTATAAACAGATTTTTGCATGAGCTAGGTGGTGCGCAGTTCTGATACCAGCTCCCGAAACTCGAGAGAAACGCGTTTGCTTTCAAGGTGTATTTCTGGGATTAAAAAAAAAAGGGAGATTGTGATCTGGGAGGTTCAGCTGTGCTCTTCGGTAGCTCCAGGTGGAATGTTGCCGATTTCTGGGTGTTTGTGGGAAGCGGGAGACTCTCCTGGCTTTATTTGGTTCTTGTGTGAAAGTGGGGGAAATGAAAGTATTTTGACAATTACCCATTGAGCTTTTCACTTCATTCAAATCTGCAGCGCAGCGCTGAAGTTGCTGAGTGGGTGTGCAAGGGAGAAGCAGAAAAACAAAAACACGTACTATAAAAGCAGGCTAAATGCCTGCACAGCTCCCTGCAAATTCAGATCTCTGCACTCAGTAAAGTCCTACATTTTAAAACCATCTATTCCTCCATCTTCATCACTCCTGAACATTAAAGATACTGGTAAAAATTAACCTCTGATGTAAATCACTTCGATTTAAATATATTATACAGCTTAATTTATGAAATGGCTAGGTGTGTTATGTTTTATGAATGTTTATTTTCCCCCTACAATCCAAAATTGTAGAAACTAAATACTATAATGAAATTGTGAGCTGAATTACATTCTCTTACAGGTTTAAATGTGCACTTTTACTCATTGATGTGCAGCAATAGCAAAAATTATTTGGGGGAATTTTTACTACAGCTATTTCCAGGATTAAGGGGGAAAATACCCTTTTTTACATTTTAGTTATTAGTTCATTATATCTGGCATTCTACCGGTAAAAACATCAAAAGCTAAATCAAAAGCTTAAAAAAACACTAAAAGGAATGTACTTAAAACAAGGTTCTTATCTAATGTTGTAGCTCAGCATATTTTTTGGCTTTCTAAATATAATTTATGAACTGATTTTTCAGCTGTACATATAAAGTCCCTGAGCTGTATTACAAAAATTTAATATACAATACAATACATGTACAGGCAGTTTAAAAAAGGTATCTCCATAGCTATATATCATAATAAACTTTCTTAATATTTGCACTGCAGCAGCTGATTTCTGATTTTTTTTCCCCAGTGCAGTAGAACTAAAGCACAATAGCTGAAAGGTGAACTTTTTTGTATTTCAACATTCCCAGCCTGGTAAAACTGTTCCGCTTGCTACATGATGTTATAAATATCAAGATTAGTTTCTTCTAAAATTACCAGTGCCAGCTGCATTCAGTTTCCCATGTTGTATAGTATTTTGTTACTAATGTTCTCAGTTTAGTGCAAGGGGTTTAAAAATCAAATTACTCACAAAAATATCCAATATTAAAAATCTGTTTATGTGTTTCCCATGTATTTTAAATATTGTATATAAATCCATTTGTCTTGCTGAGTCAAATACTCCCACTAATATCACTGTTCTCCCTGCCTTTTAGCCCAATATGCTCCCTTATTAACAATAACCATTTTAATTTTTCCTCTGGTGCCCAGTACCTACAATTTGGACAACTGACCAGCATTAAATTATCTGTAGTAGTGGCAGGTCTGTGTGTGCCTATAGATTTTCAGACATGGAGGCATAAATATACACCTATAGCCTGTTTTTTAAAAAAATAATCTACTGCACTGTATTTTGAATGCAGTGGTCCAGCATGTATGTTATGCACATTTTTAAGAATTTAATTGAATCATGAGCTGTATTAGTACTGCAGCAAAAATCAGCAATTTCTGCCGTCCTGAAGTCTATACACAATCTTGCTTTTGAACCTGTGTGTATTTAAGTTCTTCAGCTGACATCATTTCAGTCTGGGAATCTGACATACGGCCACCAAACCAGGATTAATTGAGCACTTCTGTGCAGTACAAAACATTCTTTATATATTGACAAATATTTCTAAAAAATGGATTGGTATTTTTGCTGTTAATTGTTTCATTACTGACCTTTACCTCTGTAGACATATGCAGTTTTCGTTTTTTTGGGAGAGACTTTCAAAATATTTTTTTTTTAAGTGTCCAATGCTCAGTGCTAGCAGTGACATTTTTACAGTCTATTCAGAAGCATATATTTCACTCTTTTGTATCTCATTTCTTTCTATTTATTTAAAACAACTTAGCATGGAAAATCTTGCAGATTTAAGTGACAGTGATGATGTACAATATGCATAAAATGAGCCTGTCCCTACCCGTGGTGTGTATTGCTAGGGACTCCATTGCAATATTTACAGTTAAACTAAACTTTTTCAAATGAAGCAAAATTGCATTTGTTTTGCAGATTTGCTCATCATTAAATGTGAAACATTTCACATTTGTCTTTTTGAGTAATTGGCTTTTTAAAATGATAAGGTGCTCTGAACACTTGTTATGTGGATAGGTCTGACGTTGTATCCCAGAAATCCATATGCCATACAGACAGAACAGAAGAAAGATATTCACAAGCATGTCACAGATTGGACTGAAGCAAGCCAAAAACCAAAGTGCCATGGCATTAACAATAGCACCAGATTTACTGTCACGATTGCAATCTGTGCTGTATCATAGACAGAAGGAGAACTTTTGATAGGTAACACCTCAGTGTTTTTTAAATCTTTTTGGCAAATTATCATTTTCATTATATTTTTGCCTGCCATATAATATTATTATAATGGTATTAAGTCACTCAGACACGCACACACATGCACACGCACAAAGTTTATTAGCCCTCAACAAAAGGGCTGATTTACCTCCTGGGCTAACTGTTCCTCAACAAAAAGGAAGGTATTTTATTAAAAAATAATGCATGTTTTCGGGC
The DNA here is from genome assembly GCF_000277835.1 of Geospiza fortis. Taxonomy (NCBI): domain Eukaryota; kingdom Metazoa; phylum Chordata; class Aves; order Passeriformes; family Thraupidae; genus Geospiza; species Geospiza fortis. The sequence continues at coordinate 2,458,839 of NW_005054298.1, read as the reverse complement.
GAATCATCCACTAAACTAGTAGGGATTTTTCCAATAGGCATTAAGTTAATAACAGCTTAGTTAATGAAGTCTTAGTTAATAAAATCTTAGCTAACATAGTTAATAAAGGTACAGAGAAAAACCACGTGTACCAAGTAAAGCTCGACAGCCCAGAAGTTTCCAAAGTTTGAAGGCAATAAAGAAGCAGGCTTAGGGAGAAATATTTTTTTCCTGGGGTTCAATCCCAACTGACTGCATTTTCCCACTGCAAGCATGTAGATGTTTCTTTTTGACCATAAAATCATACATTTTCTTCTCGTGTAAAAAAAGCTGCATAAAGCAGATTTGGCAATACCATAATTCATGTTGAGCTCTGGTAAGTGCTGAAAAAGATTTACAAACTCACAGCTTGACACTGAGCCCACATGTTGGGTAGAGTAGAGAAAAAGCTCTAGAAATACTACATAGAGCTTCCTGGCAGCAAACAGAGAAACATCAGTCAATTGTTTTTCTGAATTGAAAGCCACCTTGGGACCTTGTTGAAAATAACATCTCTGCCTATCTTTTCTGCAGTTTAAATTACCTGGCTGGGGGAGTTGTCCTGGAGCCATTCACAATACGCTGTTTAGTGCAAGAAAAACACTGAAATTCTCGCTTTATATGAATTATAGATTTGAAACACAGTTCACGAAGGAAATGAGAATCGTGAGAGCGCAGGCAAACCTACCTAAACACGAGTCTGGGTGTTGCAACCTCCTTTGCACTGGAAAATACTCTTTTTTATACTTTTTGAGCATCCTCTTTCTATTGCAGATATCGCCCTTGTCTGAAACCATTGGAACTACTCTTGTGAGAAACGGTTGCTTGCATAATTTAACTTGCTACGTTGACTTAAAACTGTATTGGCAGCGCAGTTGGGGCTTGATATTCTCTGAAATGTTTCAAAGTTTACAGTGGTGCTGCTGCTGTGTTTTGCATTCACTCCCACAAAATACCGTGTTGCCACAAAATGTTGTGGGAGATTCATTTAAATACCATGAGCTGTGCACGCTTGCCTGGAGCCTGGGGAAAATGAGAAATTACTTAAAATTTTGGTTGAAAGCAGCAGCAGTAAATTTTTCGCGACTTCCAGGTTTTTTTCTCTCCCAGTTTCCAAAGACTTGGCTGGTTTAGGCTCACTCCAGCTTGAGTGGAGCATCTACACCTATCTCCAGTCTTCTATTCATGGTGATGGTGATGTCACTAAAGATAGATCAATATTAGCAGCAGCTCAGTTCCCACTTTCCTGGACTTTTCTTGCAACTGAAGAACTGCAGAGTGGTTTGTGTAGGCAGGAAACACGTGTGAAGGGGTTAAAGCTATGACAGGTGAATCCTTTTTTTAAATCTTGTCATGAGTGACAGCACAGTGCTTTTGTCTTCTTCTCCCCCTGAGGTGTGAAGGGATGTGCAGGTATTTGATATTTGCTCCCAGACATGGGACTGTTGTTATTTACCACTTAGGGAAGCACCAGGTGAGATATTCCTTGAATAAACCTAATTGCAACTTTCCCTGCCTGCTTGCAGAACTTTATTATCTCTCAGATCTTCAGTACTGGAGTCGATAATTTGTTTGAACAAGTTTTCCATCTAATCATTAACACACTTAAAGCCTATAATGAGCTCTGTATCCATGCAAATGCATCTTTTTTAACTGCTAGCATAGATTTAAGGGCATAGTTTCCTTATAAAATGGAAATCAGAGCTGTTCCTTACAGAAATGCTGCAGTCCTTAATAAGGGGTGGATCAGCAGCAACTTTCTAAGTTTATTTAATTTTAAAGTATTCATCTTTTTTCATACTCTATTTGGGATATTTTTAAAGAGAAATAACATTTTTAAACCTGTATCAAATCAAATGCCTCATATTTTTCTCAACCCCTCTTATCTTGAAGTAGTCAGTGAATGAACAGTCTCAATTCAGCAATGAAAGGCATTTATAAACAGATTTTTTTCAACTTTATCAGCTGCTGCTCAACTCCCATTGTATTGATATAATGATACTTCAAGATAAATAAAGAAATTTATGACTTTAACAATTTGAATAACGAGAAAGGCAATCAGATTAAAATGGGGACCATTCACGCCCCACATGACAGCTCAGAGGACTCTAGCAGAAGAGTAACCAGCTCAGTGAAAAATCAGAAACTGTGATTGCTATTTAACACTGCAGCTTTTCACAGTAGCTCAGCAGAAAGTTATTTAGCACAGGTGTTTCTGTAAGTCTGATACATTGGGAAAATTCACAAGGTTCTCCGGCTCTCTTGCTCCGTGTCGGCTGTGAAGTTGGTCCTGTGATGCAGCAAATGGGTTTCTAGTAGGAAATAGAGCATGGAGGCAAATGAGCAAGTTCAAACATAGGATCTGATCTAGATTCATTTGCTTGGTTGCTAATTTTTGTAACGCATGACAGTAGTGAGGTGAATGACCTGTCATCGAGCAAAAGCAGCGAGAAGAGGGAATGAGTTATCGTTCGGAGTTAAGCGTGAAACTGAGATCCTGTTCCCTCCCTCGATAAAAGCAGCTTTCCAAATAGCATGGATATCAGTGCTCCTTCTTTGTTAAGTGAGGGGTTTGATAAATATTCACCTATTTCAGTATTTCTCACCACTTTGTTTAGCTGTGGTGTGTTTCTGTGCTTTCAGCCTGTGGGTTTGCATTTCAATAAGAGATGGAATGGTATAATTGAATTTCTCAACACCTAAAAACTCTCAGCAATTTTTTCTTCTTTTATTTCTCAAGTTCTGGCAGTATCTAATTTATGGCTTAATTCTTCGTAAGGTCATTCTCTAAGTGAGTGACTTCTAGTTAATCTCAGACATTATGAGCTTGGCTGTGATAGAGAATCAGTTCATCTGTTCTCAGAAAGAAAAGAGTGAGTTGTGGGGATTGTTGGCAATATGAGTTTAGCTGAAAGCTAGGTAAAATTTCTTACCAAGTTATTATTTTTCCCTCATTATTTTCAAGGTAATCTGGCTGTGTTTTTACTAATATAGCCAGGGTGAAAAAAAAATCGTTTTTCTTTCCTGGTACTGTGTTCTCCAAGTAGGTATATAAGGTTACTAGTGTCGGTTTGCTCCTAATAATGAAGGAACCAATAGGTGGTGGGGTTTTTTTGTAATTATTTTTTGGTTTTTCCCCCCCCTCTAATTCCTTGATGAGGTATTGTCTCTCAGTTGGGTGGGAAGGTGCAGCTTTCTTTTGCTGTTACCCTTACAAATGACAGCTAACTTTGTTGCTTGTGGTTCTGCTGTTAATTTACATGCAGCTCTTACTGACTGTCACTAACATATCTTTTGTTCCCTGAAATATTCACTCTGTGAATAAATATAACTTTTCTGCTATTTTTTGCTCGGGCTGATTTGCTCATTTCACTCTTGTGACTGCAAACAGCTCAAGCACTCAGATTCTGCACGTTGCCTATTGCTTAATGAAGTACCTTGCTGAATCAGGGCTACCGTGTTCCAGCAGATGAAAGGGAAGCACATAAGAAGCTCTACTGCCAGGTTCTGCTTTGAATGTTTTTCTTTTAATCAATTTTTAGACTTATTAGCATAACGGATCACGGTTTTCGCGAAACAAATAAAAGCTTCAAGTCTGATTCTTGAAAGCGTTGGGAAATGTTAATGTAATTGGTTCTGTTTATAGTTCAAACTCACTTACATGTCTCTGCTCATAGACACGAGTAATAGAGTCAGCTCTCCCATCTCTGGTTTAATGAGTTACTACCCCAAATCTCTGAGAAGTAGCTTATGGGTTTCCTTTGTCAGAACCAAGAATCTGATAGCATTCTTAATTATCTTAGAGGCAGCAGAACAGTGCAAAGGTTAGGTCATGGCTTATAAGACAGGGAAACCTAACACTTGTAGAAACTCAGGTCTTAAATTCCAGTTTCCTTAAGACTTTCTCTTTTGCCTCACAGTTTAATGTCGACGTTACTGGCTGGATGTTGCTCTGGAGTTGGCATGTCATGCTGAGTTTGGGGAGAGTGATAATGCGCCCAGAATTTCTGACAACTTGGTGAGGAGGGCAAGGAACGTGGGTCAGAGGCCTGTGGGGAGATGCTCTGGTTATGGCCCTTCTGAGTCTGAAGTTTGGGTTGCTGGATAACCACAAGTCTCTTGGCACACCATCCATGGTGCCTGAATTGATGAGCAAAGGTGACACATTGGACAAGGAGGCCATAATGTGTTTTAAACCACCCCATTTCCTTGCCATGTGTACTGTGTATTTATTAATAACAAGACATGGAGTAAAAATAATGGTGTTGAAGGGATTCAGATAAACATGGCTTTATGATTGTGGCACAGAGGAACTGAACCCCAAATTCCCAGCATTCCTTGCCTTGACAATTTTGTGGATTTTTAGCTTCCCTTATACTTAGATCCCAAATTTCCTGAGCTGTCACCCCAAACCCACATTCTCCTGTATGGCATCATCCCAAAGCTTGCAGCAGAAAAGAATAGAATATCAGGCTTTCAGACACAGCATATTTAGAACAGAGAGAGAGGGAATCTGCCAAATTCCCCAAATCCACTTCCCAATTCCCCTGAAGGATAGCAGGAAATTACTTGTTATCAGTGGGTAATTCAACTACAAACGTTATTGATTACCCAGCCTCAATCTTTACAGTCTCGATGGCCAAATATTCTGCAATCATTCTCTCTATTTAAAACTAGAAAGTGGATTTTTATTTTGGAAAAGTGGAGTTTTTCAGATTTTCTGCATGCCACATCACATTGTGATGTGCCCCTCCAGATTGTCCAGTGTGATAGCCAGAAGCTTGACTGACAGATGTCAAAGTGTAAATCATGTTCTAATACATGAGAAACGCCTACATGGTTAAAAAAAAAATCCCATACTTGCAAAAACTCTTTATTTAAAATAACTTAATTGCTTTTGGTATTTGGTGTTTGGTATATGCACACCAGAAACTCAGACCTAGAGAGAAGGTATGTGATTCTTGTGTTTTATTCCTAATTTCACTGTAACTTTTAAAATTACAGATTTGATCCAAGTAGGTTCTCTTGCTTGTGAGCTGCATGGTCAAATGTTTCTGTAGTTTTTCACCCAATGACTTCTGGCTGACCAAAATCAGTTATTGTAAGAAATTCCTTAAGTTCTGACCTATATTCCCCCTTCCTAGAAAGCTCCCCTTAGACACCTATTGTGAAGAGATATTAAATATTTTGGTTATGTGATATTTTTAAATAACATTTTGAGTAACTTGCTGTCATTACTACAGTACCACATAGAGCAGCTGATAAATTTAAAGGCCTGCGCAGTTCCAGTGCTGTCAGTGCAGTTCCAGAATGTCTAAATAAAAAATCCAGGGATCCTCCAATGCTTGAAAACTGGTCTGAGACTATCACAATGATTTGGAGACATAAAAAGATTTTTTTTTTTTCAGAATACAAGAATCTCTAATTTCAAAAGTTAGGTGGTATTATACTTTGAAATAAATTGTCTCCATAGTATCTGTATTGTGATGCTGCTTATTACTTAATATAAAATCATTCCTAGATGAAATAAATATCAGAACTGGGTCAGAGAGGTTCATAGCCTACTAGTCTTTTGGAAACTCTATTGATACCCCATCCCTGGAAGCGTTCAAGGCCAGGCTGGATAGAGCTCTGAGCGACCTGCTGTAGTGGAAGGTGTCCCTGTTTATAACAGGTGTTTGGATCAGAGTGATTCTAATCTCCCTTCAAACCCAGACCATTCAAGGATTTTGTGTTTTGAAATATCCATATTTTTCTGTACTGAGTAAAGACCTGTATTACCTATAAAAGCTTTCTAACTAGTTACCCATAAAAGCTTTCTAACTAGGTTGTGACGCCTGAGAAACTAAAATTTAGTTAGGTTACAAAAGTCATCCATCTTTATCCTGAATCTTATCAGCATCATTTTTATTAAAGAACTAAATAACTTATCAAAATAGAGATCTTTCCAGCTGTTGTAGTTGGAATTGTTTATTTTCTGCTATTTTGGAGAATGACCGCATGTTCTACATGCTCAGTACACAGGTTCTGAGTCACCAGGAATAAAAGGGGGGGAAAAAAAAAGAGGGAAAAGAAACTATCAGAATGGAAAGAAAATGGTAAATAAGCTGCGAAAATCCCATTCAGTAGTGCTGTTTCATCTCTAAGAGATGCTTTATTCAACAGCAGGTAGCAATCCCCACCAGAAACATCTGCTATCAGAGGATTTGCAGGTACACTTTTGTTCACTGCTCACTGAATTTGTGTCGGTATTATAATTCAGCAGGTTTCTGCTTTTCACACAGACCAGGATTAGCGCTGACTTGGGCTGGAGGGCATTCAAGCTGCTGTTCTTCTGTTGGCTGTATTTCTCTGTAAACATCTAATTGTTTCAAAAAGTGATGTACAGTATGCAAAAACCTGAATTCAATGCAAATAAGCCTGCGCAGCTCTAAACTTACCAGGTGTTCTCATTAGTGTAAGTAGACAAGGAACGATTCTTGAAAGTTTTACAAACACTTATAATCACAGCCAAATACATTACTGTAAGTATAAAGACACCTATAGCAACATCTCTTTTTCCTTATTGTGCAATCTCAGCATTCATTAATAGGAGATATGTGCCAGTAAATGAAATACTAAGAGCCAGCACTGGCTTCTTCTTGCAAATAATGTAGCTGTGAAATGCTCTGCTGCTGATGAATAAATTTTTGGCTAAAATAAGAGTCAACAAAATGAAATCTTTACACCCAGCACATATATATTTTAAATATATATCTTCGCCTGCACTGAAAGCAGAGCATTCATTCTCCCTTTGATATTTTTGTTTGTTACAAGGACTTATCACGTTGAGTCTCACTCACATACATCATAAAGTGTTATAACATGCATATAAAATTGGACAGGAGAACCATTCATCACTAGGTATTGTCCAGCTGGTAAAGCTAAGAAAGACAGGACTTCTCTGAGAAACCATTGCCAATATCTCTGTGTGTGGCTGTGTAATGTATGGCTTCAGATTGCAAAGGCAATAACAGTAAAATATTACCCCAAGGAGAAAAGTCGCTTGCAGTAGGTATTCATGCACTGCCTTCAGTCTTCATCCGTGGACAAAATGTGCAATTGTCTATTCCCTGACTTCCCACTATGCACAGACACGACTGAATTGTGTCTTAATTATTATCTCTTGCTTTTACCACTTGTGGGGGTATTTCTTTCTCCCTTCCCCGGCCTGGTGACTCGCATCTCCTGCGACTTTGGCTGCAAGGCTGTCAGAATTCCACCCCTCCTGCTCCGTGGCGTGGGGCTGGAGCAGAGGGCAGCACGGGCAGGGGGGACACGGCAGGCTGCACACAAGTGGCTGGCATCCAGGAGGGTCATCTGCTGCCTGTCTCACATTTCCCTTTCTGCTCTTTATCCTCTGAAGGAAACCCCAGTTTCTCAGAGGCCGATCCCTGTGTTCCAACTGTCTCTCACAGGACATATTACCAGTGTAGGGGATCAGC